>NC_060119.1:191008054-191314225 GCF_021461395.2 Schistocerca americana
AATGTTGATTGGAATACTCTCTTTCAAATTCTGAAGGTGGCAGGGGTAAAATACAGGGAGCGAAAGGCTATTTACAATTTGTACAGAAACCAGATGGCAGTTATAAGAGTCGAGGGGTATGAAAGGGAAGCAGTGGTTGGGAAGGGAGTGAGACAGGGTTGTAGCCTATCCCCGATGCTCTTCAATCTGTATATTGAGCAAGCAATACAGGAAACAAAAGAAAAGTTCGGAGTAGGTATTAAAATCCATGGAGAAGGAATAAAAACTTTGAGGTTTGCCGATGACATTGTAATTCTGTCAGAGACAGCAAAGGACTTGGAAGACCAGTTGAACGGAATGGACAGTGTCTTGAAAGGAGGGTATAAGATGAACATCAACAAAAGGAAAACGAGGATAATTGAATGTAGTCGAATTAAATCGGGTGATGCTGAGGGAATTAGATTAGGAAATGAGACACTTAAAGTAGTAAAGGAGTTTTGCTATTTGGAGAGCAAAATAACTAATGATGGTTGAAGTAGAGAGGATATAAAATGTAGACTGGCAATGGCACGGAAAGTGCTTCTGAAGAAGAAAATTTTGTTAACATCGAGTATAGATTTAAATGTCAGGAAGTCGTTTGTGAAAGTATTTGTATGGAGTGTGGAAGTGAAACGTGGACGATAAATAGTTTAGACAAGAAGAGAATAGAAGCTTTCGAAATGTGGTGCTACAGAAGAATGCTGAAGATTACATGGGTAGATCACATAACTAATGCGGAGGTATTGAATAGAATTGGGGAGAAGAGGAGTTTGTGGCACAACTTGACTAGAAGAAGGGATCGGTTGGTAGGACATGTTCTGAGACATCGAGGGATCACTAATTTAGTATTGGAGGGCAGCGTGGAGGGTAAAAATCGTAGAGGGAGACCAAGAGATGAATACACTAAGCAGATTAAGAAGGATGTAAGCTGCAGTAGGTACTGGGAGATGAAGAAGCTTGCATAGGATAGGGTAGCATGGAGAGCTGCATCATACCAGTCTCAGGAGTGAAGACCACAACAACAACAACTGTCAATGCTGCGGTAACTTTCCAATTATGAAACTGTACAGATCACTTGCTTTTGAGGTGAAGAACACATTGAGCCATGTTTGGAGTGCATTTTCACCTGGAAAGGAAGTTCCTTGAATATTGTTAGATAGAAGATGGAAAGGTGAAAATCTGAGAGGGCAAGATTGGGTGAATAAGATGGGTGTAGAATGACTTCCCAACTCAACTCCTGTATATAATTTTTTTTAGTCAGTCTAGCAGAATGAGGGCAGGCATTACAGTGGAGTAACATCACTTCACACAGTCTTCCTGGATGCTGTACTTGGATTGAATCTCCAAGACCCCTCAGCTGTTGACCGCAAATGTCAGCAGTGATGGTTAAACATCGGAGGTGCAATTTGTAGTACATCTCACCATTCCACCAGATGCAGAATATTATCTTTTGTGGATATGGCCACCTGCTGATTTTCATTATTTTGGCTTAGAGCATATGGCACTAGTACACCCGACTCTTGAACCTTCCCCATTGCATGCAAATGTCACACAGTGGTGGAATGACCACAGTTTATTACATCTGCCAGTTCTTGAGTACAGTGATGTGGATCACTGTGGGTTAATACATTTAAATGATCTTCATCAAACCTCAAAGGTCTTCCTGAATGTGGAATCACTAATATCAAAATTATCTTCCTTAAAATGATAAAACCACTTTGCTTCCATGGTCTGTGCAATGACACTATCCTCATACATTGTGCAAATGCTTCTGTCTGATTCCACTGCTGTTACCTCTCTAGTGAATTCAGACAAAAGAATGTTTCAGAAGAGTTCCCATTTCTCCACTTGGCAATCCATTTTTTAGCATCCACAGGTGCACTCACTATCTCCAAATGATAATATGTAAACTCAAACAGCAATAAATAAAAAATGACAGTCACTAAATAAACCCATAGCAACTGGAATACCAACACGCTAAACAAAAACACTACAAACTTTTGCACCAACATAATACAATGTGTTGTTAATGCTGAATGATTCTAATGTTCTATTAACGTCACTATCCTAACACAGCTGAGGTGTCATATGTATGGAAACTAATGAACTTTCCCCACATGATGTTAAGTTTCTGAAACAATTCTGTTATTGTTTTAATAACATCCATACATGTTGTCATCATCTAAAATGCAGGCAAATATGAGTAACTGATGATGAAGGTTCCTCGGGTCTCCAACCTGACTAAGAGAGTTACCTGTAAGAGATAAGCAGCGTTTGAACGATCAGAGAAAATATCAAGTACTGTGTACTGAAAACATCACAAGATGATGTTAGACCCATCCTAACGGCAAAAGTAAAATCTTAAAGAATTTACAGTGGTACATGTGCACAAGTTATAAATGTTATAATGAATCTTGATGTGAATATACATAAATTGTACCGTATATGAACCCAACATATCAGCTACACATACATATAAGATTATGTATGCTTACATTAAATCAAATGATGGTGAACTGTAGTGCTTATTTTGTATAAGTTATGTAAAACTATATATGTTTTGACGAAACGGACATCAAGAGGAACTACTCAACTATCAAACTCTTGGCGTGTTCTGTAAAAAGATTACATTTACATGTGTTATAGCGAATGAAGGTGTGGGTGCTTACAATGAGTCAAACATTTTTGGTTCATTTGTAGCAGCGAGGAATGCTAGACTTTGCTACAAGGAACCACATAAGGTGAAAACATTTATGGATTTATCTGAAATTTTGTGAGATCTTATAGTGATGCTGAATGTACAGGCTGTCCTTGGTCACTGAAATATGTGACGTACGTCACGGTTCCAGTATCACAGGTCAGAAATGACAGGCCTTTTCCTTGCAGCATCGGAAACTCTCAATCACGCACTCGCCCGTTCACACTATCCTATGAACATTTTGATAATATGAAATTTATCGTTCTGTGAAAACAGACTGTACTGCCCAGCCATGTTGCACCAACGGACTTAACCCTCCCGTTACCAAGCTTTTTCACACCTCTATTTTACCAAGCGGTGTATTTGGACTACCCCAAAAGAGTTTTGTATTTTATTGTAATATTTGTTCTCAGATTTCATTATTTCCATTGAATGAGTTTATTTAGTATTGAAAAACAGATTTTCAGGTTATTAGAAGTATTTAATCAGATCACAGATGCAAATTACAAAAAAATTTTAATATCATTCACTAAATTCAGTACTCAATGAACAGATAATTAATAATCTATGTATCCCATGTATCTCAACAGTCACTGCAGTAAAATAACACAAGACTTTTTTCAACTTTTCAGACAAGTACATTTTTGCACTGCATGCACTTCACAGTAACAGTTTCTTCTCTGTGTATATTACAAACAAGTTTCTTGCTCGTTACACAACAGAATCTTGTTTTCGTTGTGGTGTTGGTAAGTTGGAACACTGGGTCTGGATCAATACTGTAGGAATTGCAATACCACAAGTTTCCAGTGCATCTTGTACATGTTTATGAAAACCATTGATATTTTTGGCTCTTTCTTCCATGTTGCCTTTGCTGAGTCCAAATGCCAATTCAGTCGTGAAGAGTTTACATCGGCTTTGGTTATTCTTCTGCCATTCAGGATATCTTTGAGTGTAGAGAATATATGCATTCAGTGCTGCAATATCTATCATTTTCATGAAGATTCTTAGTGGCCACCGCCTCGTTCCTCTAACACAACTGTATTCTCTTGTAATTTTGTCCCCATTATCCACAGCACCTTTGGTTTTGTTGTAGTGCAGTATGATTTCAAGTTTGTGTTCACTTTCTTCCCCACTCACTTGTCTCTCATTACCCTGAGTAGAGAGTAGCATTACTGCCTTTCCCAATCAGTGTCAAGTCATTTGTGAAACCAAACATTGAAGAGTGAACTTTTCTCTTTCTGTCTGGCAAGAATTCCTTCGGAATCTCTTTCTTATTGAAACACAAGGTACCAACCAATGTCGTGTTTTGTTTTAGTAGTTCAGCAGCCAATGGAAAACTGGTGAAAAAATTATCAGTTGTTACACCATGACCGTTATTCGGAAGTGGTTCCATCAGATTCAAAACAACTCTCTGTCCTTGATTCACTTCCTGAGTATTGTCCACCATTCCTGTGTAAATTTGGATCCGTAATAAGTAAGATGTCTTCACATCAGCACAAACCCAAATTTTAATGCCATACTTGCCAGACTTGCTCTTCATATAAACCCTAAAAGGGCAGTTTCCTCGGTATGTTGCTAATCGTTCATCAATAGTCACATATTCATGAGGATAGAAGTTCTTGCACAAGTTAGATTGAAATTTGTTGAACACTACTCTGATGTCCTTGGTTTCATAAATTCTCTATGCTCTTGTGTCTCTGTTGTCAAATTGCAAGAATTTCAGTATAGACAAAAATCGGTCTCTTGACATGGCAGCAGAAAAGAATGGTTGCCAAAAGGGAACATTACCTCCCCACAGATTGGAAGCACTTGCGTGATGTCCACGAGTTCAAGCAGCTCCTATTAGAATTGCTAATACAGCGTACACTTAAGTTGCATTTATCTCTCTCAAATGGCTCTGAGCACTATGGGACTTAACGTCTAAGGTCATCAGTCCCCTAGACCGTAGAACTAGTTAAACCTAACTAACCTAAGGACATCACACACATCCATGCCCGAGGCAGGATTCGAACCTGCGACCGTAGCAATCGTGCAGTTCCAGACTACAGCACCTAGAACCGCTCGGCCACTCCGGCCGGCTATCTCTCTCCATGTCGTTTTGTTCAAAGAATGAGCTGCATTCCACAAAGAAATTACTCGTTTGGCTTCCCAGTTCGTTTCTTCTACAATGATGCTCACGATTTCTGGTGAGATAAATAATAAAAATGTCTCTGTTATTGTTTTGATTGTTTTTCCATCATTCACTGTGCCAGGTGTTACATTCAAAATGTTGCGACGTCGACGCCGCCTGCCTTTTGGTGGTTCACTAGAAAATTGTAGTCCACTTCTAGGAACAAACAAATCTCCAGTGTCTTTGTCTTTTTCTTCTTCTTCTTCATCATTCTCTTCTTCTTCTTCTTCTTCTTCTTCTTCTTGTTCACGTGAATGTGTAGTGTCTTCTGATATTTCATCATCAGCTTCATCTGATGCTATGTCAAGAGTTTCCATATATTCATTCAGTTTATTGTCAATGTCCCATTCATTTTCATCATCACTGACATCAGAATTGTATAGAATTTCCATGATCTCTTCGCTAGAAAGTCCTTTGGACATCCTTACTTGCAAATGAAATACTGACTCGTGTAATGTCAGCTCAACAGTGAACGTCAAATTCAAATCAACAATAGTAACCATCAACAATAACAAACATTGGGTCTATGGCAAAACTCAACAAAGAAGATGAATGACAGATATATTTCCCAAAATCTTCTTTTTCTACAAATAAGACGTTTCATACTAAGTGGGGTAGTCTCACAATCCCACCAATAAATGACTTGAATAACAATGATAAAGCCACAAAAATTAGACAGTTGTGAGTGTGTATTCAACGTCAATCATTTTAGTACAAAGCCATGAAACCACAGGCATGTGGCCCTTCAGACAACATTATTATAGGGAAAAAAATCAACCTGGGGTAGTCAGAATACCCCGCTTGGTAATGAGAGGGTTAACAAGGTATGCTCAGAATGTGTGAGTGTGGCCTTGCAAGAGGCATATAGTAGTTACTCCGCAATAATGGAGCAATGGACTAACTCTGAACACGCCCTCTGTTGCAGCATGGGCTTCAAAAATTAAACTTTCAGAATACGTAAACAAAAATGTAAAATAAGAGTTTTGACATGTCTAATGAAAACATTAAAATAAGATTGGCTAAAGATACAATAAAAATTAAAACTGAAAATAAATTTTAATATGTTATGATTGTATCTACAAACTATCCTGCTGGAAGAACATTCACAACTGAGCATTATACCAGAGGTTGAAAATATTGCTTCACTTGTAAAATTCTTTTATTGTTTAATGATTGGTTTCAGGCTCTTATATGTCATACTTCAGATGTCATAACTTGGTGCTGTGGCCCCCGAGTGCCACAGTGGACGTGTACTAGGCGCGGTGTGCTACCTACGAGCGCAGAACAGGGAGTCCTCCCTAGTGTGGACGAACCCTTTGAATTCGAAACTCTATCACAGCACACTGTTTCTCATGCACTGACATAGTTCCATTTACAGACCACCATGTCACACATAACAATTTGGAGCCTTCTAGTGGCAGAGGACTGAAAATATGTAGACATGAAGAATTAAGATGTAGAATGTTAATAACATTTGTTTTATTTGAAAAGTTTTAAGAGTTCTCACATAAAATATTTGTGAGGCATTACTTTTCAGCACACCCTCATAGTTTTATTCATCCTCTCAAAGGGCCCTGTACAAAAGCAGACACTTTGTTTCAATTTCCTCTATTATTGCCCCTCTGATATCATATTTTCTTTTACAGTGTCAATTCACACATGATCCATTTTAGTGCTGCCAATGTTTATCATTTAAAAGTGCACTAACAATGCTGGTAATATCGCCTATCATTCTCCCAAGCCTCTACCTACATGCTTTTGCTTTTGTACAAGTCTGATAGGTTACTTTATAAATATCAAGATAATATTTTTACAGTTCATCTTCAGTCTGTCTTCTTACAGAGTGTTGCAATAGGTTCATAATTATATTAAAAACTAGCTGTTCTCCTTAGTTTTAGCAACTCACCTTCAAATACTTGAAGCAACTTGTTTTCAGACAACAGTTTGAACTGAGCGTTCACAGTGTGCCATGTAACTAAGGCCTCAGCAGAAGAACGCAGCTGTGCTGAAACGGAGCTACTGACATTTAGGGCTGGGCTGCCAACACCACGGATGGGACCAACTAGGACTGCAACCTGGCTCACCTCTGGGCAATACTGTATTGCCTTAGAAATAAAAAGGATAGAACGTTACATGATAAAACAGGGCAGCAATAAGAACTGGCAAAACTTACGGACAAAATTCTTCTTTTACACTTGCAATGAAAAAAAAAAAAGTTATTTCTATTTAACAACTAATGAATAACCATTCTCTAGAGAGAAATTAATAGCTTTGTTAAAGACACTATTACCCACGATAAATTACAAAGAAATTATAAGATATGAGCATTTCAATAACGTAACTCCACATAATGTCATCCTTTCTCTTCTACAAACAATTGAATTATTTTTTCACTATTGTTCCCCTTCTCTTGTAGCAACTTCTTTCATTCTATTTTGAATTTTTACTTGGATGTGTGTGCAAGATTCACCTTATAAGTTAATCTGTGATTCTCCCAATCCGGATTGGATAAAGTCATCAATCAAGCTATTATGGACACATTTTTCTGGTCTTATTCAGCCCTACAATGCCAGTTATAGTTATATCGGTCCCAGCACACAGCTTTAACA
The DNA here is from genome assembly GCF_021461395.2 of Schistocerca americana. Lineage (NCBI taxonomy): Eukaryota > Metazoa > Arthropoda > Insecta > Orthoptera > Acrididae > Schistocerca > Schistocerca americana. Next base: position 191,015,550 of record NC_060119.1, read on the forward strand.
TAGCAATACCTTTAACAACTGAAATACCTGATTGCATATAGTATACACGTTACTACTTTTAAACAAATAAATCTGGTTTTAGGCTACTCAATAAATCTTTTAACACTAGCAAAAGGCAGCTATGTTCTCCTATAATACATTATTTTCTGTCATGATGCTCTTCACTTCAGTATCACCACATATTCCCCACACACCTGTAGTTTCTAAAGATTAATATCAATAATACCTTGGCATGTAGCACCACTCTTATTATAATGAAGACTTTTGGGTTTTTAATGCAGGACAAGTGACAGGTGCTAAATCAGTGGTTCACATCAACTGTTATTAATATATTCAGCATGTCACTCTCTTTAAGACAGAAGGATTTCTTACAAAAGCTTTAATTTGCTAAACCCCAAAATGGTGAAGCCAAGGAACTTTCAGTAGAAACATCCTGTCCTGTTGTCATGGCACTGACAGTATTCACCAGACCATAGCTGAGGAAAAAAAGGCAAACTAAACCTGTGAATAGCTAATTCTGGTTTAACCCTCTGTGCAGTTCATGTTTGACACCAACCTTGTGGTATTCCAAATGTAACTTTTAGCTTGTTACTGTAAGGTAAGCTCAGCTACTTAGCTGCAGTGCATGCTGTTCAGCAGAACGCAGCTGATATCAATGCCTCATGTGTTGCTCTGTATTATAGATCATCTACTCCGTCCCCCTCAAAAACAGGTCCTATAAACTGAGCTGATGCAGTTGCACTTCCAGCACATCCCAAAACTCTCTTTCCCCGATTCTTCACTAGATCCTACCTTAGTCATAATTCCACCCCCTTTTTTCTCTATAGCCTGCAAAAGAACAATTCCATTTCTTGTCAGTGTATTTCCATTCCTCCCTCTTGGATTCATAGCTTTCTGATCTTCTATGCACTCACTTTATTAATTAGATATAGTTATCTTTCATTATTATTTTATGTTCATTAGTTTCATTTTCTTCATGTGTTTCCCTCTACCTCTCATGCACTCATTTTTTTTTAACTGGTTGCTTCAGTCTGTCCTCTTGATTTTACTGTATGTAAGACTGTACCTGTCTTCAGTCACCTAGTTAGCTAATTGTCTGCCCCTGTATTCCTCATTGTTATCCTGCTCTGCCTTTCTTTCCCAACTCAGTGCATTTGTATTCATTAATTTTCTGCTCAGAAAAAGTAGGATGATGAGGAGAAGCTACTATATTTCACTCACCACTTTGCTCTAATGAAGAGAATGGATCAGTTGGTTCTTTTAGTTATTGTTTATATTGAATAATCATTGTTCCTTTTACTTCGTGTTCATTTTCCTTACCTCTTGCCCACATTTTATTTTTCATTGTGCTGCCGTTCTTTAGCTTAATCATCTCTCTGCACCCTGCAGTTTATTTTTATCTCTTACATCTGACAGCTGCTTAAAGTACATTGTTAGTTTTTCAGAATATGAAGGAAAAGAGGAAAGATGTAACACCAAAAAATACAGTAATCAAGGTTTTCACATGAGTCCATTCAAACTTAACTCCACAACACAAGAAGATGAATAAATGACAATTAAAAGCAGTCAAAATACACTCCTTAAAAAGTTCTTACTATCCGCGTACATAATTTGATAATCTATGTCTTTGTCACTATCTACAACAGGCAAAAAGCCAGGGAAGATTATGCCTAATTGGTTCTCCATCATTGCACTATTTTCACAAATAAATCATACCTACAATTAAACATCTCATAAAATTGATGCAGTAAACAGCTTCTAACCAACAACATGGACAAGAAAATATAGTACAAATACACTATTCTACAAACTTCAAAAAAGTTTTGCATTACCCCCGTTCCCAGAAATCCTGAAGATAGGCATTGACTGTGGATATTGTATCACAGACACAGTCCCTTTGACTGTTCAGAGATGTCACTAAACCCATCCAAAGCTGTAAACAACCATACACGGGCAGTGCCTATTAGACAGAGAGGGTCCAACAGCTGATCAGTTCCAGTCATTCCACCAAGAAGGAAATACACGGCTCATGTTGTCTGTAGTTTAACCAAGTCTAGGCAGTCAATACTGTGATTCAATCGCATCCAGGAAGGGCTCTCAACAAGGGAAGTGTCCAGGCATCTCGGAGTGAACCAAAGTGATGTTGTTCGGACATGGAGGAGATACAGAGAGACAGGAACTGTTGATGACACCCCTTGCTCAGACCACCCAAAGGCTACTACTGCAGTGGATGACTGCTACCTACGGATTACGGCTCAGAGGAACCCTGACAGCAACACCACCATGTTGAATAATGCTTTTCGTGCAGCCACAGGACGTCGTGTTACAACTCAAACTGTGCGCAATAGGTTGCGTGATGCGCAACTTCACTCCCGACGTCTATGGCAAGGCCCACCTTTGCATCCACGACACCATGGAGCGTGGTACAGATGGGCCAAACAACATGCCAAATGGACTGCTCAGGATTGGCATCACGTTCTCTTTACCGATGAGTGTCGCATATGCCTTCAACCAGACAATTGTTGGAAACGTATTTGGAAGCAACCCAGTCAGGCTGAATGCCTTAGACACACTGTCCAGCAAGTGCAGCTAGGTGGAGGTTCCCTGCTGTTTTGGGGTGGCATTTTGTGAGGCAGACGTATGCCACTGGTGGTCATGGAAGGCGCCGTAACAGCGGATCGGTAGTGCAACTAATTCGGCAGCATATTGGCGAGGCATTTGTCTTCATGGACAACAATTCGCACTCCCCTTCCCCTTGTGCACATCTTGTGAATGATGTCCTTGAGGATAATGACATTGTTCGACTAGAGTTTCCAGAATGTTCTCCAGACATGAACCCTATCAAACATGCCTGGGATGGATTGAAAAGGATTGTTTACAGACAACATGACCCACCCTCCACTCTGAGAGATCTATGTTGTATCGCCATTGAGGAGTGGGACAATCTGGACCAACACTTCCTTGATGAACTTGGAACTGGGGTGACGCAAAACGTTTTTCGATGTGTGTATATGACAGTAGAACATAACTGCAGGTCAAATATCTGTGTCAGTTTAATTAAAGTATCTTAGAAAATGAGTAAGAAATAAAATTAACAGGGTGTTCTGAAATGCCACTCAAATCTTACCATTGCTTGCAAATTTTTTTCTCTTCCTTCTGGATTAAGCAGCCAGTCAGCAATCTTTGGATCACAAGTCAGACCACGAAGCCGCATACCAAGGCAGTTATACAAAGCTTTGTACATTTCTTTTCCATCAAACACACTTACTGATTTCTGGCAAGTGGAATTTGTGAGCATTTCTTTAAGCAGCAGAATTCTTTCTTGTACAGGAATGGCATCAGAGCTGTTACCTAAGAGGTGGAATATATTTCAAGAGGATTGGTGATTAACCACAACTAAAAAGTACTAAGATTAATTTGTAATTGCAGGGTCATGATATTACTGGAGAAAGGATATAAAGGAGATAAATGTCTTTTGTGTTCAATTATATTGTTTCATTTGACTTATTTTCATTACATGGAGACTGTATTGTGTACCTAACATTTCATACTATCTACAAGTACATGGTGTTGTTGATAAAAGGGAATAGTTAGAAAAAATAAAGCAACATTTAAAACTTTATTTCAAGTTTAAAATGTTTTGAGCAGGATTGCAAAGGCACTAAACATCACTTTTAAAAAATCATAATGGTCAAATGCTGTGAATTTTGCTGCATGCATTCAGTGTGTCATTACTGTAGGTTTCAAACAGTGGGAGAAAAGTTTCACGTGGAATGTTGGTATTTCTTCTTCAGTATTTGTCTTGATCTGAGCTAGGGCCCTTGGCTTAGTCCAGTCCACTGCGCCCTTCAGATACCTTCATAAAAGGAAGGCACAGACAAAGAGGCCTAAAGACCAAGGCAACAGTGTTAGCAACCCCAAACAAACACTGTACTATTGGCGTAGACTGGTGATGTGAAAGGTGCCTTGATCCCATTGAAACCATTCATCTTGAATGTCAGTATTTAGAAATGTAGGGATCTTCAAGCTGAAAACATCTCTGACATGTTCAGATAATGTTTAGATGTCACAACGACAGTGGCACCTCAGTCATCACCAAAGAAGTAAGAGCCCATCATCCCACAATATGCCAGTGCAATCCATAGAAATACTTTGTAATAAATGCTTGTGAAACTGAGCAGGGTTACCTTGAGCCCAGAAATGAAAGTTCCACTTATTCACAGAACCACCTCAATGACAATGGGGTTCATCAGACGACATTGATTGTTTTTGAAAGAAGTTTGTACCTTTACTGACTGCAGTGAACAACTGTTCACAAATTTGCAGGTGCAGAACATAGTCATTAAGTCTGGGGTTTGTTCAGATGAAAGTCAAGCTGATGAAATATATTTTGAATGCTTCAACATTTGAGCCGAAATAAAAGGCAGTGAATGTCAAGGATACTTTCATGACAGCATACAAGGCTTTTTAATCAAAGCTGAACCTGTCTCTTTGTGCTGCTATCAAAGTGTAAAAGTATCAATAAAACATATTTACGGCAACTGCAAGCTCTGCACTCCCATGTTGACTAAATATCTGTTCCTATTACACAGTTTTATGCCTTTCTACCACTTCTCCTACTGCTATATGGTTAACAATATCAATTACAAATTTTCCTGTTTCTCTATGGCAGCTATCACATTTATGATAGCACACTCAATACAAAATACATTCATGTGACATTTTAAGAGGAGTATCATGCCTTACTAAGTGCAGGTTCATTCCTATAATACAAAAAACTTATTCACAATATTGAACTGTACTGTGTATTTATAAACAAAAATAATCAATTTGTGAAAACATAATGTAATTGGATGGATAAGAAATCTACTCACACATATAAAAGATATTAAAGTCTGCAAGCTTTCAGAGCCAGTGGCTCCTCCTCCTGGCAGAAGGGTTGAGTTGGGTTGATTTAGGAGGTCACTGGTCTCATCGGATTAGGGAAGGACGGGGAAGGAAGTCGGTCAGGTCTTGTCAAAGGAACCATCTCGGCATTTGCCTGGAGCGATTTAGGGAAATCACGGAAAACCTAAATTAGGATGGCCGGAAGCAAGATTGAACCATCGTCCTCCCGAATGCGACTCCAGTGTGCTAACCACTGTGCCACCTTGCTCAGTGCAGAAGGGTTGAAGAGAATTAAAAGGGGTGAATGACAAGAACTGGTGAGGTTTAGGAAAGGGAGTAGAACTCAGAAAAGTTGTGCAGAACCCTGGGAGACGGGAGACTAACATGATGGGATGAGAAGGAAAGACTGATTGTTGGAGACTGCACCAGACAAGATTTGGCAACCTGAGAGCTTAAAGGTGGAAGATAGGGTAACATGCAAGACAGGAGTTACTGCCGAAATATTGTGCACTAGTTAATAAGAGCGAAAAGCTAATGCATTTTATGTGATGGGTGGGAGGGAGTGGCAAAAAAAAATGACAGGTCAGGAAATGAAAGATGCAGAGAACTGAAAGGGAGTGAAGAAAGGAATAGTGACTGTGGACAAATGCTGAGAACAAAGAAATTAACGTAAATTAAGGCCAGGTGGGTGGCAAAACAAAGGATATGTTGCAGCATCGATTCCCCCCTATGGTGCTCATTTTAAATGGTGCCCAGGAGAAAAATCCAGGTAGCATGCGTGGTGAAACAGACACTAAGGTCACAACTGTCATGTTTTAGAGAATGCTCAGCAACAGTATAAAGTGTGTTGCCAGTATACACCTTCTCCCTATGCTCATGCATCCTAACTAATACTTTGTTAGTAATCATGCCCATGCAGAAAGCCAAACAGTGTTTACATAACAGTTGGTATACAACAAGTTTCATTTTGCAGTTGGGTCTGCCTTTGCTAGTACACGTTTTGTCAGTTACAGAGCTGATATAGGTGGTGGTAGGAGGGTGCATAGGGCAAGTCTTACAGTGGGGACCATCACGGTAAGAACCATAAATAGGGTACGGAAATGGGTGCAGAAGGAGCATAGGGTATGACAAGGACATTGTGGAGATTGGGAAGGTGACAAAAAGTTATTCTATATGTGGTGGAGAAAATTTTGGACAGAATGGATCTCATTTTAGGATATCATAGCTGTATTGAAGTAGCTCAAGGCCAGAATAATACTGAGTTACAAGTGTTTTACTCCTAAGTTGTTTTTTCTAGGGATTGGCAGTATCAGGATTGGATATGATTGCCTGGGAAATTTGCTTTTGAACTAGGCTGGTGAGGTAATTATGCCCAATGAGGGATGAGTTGAATGGGTGGATGGATGGAGGTTTTAGATGAGTGTCAAAAAATACAAAAAACAGGAAGACAAAACAGCACATACAACACAGGTAACGAAAGTTAGAAAACTATGAGCGTATCTACACAGAAGCACGGAATGAAGTATTGTGTCACTAGTAAAACATTAAATACACAGAAAGAAAGTGGTATAAGGAGCTAAAACAATATGGCAGATGGATGTGGCTGGCTGACTACAAGATAAAAAAAGTAGGAGCCAGCCACACTGCAACACACTAAAACCCCCAGCCTAAAAGTTTAGGCCAGTGTCCAGACACATCACAAAACTTTAAAAGTTTTGTCACACTTGTCTCATCATCAGCTAAAATAGAGGGTAGATCCCCACCAATATTTGCTTCTGCCCTTGCATCACAGTATAAAATGCACTCTGTTAAAATAAGGGGGATAGAGATGGCAAACCAAAAGCATCACAAAATGGGGGATCCTCTCACCAGACTGAAAAGCTATGTGTGAGTGGGCAGTGCCCATTTCTAAGACGGGAGGGTCATTTCATCCCTCCTGAGCAACTGACAGGAGGAATGTCACAGCTGGGTTCTTGACTTCAACAACCACAGCTTATTGGCCATCACCACCAGCCATATCTCATCCGACAACTGCATATACTTCCTATGTAGTGCAGAAGTGACAGCCTGCAAAGGGAATAGGACACACTGCTACACCCTATCCTTTGCAGGTCTCCTTGGCAGCCCAACTAGCCTGTTCATTTCCCTGCATCCCTACATAACCTGGCACCCAGCACAACGATGCCTGCTTACCCCGCCGTTGGAGCAAGTACAGTTGGTCACATGTCAGCTGGGCCAACTCCTCAGTGGGATGCAGGTTGTAGAACGATTGTAATGCACTATGGGAATTGGAGCAGATGAGAAACTGGTTGCCCCGAATACGACGCTTCTGCTCCAATGCCTTCAGGATTGCATGAAGCTCCGCAGCGGAAACTTATACTCCTCAGGAAGGTGAATCTTGACGACATGGTCAGGGAACAGTACTGAGTAGCCAAGGGAATTCCCTTGTTTCGAGCCATCAGTATAAACTACTGTGAAACTGTGATGCATATCTAAAATGTTAAAAAACAGAGATTGGAATGTAAAATCCAGTGTACTACCTTTCTTAAAATTAGTCAAATCTAAAGTAAGTTTGGGTCTCTGGAGGAGCCAAGGTGGAAATCTGCTCCAACCGTGACGTAAAACATTAAGACCAACCACACCCATCTCTAAAAGGTAACCCTGTGCGCGAATTCTGTAGGGCCTCATTGTTCTTTTCCAGTTACAAAAAAAGTCATGCCAGTGGTAGCTGAGCAACATTATGGTATGCAGGTGTGTATGGTGTGGACAGTGTTTTATATACCTTGTACGCCTTAAGTAGCCATCACCTGACATGAATCACCAGCTTCTGTGTGACGACTTGGTACAGGGCTTGTTCTGAATGCCCCAGTGGCAACCAAATCCCTTCATGGTGCACCACGTCCAACATCTTTAAATAGGAAAGGTCTTGCAGACCCATACACCATGCACTCATAATCGAGCCAAGATTGCACAAATACCCTGTAAAACCAGAGCAGACAAGTCCTGCTGGCTCCCCATGTACTGTGCTTACGACATTTTGAAATACTGAGAGCCTTAAGTGATCGTTTCTCCAGGTACTTAAGATGTGGCAACCATGTAAATTTACAGGTAGTTATGAGGGCCAGAAACCTCATTGTGTCTTTAAAATTAAGAACAGAGTCTCTCATCCCCACTCGGGGCAGTTTAGAATGGAACAAGAACAGTTAAGAAGAACACACACAGACTTATTGGTTGAAAACTTAAAACAACTGTTCTCCATCCATCCATCCATCCATCCCAACATTAAAGAGTTAGTTGCAACTGACGTGTTGTCATTGCAAGGCTGGAAGAAGAGCAAAACACAGAGAAGTCACCCACAAACAAAGTACACTGGACAGGGCTTTGCACTACTAGCGTAATGCTATTAATAGCTATATCAAAGACAGTCACGCTTAAGACACTACCTTGAGGGACATTATTCTCCTTCTCAAACCAATCAGACAGGACGAAAACCATGCCTCCAAGTAGTATCATAGGCTTTCTCGATGTCGAAAAGTATACCTAAAGGTGATGCCAGTGCGGGAAACCCTGTGGTATAGCTGCCTCCAGGAGGGCCAGGTTGTCGAAGGTGGAGCGATACCTCCTGAACCTAAACTGAAAGTGACTAAGGAGTTGCCTGGATCTAAGATCCAGACAAGGCGACGGTTGACCATCCACTCCAAGGTCTTTCCCATGCAGCTAGTGAGGGCAACATAATGATAACTCACGTCTGGCCTTTCCCAGGTTTTAAAAGAGGAATCAAAATGGCCTCACGCCATGAGTCGGGAAAGTGACCTGATGCCCAATTGGGATTAAAAAGTGTGAGAAGGATATCTTTGTTTCGTCTTGTGAGGTGCTGCAGCGTACTGTAATGGATTCTCTTGTGACTAGGGGATGTGTCATGAGCTTCAGAAAATGCAGAATCCAGCTCCCACATGGAAAACGGGCATTTGTAATCTGCATCAGAGGTGGACCAGAAGTCCAAACAGCTCCTCTGAGCAACCGCTCTAAGTTGCTGGAAACACAGACACTGACTGGCGGTTGCAGTAATTGTGACAAAATAGGCCACCATTGTCTGGGCAATGTCTCACGGATTGGTTTGGAGAGTATACACTTATATGGAAATGGCGTCTGTTCTTTTCGACATGTCCAAAAGAACAGACACCATTGATGACCTGCAGCAGTCTAGAACGAAATTAGAATTATATTAATACCTTCAGCTGCTAATGAGAGTTGATATATATCAATGGGGACAGATGAAAATGTGTGCCCTGACTGGGACTCGAACCCTGGATTTCCTGCTTACATGGCAGATGCTCTATCCATCTGAGCCACCAAGGGCACAGATGATAGCACGACTGCAGGGACTATCTCGTGCATGCCTCCCGCGAGACCCACATTCTCACCTTGTATGTCCACACACTACATTTGTAGTGTCCCATCCCAACACACTCATTGCTCAAGGAAGACATTCTTACCAAGTCCTGTAAGAGTTTGGGCAATATGTGTGCATCCGCACAGAAGATGGTCATGGCCAGTGTTGCCAGAACTACATACTTATATGGATATGGTGTCTATTCTTTCGGACATGACAACTGTATTTAATCATGCACCTTTGGTCAAGGGTTTACTTTCCTTCACATGTAACGTCAACTGGGAATATCACTTCACAGCCCAATCTCAAAACCATTCCATCAGAAGACTTAACATTGGACACTGCCTTGAATAGTTCCAACCACAATCTCAATTTGACTCATTACCACTGCCTCAAAAACAGCCCTTAAAAACCTTCCAAGAATTCCTCGCATCCAGCATTGCTTCACAACCTTTCATCATGTCACAAACAACATGACCCTAACCTGTCCTCTGCTCAACTTCAGGCTCATCATTCCCTAAAGGCTGATGACTCCATCATTATCCTCCCAGCAGACGCTGTGTAATTTGTACAAAGGGAGTACATATAAGTGAAGGTCTGTGGTTCTGCCACTTTCCTTGACATTAATCTCATCTTCACCAATGTTCTATTACACACTTCTGTTCACATTAAACTTACTAACAAACAACAGTACTTACATTTTGACAGTTGCCATCCTTCCCATGTCAAACTTTCCCTCTCATACAGCCTTGGCATTTGAGGCAAATATACTTGTTCAGACGCATTTTCTAACAGCAATACACCACCATTCTCAAGCCAACCCTCACTATGCATAATTACCCCACCAGCCTAGGTCAAAGGCATATTTCCCAGGATATCACATCCAATCCTGATACTGCTAATCCCTCCAAAAAACAACTTACGAGTACGCCACTTGTCACTCAGTATTATTCTGGTCTTTAGTGTATTAATCAGCTGCATCAACAAGGCTATGATATCCTAAAATGAGGTCCATTCTGTCAATATTTTGTTGCTGAGCATTCTCTAAAACATGACAGTTATGACATTGGTGCCTGTCTCACAACACTTGCTACCTGGATTTTTCCCCCAGGCACCAGATACTCAGAGCACTACAGGTGAGAAATGGTGCTGCAACATGTCCTTTGTTTTGCCACCCACCTGGCCTTAATTTGAGACAATTTCTTTGTTCTTAGCATTTGTTTACAGTAACTATTCCTTTCTTCACTCCCTTTTAGTTCTCTGCATCTTTCATTTTCTGACCTGACTATTTTATGCTGCTCCCTCCCAACCATCACCTATAATGCACTTAGCTTTTTGTTCTTATTAACTCAAGCATCATATTTTGGCAGTAGTCTCTGGATGACTTTTCCAAATTCTACCCCCTTTCCTAAACCTCACCAATTCTTTTTCTTCACCCCTCCTCCTTTTTTTTCAAGCCTTCTGCCAGAAGGAAGAGCCGCTGGGTCTGAAAGCTTTCAAACCTTAATATCTTTTATATGTCTATACTCCTGCTGCTGATGGTGCGTGGATATCTTATCTGTCCATTTGCGTTATATTTTTAATGGTGTATTTACATTCTGCAGAGACAGCCCATAAGTAGATAACACAACGTCCTCATTTTCTATCCGAGTCTATTCATCTTTCAATCCAACCTGTATGAACTGCTCCTGTGCACATCAAATAGCTAGTCTGATTGGTATTAAAAACTTTTCATTTCACTTATAATTTTTCATTTTACTATGCTCCTGGAAAGTTCAGCAGGATTGTCACTTACAAAGAATTAGTTTGTTCCTGTGGTACATGGTCTTCTGACAACATGCCCACTATGGACCTGTTTTGAATAGCCAGAAGGAAGAGTGCAAGAGAAATAATGTGTTGACTGCTGGCCAATGCCGAAACATGTCAGCTCTGGGTACAAGCACTCTCTGCCTCCACTTTCAGCTAACAATGACATGATTCTTTTCCTGCTTCTTTTTTCTAGGTTGTTTTCATCATCATCTTATGAGCACTGTGATTTCACAAACTGACGTGAGTGAGACCATTTATACTTTGAACAAGAACAAATAAACTTCCTTTTTGCTCATGAAAATCTACGCCTTATAATTAAATGGCCTACAAAGGATGCCCACACTATGCCTATTCTCACCAGGGCCCCTTTTGCACCTGTACAGTTCGTTCATGAATTACTCATGTCTCCCACTCAAAATAATAGGTTTATCTGGGTACCTCAACAAATTTTACAAGAGTGTTCAGGTGCAGACAATAGTTAGCTTGTAAACACAACCTGGCTACACTATAAACAGTCCTCCTTCAGGGTGTCCTGAAAAGTTGTTCCTGACTTCAAAATTAATTATCTCAAAAGCTAAGATTGATAGACAGGTGCAACAAACAGATTGTTTACTGTGAAAGCTGTAAGAATTTTAAACAGGAGTTGCACAAAAGTTATGAAATAGTTCAAAAATCTGCTAACAGATGGCACTGTAATCACAAATAGTGCACTGCAGCTGAGAGTAATCAGTTCCACCACTGAAACATTAAAGGCGGTCAGTGTACTGAAGGAAAGTGTTGAAATCATGTATCCCATTGTACGAAGTGTTTTTCTGGTGCTGGAATACCACCAATTTAAACACATTCACACAACAACAAGGCACACTATTCAAACATGGTTTAATGTCCTGGAAGGACCCAATGCAGAAACCATTCACAAGCTCTTCACTAAATTCCAGTGGATAGCCAATGTGGCTGATGATCTAGCAGGCAATGATAGCCTCAGACAAAATGTAGCTACACCTGATAACGTCATCACAGCAAAATCCACAGAATTCTATATGAAGGATTGCAACAGAGACTGTTCTGAAGCTTTCTATCGTGCAGAAATATTGAGACAGAGCCTACACGTTTCCATTCAAAATTTAAAGTCACCACGTCATACCTGTGCAAGTTATGTGACGGAAGGCTGACTTTGTGAATCAGATGCTCAAAATGATTGATAATGGAGAAGTTGATGCTGGCTGGATCTGGTTCACAGATGAAGCTGACTTCGACATGAATGGAGTTATGAATTGAAAAATTAACAATTTTGGGGTTCTCAAAAATCCCTATTTGTGTGAAGCAAAATAATTGTATCATTCCAAAGTAGGTGTTTGGGCTGCAGCATGCAGCAGAGGCATTATTGGCCCTTTTTCACTAGTGAACATTATGTTGTAATTTTGGAATAATTTCTTGCCACACAGCTAGTTTTGGAGGATCAACCAGGCACCAAATGGTTCATGCACGATGGGGCCAACCACATTGCACTGAACAGGTGTTTTGCTTTCTTGATGAATAATTCAGGAATAGAGTCACTGCACTGGATTATTACAAATTTACAGCTGCAGAGATAGACTGTCCTCTATACTCTCCTAATCTGACTGCTTGTGACTATACTTTTTGTGGGGCGTCTCGAAATACACAGTCTTCCAGAAAGATCGACACTGTCTAACAGAAACATCCCACTACACTGGACAAGCTCGAATCGGCTATCTGTGGCATCAGAATCCATTTCTGTTGAGACACTACAGGATGTGATGACAAATCCCATTGTTGGCTTGCGTCACCTCCGTACACCGCAAATACCACAGGCTAATTCTCATTTGTAAATTATTTTATCGAAAAATCAAATTTACAGGTCCCTTAGTTATTATCTTATATTTGGAAAATATCTTTAAACAAATACCTGTAGCAAAAAGGACAAGTGTGAAAATTGCCACTGATTACTTTTGTTTTCATCTTTCAGCAGATGATGAAAACAAAAATCTGCCAGTGGAAGTGAATTAACTTCAAAACCTATAAAGAGAAACATACTATCAAATAAAGGCATAAAAGATGAATAACGGCAAAGAGACACTTCTGAAATTAATAGTACTACCCCACCCTGGTCCCCTATTAACCTTGCCGAGTTTGATGAATTGTGAGACTCAGTGATGCTAATACTTGTATAGTAGGTGCGACCACAATAGACGGGTACATGTGGACAGGTGAGACAAATCTAGGAGGACCCCCAGCATGGATGACTGACTGATGTGAACGTCTGGGGAAAAAAACAAAAACAACGTGTAACTACAGCTGTTCTCTTCTCCAAGAGAATGCAGTGCTACTACGTGTCTTAATGATGATGGAATCCTCCCAGGTAAGGTATTCCAGAGGTTAAATAGTTCCCCATTTGGATCTCCAAGCAGAGACTACTAAGGAAAAACAAAACTGACAGTCTATGGGTCAGAGGAGAGAATGGTAGTTCCCTTAAACAGGTAGGAAGGTTACAGAATTTATAAAGTGAAGTTAGCTATAGTGGGAATTAGTAAAGTATGAAGGACAGGAAGAACAGGATTTCTGATTAAATGGTTATAAATACAAAATCAAATAGGAGTAATGCAGGTATAGGCATGGCAACAAATAAGAAAATAGGAATGTGAGTAAGTTACTGTGAACAGCATAGCAAATACTCTGTCCTAGCCAAGATAGTACCTGGATAAATTGAAGGAATCATAGTTTATCGAGAGTTTCAGAGTGAGCATTAGGTACGAACTGACTGAAACAGGAGAAAGGAATAAAACAGAAGTGAATGGGTAGCTTTCAGAGATTAAATAGAGAAGGCAGCAGAAGGTAAAAACAAAAGGTCTAGTAGAAATCTTTGGATAATACTTTAATATAATCCCTGAAAGAAGCAAATATAAAACATCTAAGGATTTGACTGATGGAAAGTGCAAAATGGCTAGAGGACAGATGCACGACTAGGGAAAAGATAGATAACACCTGTAGGAAAATCAGGGAAACTTTTGAAGAGAAGCAACCACATGAATATCAGGAGCTCAAATATCAGATTTTACACAAACTTGGTAGATACAGTGAAATGAATCCCAATCATTTCTCAAAAACCTTGTCAGATAAAATGAAATTAAGTGGTAAGTACATCTTTTGTAGCTTAATCAGATGATTTGGACTAAAATATAACCAAAATATATTTATTCACGGGTTCTCAATAACTCCTTGTCAGCAGTTGTACAACAAATTACATGTGGAGCTAATTCAACAGAGATTCCAGCAACTGTAGTTCTGTAAACACTGATCAAATATAATTAATTCATAGGTGAAAATGTAAGCATTGAAATCCCATTTTCAACAAGCTAAAAAGTTCGGTATGATTTTATTAGCAAGTATTTTCTAGCTGCTTTGTGTAACACTTCAGTTATCCCTTCACTTTCCAATAAGCTTCTGCTGCACACAAATGACTACATGTAGAGCATCCCATCAATTCTGACGTTTTATAACACCTCTTCTTTCAATGCAATAAATGTAGGTATTTGTTCAACAGCATGTAAGGACCATAATCGCTACCTGTAGGAATTACTGGTGATAGCATTTTGAAGATAAAACTGCTTCAGCTGTAAGAACTTTATTTACAAGCAAGAACCAGTTTTGCAGCATTATAGCTGCATTATCAGGTGCAACAAAATCAAGTCATGTTCTGTAACTCTTCAAGCTTTCCTGGCAGATGTATTGTAAATAGTCTTCATGGGTTTTCCACCAGATGGCATGGTGTAAATTCCACATTATTTCCTGGGAGCAACTGTCCGACATTTCAGGTGGTTGAACCTTGCTGGTGGCTAGGTACGACTGAGCGCCAGCAAGGTTCAACCACCTAAAGATGTCAGACAGTTGCTCTGAGGAAATATTGTGGAATTTGCATGTCACCCATTGGCAAACCCTTGAAAACTATTTACAAGCCATGTTCTGATCAAAAGAGAATAGGCTGACCTGGTGTTCATAGTCAGCAAGTTTTTGCTATGTAGCGGATGTCAGTTGTAAAACAGCATAAAATAATATAGAACGTTCCCGTGATACCAGTTACTGGTGAGCTAAAGGGTCCCCATATTCTGAAAAAGTGGTCAAAAATTGGCCATATATGATCATCTATGGCATTATTTACAATTAATCGGCATTGGTCCCTCATTTGCCATGGCAAGCACTTCATGTGCGCCATAAGCTGAAGGTAATCTCTACCTTCAGAAGTACCAATTAGCTTGCAAATTGTGTCAGAATAGTTTGAGGAACACTCCACACACATGAGGATGTTTACATGCCACCCTTAAGTTAGCTAACCTAAAATCTATTGAGTTCATCTAAGATATCAGTGCTGTGATGTGCGCACTATGGACTCAGTTCTGATCTGTCTACATGAATTATGGATGGTGGGCAAGCAGTCATGGCTTGGCAGAATATTATCCTCTCGACTTTGAAGTCACATCAACTGAATTATAATTCTGAAGCTTTAAACAGCTGTAGACATCATTTTCAGTACCTAGAACTAACTGCTAGAAATGCCAAAGTAGTTACGTGTAGAATCTTCTAGAGGTGGTACAATTTACAAAAACATTGGAAGTTTCTAATGTAGCAACTAGTTACACGGTAATGTATAAATGTGTCCTCTGCTATTTTTCTTTTTACTTGCATTTGATAATAATAGTAATAACTTAAAAGCTTCACCTAAATTTGAAGAGAATTACATGCATCCATTCAGCAATATGAAGAAGCTATTTATTTTGTACTCCAATGAACATAACAGGGAGAACTTGAAATGACACTAGGCAGGTGGATGCTTGAACATTACATAGGGAAGGTGGTTAGTTGCCAAGAGTAGAAAGGTGTGAGAGTAGTGCTACTGGAAGTTATTTGGGCGTGGCATTTGCACAGGAATACAGAAAACATCTTAAATATTCTAGAACAACCATTGCATAGGTAGACCTCTTCGGGAGCTTAAAAGAGCATCGAATGACTGTGTCAAAGAAGAAATAGTCTGCTACTCTATAGATCTAGACATCACAAAAGATATTAAATAGTCTCACGAGATCTGAACCTTCTGGTTAAGAACTAATTATTTTGATAGTAATAAGTGAGTACCAATAATGTGACTCATGAGCATGGAAGCAATTTTCAGTGGAAGAGGGGCACCAGTTAAGGTGTTGGCACACTTGAACAATAAGTTGCTAGAGAGTTGCCACAGAGGCAGTTCACACAGCTCCACAAAAATATTCATCTCTGATTTAATATAGTACTTTTTGTGTACTATCACTTTTCAAATGCTGCTCCGAGTGTCCGCAATACCATCTCAGTAGGAACAGGTTATTTCGCAAATAGTACATACAGTATTGTCTAAAAGTAAGAAGTGATTTTGAATGAGAGTACAAGAATAATTTTCAACTGTGACAATTATTAGAATGACAATAGGACTGCATTCTTGAGTCATTATGCATTCTCAACATGACGGGTAAATGATGTCAGTGTGTGGCTTTGTGCCTGCAAGATTTCTGATATTGTGTCTTCAAAGTTTAACTATGAAGTCAGCCGACTGTTTGCGTGATGGAAGTGCTGTATCCTGATCCTTTATTCAGTTTATTATGCACAGACGAGTGATAGTGTGTTTTAGAATCATAAGCAAAAGACATGCAAAACTAATTAAATATTATTTTTCCATGTTGTGCTTTTTATAAATTACAAAATGCTTGAGGTAGATTTGTGGAGTTCTAGAAATGGCTAATGTGAGTAAAGTTTATCTTCATATTGAGCACTTGATTCATGAGAAGAATTATATTTAACATGGCTGATGGAGGTATTCTAAAATGCATGTAGGTGAAGACGCTCGCCTGATACTGTTGTCTTTCATGTGCTGTCGTCTAAAACAATAGGTACCTGTGTAACTACTGTTTATAATAGGATAATGGGCCTCTTAGTTAAATCTGAAGGCTTGTCGCAGTTCTGTTCATGGCTAACCAATGCTACTTCCCAGGCCATCTCAGTTTAACTATGATACAAATAATTACAGTGTGTACCAACGAGAGTGGATAATCAGAGATATCCATGAGGACTTTTCAACGAGACTGTGAAACATCATTGTTTGTGGCACTTGCGGCATCTTACAAATGTGAGATGGCCATTGGCATCTGGTCCACCCTGGTTAATGAAGAATGTGTTACCTATGCAATCAATAAACTGGTCACTGGCATCAAACTATTAAGATTAAAACATATTTATGTTTAGATTTTGAAAATTAAATAGCATTCTTCCAGTTACTAAGATAATCAGGTGAGACTGATTAATACCATGCACAATTCACCACAGTGCCTGCTAAGTTCCAAGCTGCATGTGGCAGATCCACCACACCATGAGGCCACATGACAATATGAAGTGTGAGGGGTCAGTACAAATCTTGGAACAGCCATTATCTTCTCTCTACAGCCTTCAAGGATTGTCCTTTGTTTTAGCTTGGTGTCCAGAGTGTTCATATCATACCAAGTGTGTACCACTTATCTCTAGTGAAATTAATAAGCTGTAATTAAACCTTGGCTGACTCCTTTATAACTGAATCCCAAAAAGTTTTTGCATGGGTTATGATTTTCATCTTTTACAACAGTGTTTTGAGGCCATTCTCTCAGTGATGTTGTGCCACAGCTGACTTGCGTAACTCCCTCTATTTTATATGGAGCACATATTCAACCACTGTGTGAATGGATTGTGCAACATAAATATGGCCCAATTCTTAGGGAATACCAGCACATCTAGCACTCTGAAATTAATGATAGGGTGTTTGGACTGGGACAGAAAACTAGCCAACCCATAATTCTGAATGAAGGTTACTATTTTGCTGTTAGACATATAATCATTCAATGGAAGTAATACTGCCACCTTTTTTTTCCCTTGTTCTTCAGCAGTTTGGCAGTGGCCATTCATTCTAGTTGACAGCTGGTTGGTTGTCATGCCAATGTAAACCACTGAGCAGCAGATCTGGTATATAACGTGGCTGCTTTAACAGGTGGTCTGGCCTCTGATGGGATAGGATAAGCTTGTGACTGGACTGGAGTATGTGGTGCTGGGTTGGTGGATCAGGCAGGTCTTGCATCTGGATCTTCCACAAGGGTATGATCCCTGTAGCAAGGAATTGGGGGTGGGAGTGGCATAGGGATGCACTAGGACATTGTGGAGATTGGGTGTGTACAGGAACATCACTTTGAGAGAGGATGGAAGTACCTTGGGTAGGATGTCCCTCATTTTGGGACATGATGATAGATAATCAAAGCCCTGACGAAGGATATGGTTCAGTCGTTCCAGTCCTGGTTGGTCTTTGGTGACAAGGGGTGATTCTTTGTGGTTGGTCCTTGGGATGGATGTGAGGATTAGGTGTGTGTGGGGGGATATGGGACAGGAGATCTGTTTGTGAGTAAGACCTTCAGCATATTGAGCGGGGGAGTTCTCATAACTGCCGATGTGTCTGTATGGGACAGTATCACCTCCCATTTGTGTCAGCTAGTTGTGTGCTGCTATCTCATGCCCCAGTCTGTGAATCATGTGCCCAGCCATCTACCAACCAACTCGCTCCCTGTCTTCCGCCTCTCTCCATTCCACTGCACACACCCACCTCACCCCAGTACACCCAACATGGGCCAGGAATAGAGCTGGTGGTTGACTGAGCATAACATAGGGAGACAAGTGTATGTGTGTATATGGCTAAGAGAGAGAGAGAGAGAGAGAGAGAGAGAGAGAGAGAGAGAGAGAGAGAGTGTGTGTGTGTGTGTGTGTGTGTGTGTGTGTGTGTGTGTGTGTGTGTGTTTGTTTGTTTTTACTACAAGCTTGAAAAAGAAAGTTCATTCCGAAAGGTACCAAAGCTTTGTACCTTTTGTCTGCATAACAATCGATAACACAGCACTTGTGCTTTTCAGTAAGTTGTTTACTTTTTTCCTAAATAATTCGCAATTCTCTTTCTATAGAAAGTGACATGATATATCTCCAATCTGAAATGAAGCATATAAGACATACGTTCAAGTACAATAACTATCGAAGAATGATACCAATTATACTTTCAAGTGCAATTGGTGAAAATTACTTTGGGACCTATGTGGAAGACATCACAGTGGCAGTATTCTTTCCATTCTGTGGCACAACTAGAAAGGTAGACCATTTCCTCCAGAAGTATCGATTGAGATCAGTTTTCTATCTCACTCTGAAGACTTGAGATATGTTATTTAGGCCTTAACTGCATGTATGATATGTGTATTCAGTGTAAATTTGGTATTATTTCCATGGAGCAAACCATTCATTCAGTACTGCAGAGTGCTGTGCTAAAAAGGCAATCCATAAAAATGAACAGAGCTAGACAAGTTGACTGCAGCAGAACACTGTCCTGAGAAATAACACATCACTGTTGTAAGAACAAGTAGCTTGATCTATGCAACAATGTACTGGGAGTCAGTTATAAGAAAGACAGTCAATATTTGACAAGGGCACTAAACATTCAATAGAGATCAAGGGTAAGCACTATAAGGGCTTTAGGGCAGTCTTTGGACACTGAAGAAAAATAAAAAATAATGGTTGATGATAATAGGAACATGGAGGTGGCAGTTTTGATGGTAGTGCAGGCCCCCATCACTAATGCAGGCCTGCCATGCCGGCCACTGCTTGTGTAGCCTTCCTATGCATGTGTAGATTCAGTCCGACTCTAAAGATCCTAGGCTCTGCTGTTTCATGTTTATTACTAGAACAACTTTACATTACTAGTAGTCAACAGTTTTCACTCCTAAACATGATGATGGTGAATGTTATCAAAAGCGTGAGTATTTTAAACCACTGATGCTGCTCCAAAACATAGTACTTTATTCACAGATAATGATGGTTCCCCAATGGATCCAGTGTTTTATGGGATCTTAAAGGTGCACTAAGACCTGTGTGCTTCGAACATAGTTGCTGTATGCCTGCACTTACTTCACATGACAAAAAAGGCATTTGTGTAGTTGTATGCTTTTTTCCTCAACAAGAGGACACACATAATTCCATACACATCTAGATAGGAGCACACACTATTCGAGTCATCAAAATGGCCGTTTTGCTAGCAGCAGCTCTTATTATTTTTAGAAAAAAGACGAAATTGTAAAAAGAAGTTCAAGTACTGGATTAATGATTATCTTTTGAGTCATAACAATTTTGTGTGTGTGTGTGTGTGTGTGTGTGTGTGTGTTGTGTGTGTGTGTGTGTGTGTACAAGCGCGCGATGGAAGAGGTAAAGATGGAAAGTAGTAAGCTGTCCAAAAACTTTACTTGTACGTCAATGACTGATTTTGAAGTAATACCACTTCTTGGTGGACCACTTTGATAGCAAAGAAATTGGAAGTTTGTGGTAAGGTCTTATGGGACCAAACTGCTGAGGTCATCATCCCTAAGCTTACACACTATTTAATCTAACTTAAACTATCTTATGCTAAGGACAACACACACACCTGTGCCTGAGGGAGGACTCAAACCTCTGACGGGGGAGGGGGGAGTCGCACACACCTTGGCAAGACACCTCAAGACTGTGTGGCTAGACAGAAAAAAAAATTGAAAAACAAGAAAGACTTATTGGTAACAAGTTTAGCTCAGACATTCTGATTTAATGCTACTGAGAATAATCACTCCAGTTTGATTTTCTAGTCCAAGGTATGTACTGTGTCAATTTCTATCATAATTCCAGAAATTTACCAGGCTCTTCTGAAATCAACGAAAAACTACAAGAAGGTAAATTGTTGACCACTTGACATTTTTTCTCTGAAAAACAAACCACATGATTGATGTGGCACATTTAGAGTGAATAATTAAAAAACAAAAAACGGGGGGTTTATTTCTGAACTTGTAACACTGTAGTGGTATTTGGAATGGAAATGCTGCAAGTAGAATACAAACACAGTTACATTTATATATAAATCTATCAAATGTCAAGAGCACTGATTTTGTGTGTGTGTGTGTGTGTGTGTGTGTGTGTGTGTGTGTGTGTGTGTGTGTGTGTGTGTGTGTGTGTGTGGCATTTGCAGATTATTATATTGTCAAAAGTCATCTGGGGTTCTTTTTTATTTACTTTCAGCTTCCAAATGAACTCTAAAAGAAGAGCAGGTGGATGTTGCAAACAATTTTTAAGTGATGTGGAATTTATCACAGGATGTTGCAAACAATTTTTAAGTTATGTGGAATTTATCACACTGTCTGGTGGCACCTGCGCACCAGAGCGGCCTGAGCTGGCGAGGCGAGCGCATCGCTGCCGTTGCGCGCTACGCTAACTCGGCCGTTGAGAGCTCGTGAAGAGGTTTCTGTGCTGAGGGCGCCGCGGAGAGCAAATTGTCGTGCGTTGTTCTCACAATGCGTGCAGATTGTCATGTTCCGCGCCCCGCAGCCTGGGAAAGAAGGGTGCGCAGAGGAAACCTGCCGCTACGAAGGGTCCTTCGGTTGTGCAACTCACTGAGTCTGCCGACCATGCAAGGAACTCCCGAGAAGACGAGTCGCGGCCTGTCCCCCCTTTGTACATCAAGTGCAAAGGCAGGTGGGCGGCGCTGTTCGACACCATGACCAATTGCGCTCGGAACGAGGTGGTCTACGAGTCTGTCGATACAGACTCGCTGATCTGCGTTCGGCCTGCAAACGTGGCCGACCACAGGGCGATCAAGGTCGCAGTAGCCGATCACATCGTCGACGCACCGTCAGCGCGTGATAAGGCACCTTCCGTTGGAAGGATGAAGACGACCAAGGCACTCCTCAGGGGGCTACCTTGGTGCTGTGATGAGGCAGCGGTCCGGGAAGGGCTGCTGCAAGCCGGGTTTGGTAATGCAACCGCAAGGTTGCACAACCGGACCAACAGGAAGAGGGCGCCGCTCTATGCCGTGACCGTGCAAACGGTCGACGGCGGGAGCGACATCTTCGACTTGCGGAAGCTGCTGGGCTTCCCGGTGACGACAGAGGCTCTCCCGACCGCCATGGACCCCTTGCCCCAGTGCTTTAGGTGCCAGGGCGAGGGCCATGTTGCGAAGTATTGCCGCAACGCGGCGCGGTGCGTCAAGTGCTCAGGGGAGCACGACAGCCGCGCGTGCGACCGCGGCAGCAACATTCTGCCGACCTGTGTCCGGTGTGGCGGCCCGCACGTCGCCAGTTGGCGTGGTTGTGCACCTTTCTCAAGCCGCAGCCGTGCCAGGGGCGGTGAGGTGGCCGCGCCCGCACCGACGCAGCGGCAGAAGTGAAGACGACGTAGGAAACGGCGTAGGGTGCAGAACAGCCCGGCGCAGCAGAGGGACAGCGCAGCAGCAGCTCCACCTGCCAGGGGCAGGGACGACCGCTCAGAAATGGGCAGCCAGGACGCAGCCCGCGCTCCCAAGAAGATACGCGACCTCGAACTCGGCACCGCCGTGAAGCAGGCCACTGCAGCCCTCAAAGCCGTCATTGCGGCAGAGAGGGCTGCCTTCGCAGCCGCCATGGCTGCAGAGAAGGAAGAGGCCTTGAGGCAACTGCGTGCAGTCTTCGCCCAAGGCCCCAGCGCAGTAGTGCCTGCGAACACTCCTGCGACCTCGCAGAAGGACGTTCGCGCGCCTGTCCCAGCGGTTTCCCCAGCAGCACCGCAGGTGACAGGTGCAAAGAAGAAAACCGCCGCCCCAGCTGAACCGGTGGCAACGCTGACTGCTGCGGGACCGGGCCCCGCAAGGGATCGAGAAGCCAAAAGGGCAGCCTTCATCGCACAAGCACGAGCGAACGGTAACACTTCCTCCGATGCTGAAATGGCGCAGTTCTCCGAACATGGAAGCTACATTACGGAAGGGCTGCGGCGTGCAGTAGAGGTGGACGCTGAATGGTAGCCGATCGCTGCCGTTCTGCACCAGCCTGATGAAGCTGCACCAAGTCACCGACGACAAGGCGCAGCAGAGGGCCTACAAGCAATGCATGAGTTGCTGCGCCGAGCTCTTATGTTACAGGGAGGAAGCCACTGCGGCCGGCCCGGGAGACTACAAGCAAGCCCAGCTGCAGCACCCGGACTGACCCAGCTAACGAACATGCCGCACATAGGTAACGATGCACAATACCTCACGCTAACCTTACCTCACCTTGCATGCTCTGTCGCAGCTAGCAAGCCGCTACTGCCCTTACTAACCGTCCTACTGTCGCAGAGGTTTTTTTCGCTTGGCGCTGGCCTTGGTACTTTTTTTCCTCTGCCCTTAAAACCGCTACCCTTCCATCATTTTTGACCACTTCTATCTCCTGATGGACCATGTTAATGAGTAGCCTTACCCAGACGCATGGATAACATCACAGCCCGCATCCTGTGACGCCTGATTCAAAAACTAACATGTTTACGGAGGTGACAGTAGAACTTTTGGTTTGGTCACCACGTTGGTGTGGGCGTGGAGGGGCCCCATCCTTTATATAAAAAAAACTGTCTGGTGGCTTGGTAAAGACATGCTTCTGAAGTGAGAGAGAGAGAGAGAGAGAGAGAGAGAGAGAGAGAGAGAGAGAGAGAGACAAGAACCTGCTCAAGATTACAAGCAAATCTTATAGTAGTGTGAAAACATGAACACAGTAATGTAACTGTAGAGCTATAACACAAGATGATGTAAAGCTTGACAATAGGTGACTAAGAACTCCATAGAATTATAGTTGATAAAGGAGTGATAATCAGTCTGTCTTTCTAAATGAAACATGAGTTACTAATGTACCTAAAATCATATTAACACTGACAAAATTTCAGCCATCAAAAAACTGTTTTGTAATATTATTTCAATATGAACTTACCTTCATCCAGCAGAGAGATGTAATAAACATTATAACCACCACAGCATATGGCAATGCCAACAGCACGTCGCTCACCATGCACAAACTGTGAACTTTTGTCCCCTTCTACCTTCTTTCTTTTCCTACCCAATATTTTGTTGCCTATTGCAGTTTGCTTTTCGGTTTCATATTTATCACAGGCTAATGAGATGGAAAAATGTTTCACATGCTGAAGTTCACTCTTGAAAGTGGAAAAGATATCTGCATGTCCAGATACATTTATGATATCAATGCAATCAGTTGTATCTCTGGAAGGAAAGAAATTAATTTTTATTTACATCAGATGTAAAGGCAATCCAAAAAATAAAATGTGCTTGAATATGAGAGAAATTCTTGTACTTATTGCCCCCCCCACATGCCCACCTTCCCATCTCCACATTATTCAACTGCCCACCTTATTAGCTCAACTTGATCCCTCTTATATGACAGTGCACGTAGAGATGAGTATTTCCATGCCTTTCATATGAGCAACAAAATCAACATCCCTAAACTTCAACTGACTGAAAATCATGGATAAATAAGTGAAATGTATGGCAGTTACATAATCAGTGAAACATCAGTTAACAAACTATGAATAACATTCAATGAAGAGCCAGTCAGAATTGTTTTATTAAAGATAGTAAACTTGAACAAAATAGGAAAGAAGATCAAGCATGAAAAATGAAGAGAAATTTGATGGATGAAACATTATTCCAGATTCTTAAGGAGAGAGTCATGTGTTTTTCATTTTTAATGGCAGAATCATTTTTTCAGTGATCACAATGGTTTTATTATACTTATAGTACAAATATTTTTGTTAGTTTGGTTTATACATTAATTTTAAACTGGATATTAATCTCTTGTATGCTATCATTCTGTTTTCTGCACTAAGGTCTTCTTGCAACCATGTTCCAGTCTGTCCATCTTTCATTATTTCTTCCAGAATTCTTACACTGTTCCAATGCGCTTCTTTCTTCCTTTCTTCTTACCACTTTGTGCCTTATTTCCTTTTCCTTTTACCCCTGCAAATCTTCTATTTTTAAAAGTTTCCTTCTAAATGTTTTGCTTTACATTATTTCTTTCCTTATGCTATTTCTTTACAAGTCTTACTTGAACTCTTGAATTTTGATGGCTGTTTTAACTCATATTTGAAGATCCTTTTGGTCAATCTATTGTCATCGATTCTGTAAATATATCCAAAGAATAAAAATCTATTGTTGTTTCTGATTTGTTTCCTACATTCTGATGTATTTCGTTGTTGGTCCTTAAGTTCCAAAAATTCTGCAGTTGAAGGTATTCCTAATTACACTGTAAGTTGCTTATATTTCAAGCATCTTATCCTCTACAGAAGTTTATTCTAAACCATTTTCCTTGATTGTATTTGTTTTCATCAAATATTTATTTCTTTACTTTTTCCAATGAACTAACATATTTTCTTAAAAGAGTTTGGTGCCCCTTTCTATATATCGTCAGAAAACAAATGCATCTCCCTCAAGGACAAGGTCTTTTTACTGACAAGTGAGGCGAGAGGTAGTTCACTGTTGTAGGATTATATTGTAACAAATTCAGACCAAATAAAACACTCCTATCATAGTAAAAGGTGCCTAAATAGTCGCCTCTGGCAGCAACAAAGGTGTGTATCCTTTCATGCAAATCATCGAAAAGGTGCCGAAAGGCATCCTGCAATAGACTGTCCTAAGCAACCTGGGCCTTTCATTGCATTTCGGCAATGGTGCTTGCTAGTCCTGGAGAATAAGTAAGTTCTTATTTCATCATCTCCCGTATGTGTTCATTGATGAGAGATCGGGTGCTCCTGCTGGGCACGGCACATGTTGTGCACCATGAAGGGCATATTGCATCACAGCAGCCATATGTGGACATGCATTGTCATGCTGAAAAAGTATGGGAGTAACAGTCTTTGTAATACAGCATACACTGGTTACTTTATCATGTAGAAAGAACGAATGTGACTGAATTGTAAATGAGGGCACCAACATTATGAATCATGGGATGGGACATATATGTTACAGATGAATGCACTCTGGAAGTGACACTCACCATATATATGCCATACATGTGTACGTATGTCCATCACTCCCATACAGAGAAAACCTGCTCTATCACTGAAGACAACAGAATGCCATTCCAATCCCCAGTCAACTGTTTCACGACATCAGAGTAGCCATGCTAGGCAGTGTTGTGATGTCAGTGGTAGCCTAGCCAGAGGCATGCGTGATCTTATGCCTGCCGCAAGCAGACAATTCCCAGTGGTCTCTCATGATACAGCAGGTGCAACAAGTGCTCAGATTTCCTTCCTGGTTAATGCTCAGTCGGGCACCGCTGTTTGCACAATACTTCAGTCTTGGCATGCATCAGTACCATGCGGATGTTCAGACCATTCAGTTTCCTGCAGGCCCACAATGTGAGCCCCATTGAAAAGCCTGAAGGTGTTCAACAGGAGTACATACTCAATGGTGGGGCACACTTGTACCATAGAATAATGTTTCAAACACTGTTCACCTCTAAACTCAGCAGAGTTACTGCTTGCAAAATTGAAACAGAATGTGCACAAAAAGGCCTTGTGAGTAACATCTGATAGCCAATAACTGTGACAAATGGAATCACTAACACTATGACCGATCAGTTTGCACATATTTTACGCTAGTGCCACTGAACACAGTCGTGAGGATGTCGCATTTTTTTCCAGTAGTTTATTTGTTACATGTTGTTTTATTTAAGGAAGATTCTTAATCCTGACATGTCGGCCATCTTCTCCATGAGACTGACTAGCATTGCTGTATTTCTGAGGCTTTCAGAAAATATGCCAAATCATCTGCAAAAGACAAGCTATTTACTGCAATTGTTTTATTCTTTCTTGTCTACACGAGTGGCAATATTTTGTCTTCCTTTTATTTCCAAATTCAGAGATTTATTCCCAAGATACAGCTGAAAAGGCATGGAAGTAAACCATCAACTTTTCTGCATGCTTGCATTTATTTTAAAAGGTCAGGATTTTACGTTAGAGATTGTCTCTTTGATGGTTTCATGGACTAAGTTTGTCAGTTTAGATTTAACTCCAAATACATGGATGACTTTATCTAAGGTTTCTCCGCTAACAGAGTCAATTAAAAAAAAAAAAAAAAAAAAAAAAAAAAAAAAAAAAAAAAAAAAAAAAAAAAAATATTAAGACTATGTCACTAGAGTTCATTAATCTGTTATTAATTATAAGCTTCAGACTGAAAGTCTGTTACAGCAGGCTTTTCTGTCTCTGGACCAACCTCGATATACACCCAGTTGATTGACACATATAGATCACATCCTGTTATGGATATTGTTGAGAATATTTTAGAAGCCTCTGATAAGAGAGATATAGCTCTGTAGATGTCAACATCTTGCTTGTGAACCTTCCTGCACAAAGGGTGCATTTGGGTCATACTACATCCTCCTGGGATCTTTTCTGCTTTTCAGATTTCTTTAAAGATTACTTGCAAATATTGATTGGTTTTTGATTTAGAACATTTTAAAGTTCACCGGTTCTGGAGTCTTCCCCACTGACTTAGGTATTTCACACTTCTGTGTATTGTTAAGTCCAATTTTACATCTTTGAAGTCAACACTGGGCTTGTGATAGCCCTTAATGCAGTTCTTGAAGGCCTGTTAGGAATTTCATGTTTTTTTTAATGACATCATCTTGAATATCCATTTTTAGCATTTTTACAAAAAAACAACTTTTAACATTCCTTATTATGCTTGTTGTTTTTCTTTTCTTTGTAGCTTGAATAATTCATAGTGTTAATTATTTCCAGGATATTTCCATGTTTCTCATTTTTTTTATACATCATCATCATTGGATAAGAAGAGAACAGAATTTTTGGATATGTGCTTCTACGGAAGACTGCTGAAGATTAGATACATAGATTGGATACATAATGAAGAGGTATGAATCAAAGTGGGAAGTAAAGAAATTTATTGCACAATTTGACTAAAAGAAGGGACAGGTTGATTGGACACATTCTGAAACATCAAGGAAAGTTTGCAGATTGAATTTTCACTCTGCAGCAGAGTGTGACCAGATTTGAAATCTGAATAAAATTGTGTGCCACACCGAGACTCAAACATGAGGCCTTTGCCTTTTGCAGGAAAGTGCTCTACAGCTGAGTTATCCAAACAGCTCTCACAACCTGGTCTCACAGCTCTACTTCTCCCATCCGTTCTGGAAAAAATTCCCTAGTCTTCTACAGCTACACAATTTCTTGCTGTATTCTTTCTTCCATGTGTGTTAGTCCTGCAAGATACACAGTAGAACTTCTGTAAAGTTTGGAACATATGCACGATGTACCTGCAGAAGTAGAACTGTGAGGATGATGTATGGCTACCTCAGTCAATAGAACTTTTGCTAGGAACATGAAAAGCTCCCAGGTTATATTCCCAGTCCGGCACATCATTCAAATCTCTGAGGAAGTTTCAGATCAGCACACACTCCACTGCAGAAAGAAAATTCATTCTGGAAACAATTGGCTATGAAAGCTGTTAGGTAAAAATTTCTGTTAAGTTTAGAAGGTAGCAGAGAGATTCTATTGGAAATATAGCTTTGAGGATAGGTCACAAATCACATTAGGTAACTAAGTCAGTAGAGAACTTTCCCATGAAAGGCAAATGTTCCAGGTCTGGCACACAATTTTAATCTGCCAGGAAGTTTCAAGGAAAAGTTAATTTGGTAAAGGTGGGAAGTCCGTGTGTGTGTGTGTGTGTGTGTGTGTGTGTGTGTGTGTGTGTGTGTGTGTGTGTGTGTGAGAGAGAGCGAGAGAGAGAGAGAGAGAGAGAGAGAGAGAGAGAGAGAGAGAGAGAGGGGGGGGGCATAAAATCTGTAGAGGGGGACCAACACTTGACTACAGTAAGCAATGAATGTATGTCACAGCACTTATAAAGAGATGGAGGGATTTGTAAAGGATATACTAGTGTGGAGAGCTGCAACAAATCCGTCTTCAAACTGAAGGCCACATCAACAATGACAACAAAGCAACAGCATGCTATTATTATTATTACTATTAATAATAATAATAATATTGACTTTTATTTTATTCTTTATTATTATTATTATTATTACTTCACATAGCAAATGATAACATAAAGTAATGGACAATATACTGGGAACAGGGACACAATATTTTCACTTCTGATCCATGGGCTGCACTGACTTCATCACTGCTATTGCTGTTGGAAGGACCACAGCTTTCTGCAACCAGCTCCAAAGTTTTACTCACATGCCCAGTTTCCTTAGATCTTCATATCACGTGACAGGAATAATTATTATACTTGAAATGATTATCTGTATTGTATTCGTTCTATCAGTTCAGAATGCTAATTTACTTACAACATAAGTCATTATTGTTGAGAACTGCAGTATCAAAGCGACATCTTCAGTAGCTTAATTATATTCAGGAGCAAAATATCTAGAAAATCACTCATGGAATATAAATAAAAATAATAATAATAATAATAATAGGAAGAAGAATGTAATTATTACAAAAGATATACATGTAGAAGTAAGGAAAATAGCCAATTTTGACTCAGACGCAAGTAAAGATCAGATTTCTTGCATGAAATAAGAAAAAACTTCATCAGGGTAAAATCATAAGTACTGATCCTGAAAAGCTAAAGCAAAACAAATCAATTTTCAAGAGCTGTTACAGGAAGGAAAAATAGAAAACTAGCAGGATATCTGTAAAAATATGGCACATACTGCAAAAAGATGTGGCATCCTTACAAAGTGGGCATAAACATTTGAGGTGGACTGAAGACTGTGACAAGGCATTCAACCAAAGAGCAATAACCTATGAATCATGATACACTGACAAAACAAAAGATAAACACTCAGAGCATAAAAATTATGAAAGTAGGCTGCAAAAGTCTCTGTAAAGCAAAAATAGCCTAATTCATATAAGAAACAGAGACCATTGAGTCAGAATTTAAAAGAAACAACAGCAGGGATTTTTAAAGGGCCTTAAAGCAGAATGCAAGTGGCTATCAGCCACCTAATTTGAACTTCGACAGAAACAATGGTAATCTGGAACTGTACAATAAAGAAAACTGTGAGATCCAAGCCAAGTACTTCATGACACTGATTAATGGTGAAGAGCCCAGAGACAGGTGGCTGAGAATATCTCCAGTGCAAAGAAACAACAATTCAACACATCCTATTCCTTTCAAATTTTAGAAGGTTGTCACAGAACAGATCAACAACAAAGCCTCTGGGGAAGACTCAATCACAGCAGAAATGTTAAAAAGTGGAGGAGAAATCACCATTAACATTCTAAATCAAGAGACAGAAATGATCTAGAAAACTGGAATAATAACTGGAGAACACAAAACACAGCACTGATTCACTCTCTATATAAAAAGGGTGAAAGAACTGACATCAGATATCAGGACATTTCTATTGTACCACAAACATACAAGGTACTCTCCAAAGCACTGCAGGCTAGACTGGTTCAATGAGTAGATCATTAACTTGGCAAATATGAAAATGGATTTGGGAAAGGGGCATCATAATTCCGCAGATTTGAGCCTGAAAAGAGTATTAGAAAACTATGTCTCTAACGATCTGATAGTGGTTTTTGCCAACTTTAAGAAAGATTATGATTCAGTCAATGAGAAAATATAGTTTGACAGGTTGATAGTGTTTGGAGTTGACTCTACAACAGTGGAAATTATCAAGCAAACTCTAACACAGACATGTTCAAAAATAAAATCTAAGGGAGAATTTTCCAAAAAGTTTTTAATCATAACTTAAGTCCAACAGGGTGATGCACTGACCCAAGTTCTCTTCAGCTGCATGTTAGAGAAGGGGAAAAGGAGTTAGCTAAGAAAGGGCAAGTGAACAAAGTTCACATCGGAAAATCAAAGAATGTTATTAGAGTCTACAGATGTGAAACAGTTAAACATGCTGAAGGAACAGGCAGAAAAAGCTGACCTTCAAACTTCTGTTGAGAAAACAGAGTACATAACCAACATGTAAACAGCACCTTGTCACCTAATGACACAATCTGTAAAATAGAAAAAGTGGAAAATTTCAGATACCTTGGTGAGATAGTGCAGACAAGAACTTGCAAAAAAGAAGCTAGTGGCAGCAGGTTGGAGAAGGTGGCAACATTTTTTGTGGGACACATGTCCTATACAAGAAAATGGAATCTCAAGAAAAATTGAATTCAAGCACTGTAACACAGTGCTCAAACCCAAATGTCTGTATACAAATGAATGTCTGAGAATGACAGGAAATGATGGCAGAGAAGCCAAGAAGCTTGAGTGCATGATCTTCTGCAAAACAATGGGTCCTAGGGTAATGGATGAACAATGAAGACATTGCAGCAGGTAGAGTGCATAAAATAAATAACTACTAAATTGGAGAAAGTATAAAAAGACCAAAAAGAATACTGCTGTGGATTGTCAGGGCAACTCTGGAACTGCCACTGAGGATGACAGCAGATGAGGTGGCACTGATGGAAAGGATTCCTGATGGCCTCCCATTTGATCACATTAATCCACTACCATCACAAGGGAAGTGTCCTCAGCATCTCCAATTCATCCTCAGTCACAAACTGCAACTGTTTGGCTGAATCACAGTCAATTGTAATTCAGTGGCATACACTAAAAGCTGAAAAGCTGTAAGTGTTCACAAAATGGACTGATAACACAAATGCATTCATTATGTGCCAGCACTACTTAGTCACTAATCAGCTATGGTACCAAATAGAACAACAGGAGAGTTACAAGTGACACATTACTGTAATAAGCACCCTTACACCAAAACCGACACTGAATAAAATCCGAGAAGACATTGCTCAAATTATACAAAACAGTCACATCACTAATAATACCAGGAAGGCTGCTGCACTTTGAATAACATAAAAGTCCATTATGAATAACAAACAATAACTACCAAAGAATATTAGAAATACCACAGCTTAGGCACAGTAGATGGTGCAAAACCTGTGAAATTCTGTACCAAGTATAGATAGTCATCTACATAGCAGCTACAGCAGCAGTGAAATCAGTTTGTGGGAAGATAATGCCTTAACATGAACAGCATATTCATTCAGGTTATACACCATGAAAGATAAAATGTCTCACTAACAATACAAAGCAAGTCACCTTCCTCAAGGACATCACTATACTCAGCCCCCATAATTCACAAGCCTCCTGCAATGAGAAGTGTCTAAATACAGTACAGCGATTTGTCAAATGTGGTAGAGGCCATGAGAAAACCGAAATCAGTGCACATTATACCAACAGTAATATTGGACACTAGTGTTATCCCAAAACAAACTGTGAAAGTGTTCACAGTACCTAGAACTGCAGTCATTGCTCTGTCACCAATTACAGAAGGCAGTTGTGCTGAACTCCTGAAGAACAGTTCATAGAGTTCTTGGAGAAAATTATTAACATATTCATAATTTGTTCTTTAAACTATTATCATTATCAAAACCATACCTAAAATAGTGAATCAATAAATAACAAAAATGATATTGTACCACAAATTGACCACTGGCAAATGCATTAGGACCAAACAATACTAATAGATCATAGAATCCTGAAAAGTGCTAAACAGTTAGAAATAATTTGAGTGTGGGTAAACGCTCACCACGTAGTTGAAATGTTGAGTGTTTGATAGACAAATGAATAAGAGCTTGTGTGCTCAGTACCTCAACTGCATGATGTGTAGTCAACTTTACTCTTTCAATTATTAAAATATTATAAGTACATCAAACTGTTCTCACATATTGCTTCTGAATAAATCTAGCTCTGATACACACTTGAGCAGTAGCAGAATTTCTAATAACAACAGTTTACACCTAAAGCCTCTGGAGAAAGTATTACCCATATGATTATTACTATGATCACATCCTGACAGGGCACTGCAATATTCCTTAATATAAGTAACCTAAAAATTATTATCCAATGGGAACTCCAAGTTGGAATATCAACAATATTTGGAAAAAGGATATATCATTACTCAATGTAAAGAGGACCCACTGATTTGGAGACAGGCACAAAGAAAACCTCTTGCACATTATATCTTTTGGCCAAAGTCTTCTTTAGCAGAGAAAACACACACACACACACACACACACACACACACACACACACACACACACGGATATATTAACACAAGCAAGCACACTCCATGAGAACATAACCACCACAACCAGCAGCTCCAATTCTGGTTGGAGCTGCTGGTGGTAGCACTCATGTATGTCTGCATGGTGCGCGCACGTGCGTGCGTGTGCGTGTGTGTGTGTGTTTGTGTTTTCACTAAAGAAGGCTTTGGCTGAAAGCTATACTGTGTATCAGTCATTTTGCTGTGCCTGTCTTCAGCTCAACGGGTCAGCTTTGTGGTGATTTATCCTTTTCCCAATATTGTTCAAGATTATTACAGATATGTGAAATAACCTACATTTTTCACTTCTGTGAATTTACCTCACACGTCCAATAGATAACAACAAGAAATGATACACATTATCCAGAATGAATGTTTCACTCTGCAGGGGAGGATGTGCTGATATGAAGCTTCCACGCAGATTAAAATTGTTTGCTGGACTTGGACATGAACTCAGGACCTTTGCATTTCATAGATAAGTGCTCTACTAACTGAGATACCCACACATGACTTGGGTCTTATGAACACTATGTATGTGAGCATAAAACAAAACTTGACTCTACTGAAACCTGGTGTATATTTACAAATCATTAATCTGCCAAAGTTAATTACAGTCAGTGTACTGAGGAGCCAAACAAACTGGTACATCTGCCTAATTTTGTGTAGGGCCCTCTGCAAGCACAGAAACGCTGCAACATGACATGGCATGGACTCGACTAGTGTCTGAAGTAGTGTCACCATGAATCCTGCAGGGATGTCCATAAACCCATAAAAGTATGAGGGGTGGAGATCTTTCTGAACAGCATGTTGCAAGGCATCCCACATATGCTCAGTAATGTTCAAGTCTGGGGAGTTTGGTGGCCAGAGAAAGTGTTAAATTCAGAAAAGTGTTCCTGGAGCCACTCTTTAGCAATTCTGAACGTGTGGGGTGTAGCATGAACAATGGACATGAATAGATGCATGTGATCAGACAGGATGATTGCTTACGTACGTGTCACCTGTCAGAGTCATATCTAGATTATCAGGGGTCCAATATCACTCTAACTGCACATGCCCCATACCCTTACAGGGCCTCCACCAGCTTGAACAGTCCCCTGCTAACATGCAGCGTCCATGGATTCATGAGGTTTTCTCCATCCAATGTCGGTGTTGATGGGCACAGGCGAAGTGTAAAGCTTTGAGTCGAGCAAACATCAAGGGTACACGAGTGGGCCTTCGGCTCTGAAAACCCATACTGATGATGTTACATTGAATGTTTGCATGCTGACACTTGTCAATAGCCCAGTATTGAAATCTGCAGCAATTAGTCGAAAGGTTGCACTTCTGTCACATTGAATGATTCTCTTCAGTCATTGCTGGTCCCATTCTTGCACGATCTTTTTCTGACCACAGTAATTTCGGAGATTTGATATGTCACTGGATTCCTGATATTCACGGTACACTGGTGAAATGATTGTAAGTGAAAATTCCCATTTCATTGCTACCTCGGAGATGCTGTGTCCCATTGCTCTCATGTGCCGAATATAACATCATGTCCAAATTCACTTAAATCTTGATAGCCTGCCATTGTAGCAACAGTAGCCAATCTACCAACTGCACCAGACACTTGTTGTCTTATATAGGCATTGCCGACCACAGTGCCATATTCCACCTGTTTACATATCTCTTTATTTGAAAACACATGCCTATAGCAGTTTCTTTGCAGCTTCAGTGTATATTCGAACATCTTTGGAGAATCCTCCTCTCCCCTCCTCCCTCCTCTGTGGAGAAGCATGCCATGAAGCTGAATACACTAAGGCTAACAAGCTGTGAGTGTTCACAAAATGGACTGATAATACAAATCCATTGGTTATGTGCCAGCACTACTTACTCACTAATTGGCTATGGCACCAAATAGAGTTAAATGTGCAGTTGAGCAAGCAATATTCTACTTAAAAGGTCATGAGCACTGAAAATGGTATTTTGACTCTTTAAGACTATATGTATATAAGATAGAGAGGCCCCATCCACCAAGATCCATATGTAACACTAGAGCAACCTGCATTTTTATGAATTCTAGGACAACAGTTGTCTATAACAGAGTCATGCCAAAAACTTTGTTGACTTTAACATAGTGTAACCAAAGTAGTCCTGGTGTAGCTGCAGTTGATGTCATTAATTAATTTATTTGTGAGGATTCCAAAGTACACCAATTAACTTGATCCATACATACAATGTCAACAGGCTTTTCCATTCTGCAGTAGCAGATCTCACAGAATTAACTGAATCACATTATTTTCACGTAAGTCTGCATACACATACAATTTCAACATTTAGCCATTTAATTTGATCATAAAGGTCTCAACTGTAATGTGATCTGTACTTGGTACATTTTTATCTATTAAAAAGAAAATTATACAAAGTATAAAGAAACTTACTGATCATATGACATACATACAAACTAACAAACAAGCTTCCTCACCCTGATAAATTACAGTTCACAGGTGGAGTAAGTTGTACCATCCGTTGCTTTCCATCTTTCTCCTCACTGATAGCAGAGGTGAGTTGCTTCTCACTCCCACTTTCAACATCCAGTTTCCTTCCCGGTTCACTGATCTCACCAGCATTCTGGGCACTGCTTTTGCGTGGTGTATTAAATTTCATACTAACTGGTGCCATTTTGCTACGCAAAGAGAAGGACTGTACTGTGCTCTTTTGTGATGATCTTGCAAGGACGTTAGTCTCATTATTTTCTTCGTCTTCTTCTCCTTCCTCTTCTGAGCTGCTGTGAAACACTGTAACTTTGCTAAACCTTAGTTTTCTCGCCTTGAGGTTTTTAGAGACATGGTCAGCTGGAGTGTCAAAAGATACATTACTCAATCTTGCTGGAATCTTATTGTGAGTTGCGAGCAATACCTGAGGTGATTTTTCACTGTTTATACCTGTGCAAAGTCTTATTTTTTTTGATGGGCTCACCAAGCTTTTCATCAACTCCACATCAGTTGCATTCTCATGATTCTTTCGCTTCTTCTTGGAGAGTGTTAACTTTCCATCTTTGGTTGGTTTTGCATTTGGTGTCTTCAATCCCACTGTAGAGAACTTTGATTTCTTTCTAGAGGTGCTTTCACTTTTTTCAGAATCTGATGGTGACACTACTTCTGAATTCAATGGGAGATATGTCCTGAAAGCATTTTCAAGAAAAGAATCTGTTATAACTGAATCATCAGCAAATCCTATGGTTTTTGATTTTGTGTTTGTGTGTTCTGTTAATAGAGCAGCCTGTTTATCATCATGTTGTTCCACTGACAATGGAAAATTTTGTTTTGGAGACAAAAGTAAAGTTGTTTTCCCACGTTCTCCACTTCTCTGACTGTTACATACTTGCCGAGGTGTCTCTGTAGCAGATGAAATGTTACAATCCAGGACATTTCCGAGAGGCGTGTTTACTATAAGGCTGCTTGTACAATCTTGTTTAGGAGACGAATGCATATTTGTCTTCATGCAGTCTCCTCTTTCTTTCAAGTTAAAGAGGGGTAGTGGTGTCTTTGCACCATTCAAGGGTGAGATCTTGCAATCTAGGACATCTGCAAGTTGTGTATTTATTGAAAAGTTGTCAGCAGAATCTTGTTTAGGTGAGAAAGGTATATTTGTTTTCTCAGATTCTCTTTTCCGTAGGTTATAGACATGTGCAGCTACCTTTGTGGTATTCACAGGTGAGATGTTACAATCTAGAACATCTTCAAGCTGTGTATTTATGGAAAAGCTGTCCCCAAACAGGCTGGGACTCCTGTAATTATTTTCAGAAGAAGGTGATGCAAAGAAATCAGAGCTGTTTCTACTTGAAGTTGGTCTCTCATGCGACAGATCTTCAATTGAAGAATCTATTACAGTTTTCGAGTGGTCTTTAACAATGGCATCATCAACTTGTTCGAATGCGGACCTTTCAGACGTAGAAAGATCTAAACCATGAGCCATTTTAGGTATGGGCTGAGCCATGTCACAAAGTTCTGAAGCATTTTCTGTCTCTTTTATAACGCATTTATCTGGAGTACCCTGATGTAAGCTGTCATTCAGATCATCTTGATGTGTTTTATAATGTATTTCAAATGGTCCAGGAGCTGAAGTATCACATTTGGAAACACAAGGCGAATCACTAATTTCTTTTCTCTCTGTTAGTAAAGAGTTCCCTGAGATGTTTATAATTTGTTTTTTGGTTTCATTTGAGCTCAAAGAGGCAGGATCACAAAGATGACTAGAGTTTTTGTTTTTTTCATTTGCACATATCTTTACACTCTCATCAGATGTCATTTGCGTCGTTGCATGGCATTCCACAATTTCGTCCAAAATATGGCTATGTTCAGCAGAGGATTCATGTGAACTTGTACTAGAAGAGCTAGTGTAACCCGAAGAATCCGAGGCTTCTCCGACCATCTCCCATTTTGCATCAGTCAGTCCAAGTTCTTTCTGCAAAAAGGAAACACACACATCAGTACATTAAATACAGCACATATTTAATTTTTAACCATTATCTATTTGTGTTACCTGGAGCATAAACCTTGCTTCTTTAATGAGCAATGTTGCAGCTTCTCTCTCTGTCAGACCACGTCTACCAGTTATCCACACACTTTTCATTTCATTTCTTTTAGCAGTCTCAAAAGATGATTCCCCATCCAATTCTTTTGAACTGTAAAATAATTAATTAAATACTGTAGTGATGTAACTTTAAAAGAATACATAATCAGTACTTACTTTGTATGAGATAGAAAATATTTTCTGCGTAAATTATAAGAAAAGCTGTTTGGGCTGCAAACTGACTCACAGGCAAATGATTTCAAATTACCAAATTCTATAGCAAGTTAGAGCAAATAGCAGTGCTACTATGATATACCAGTGACTGTCGGATAGCCAATAGATTATATATTTGTGATTTTCCAGGTTTTATCAGCCTCTCTGATAAATGGTGTGCTTTCAGGTGTTCAGCCAAGGTGT
Source organism: Schistocerca americana (assembly GCF_021461395.2). Classification (NCBI taxonomy): domain Eukaryota; kingdom Metazoa; phylum Arthropoda; class Insecta; order Orthoptera; family Acrididae; genus Schistocerca; species Schistocerca americana. The sequence goes on from NC_060119.1 coordinate 191,053,596, forward strand.
TTATTCCATTTTCTTTGGCTGATTACTCAAAAGCATGGCATTAAATTTGTATACTCGGCATATGATAAAAAGCTGTCTATGACAAGCAGTAGGATTCCAATCCTATGAATAAAGGCTAGATATAAAGTTCGTCTTAAAGCCAGCTGTCACCAGACTGAGTGTTTCATGGTTAACAGCACCTACGATTTTAAAGTATGGGGACTTGCTGAACAGTAAAGTGGGCACTGATAAAATAAGGAACACACAGATTGCTTATTGCTTTCATATTCTACGTATGGAGTCAACAATGTTACTCTATGATATAACTTGAGGTCAACACATTTATAAAATTCACAATGGTGTCACTCATTTGGAATTCAAGTAGATTAAAAATGTGAAGAGCATGATCAATGAACTACAAACTGTGTTCTAAAATGAGATCTTAAAACTGCAGCTTCTTACATTGTGAATAAAATAACTTTATGATTGACATTTCAGTGATATATGCATAGTGGAAGTCACAGTGCTTTCTTGGACTTCACATACTCAGTGTGTTGCCATTTTTGTAGGGGTGTGTGCATGCTAGAGGTGTTGGATGTTGGACAGACAGAGCCAAGAACTTGGGGGAAAGGCAGTTGTCCTGTGACACATTAAATGCAGAGGCACAGAGAGAGAGAGAGAGAGAGAGAGAGAGAGAGAGAGAGAGAGAGAGAGAGAAGAGAGAGGGGGGGGGGGGGCACTGGTTGTTGTAACCAGGTTTACAATTTGATAGATGGTGCAGTCCTGTACTTTAACTTGTGTGAGGATTCTATATTTATTTGTTTTGTGTCTTCAGTACATCAGAAACAAGAGGAAAAAGCTATCAAAGAAAAGGCTATCCAAGAAACATATTGATATTGTTTGCGGTATGTATGTGTGTATGTATGTATGAGGGTGGTTTGGTAAGTCTCATAAAAAGCAGGAAAAAATGTTGGTTTGTGAACGACTCACCTTATTTCTTGACATAGTCTCCTTTGAGGAATATAAAATTGGTCCAGCAATTCCCCACTTTTTCATCCCTTTGGAAAAATACATTGTCAGTGTAACGGCTCCATGTGAGCTGCTACATGGCTTGTTTCAAGAGTCACATGCTCAAAACACACCTGGGTGCCGTTCCGACACTCAAGGAATTTTAATCCAGAATTATGTTATATTATCACTCTTAGTATAGTCTGCAAATGTGAATGCGGGTCCTCTGCTGACGTATGCATGGGCTGTCTGCTGTGGGTTCTCTGAATGTGGAGGTGCAGTTTAGCCAACCATTATATCAAGTAGAGTGCAACTGCACTGGACCAGAGAGACATAGGTTCCCCCGCGCATTAGCAGACCCTGTCAGGTTGGCAAATAGCCGCTGTGCAGACTCTCTGAGCCCTTCCAGCCACCGTGTGTGGACCCCCTACTAGGGGAGATGGTTAGGCATTCCCTGGTGAGACTGGTGAGTACAGACGCTCTGTGTGATGGCTCCTATAGTCATCTTACTTAGGACATAGTGTCAGGTTGCATAAAATTGCTATTTTTCTGGTATCACTGATGATGGGCCAGCATTTTATGAAACCGTACCATTAAGTAAAGTGAATGATCATGGAGTTATTTTCATGATTTTATTAAATAAAATGTTGTTATATAAAATTCTCACAGACAGGACCGCAAAAATGATAAGCAAAGACAGAAAAGAGGGATTCCAGCTCCAAAATAGAAAGAAAAGAACGATTGTCATCTCTGATGAGGAAAGAAAAGCAAGATCAGAAAGAATGAAGCAGTACTGGGCGAAAAGAAAGGCACAGAACACACAGAAGTGATTGATTCAACGTACCCCAAAGTTGGGTGAAACGAAGAAGAAGAAGAAGAAGAAGAAGAAAATTCTTTGTCTCACAGCAACATCTTATTTCCGTTACCATTCCAGTTAAATTATTCAAATTTTCAACTTAAATTTAACCAATAATCAGAAATTTTGTAGTGATATTTGCTCATGCAAATGGTTGTAGGCATCTTTCATAAAAGATACAGGTGCCATTTTTAAGTTGAGCATGCCTGTCAAGGCTTTGTGGAAAGCAAGTTATCATTCATAATGGTGACCTTTTAGCCTAGGATCTCGTTCAAATTACGAACTCTTTTGTGATGCTGTGAGGTTGCTAGGATGTACTAATAAATGATTAAATATTCACAGGTGTCACAATTCCAATTTTTGAATAATCAGTGTTGCAAATACTGCGTTGCATATACCGCGTTGCTTTGTGATTTTATTTGTGTGATTTTGGGGGCAATTGTCTTTGTGTCTTATATTCATATATTTTGGGGAATTTTAAATTACATTGTGTGTGACAATAAAAGTGTTAGGCTGCGTGTGATGACTGTGCTAGGTTGCATATAATTATAACTTGCGCTAGGCTATGAAAAATAATTCATCGTGATTCGCATTGTCAAGATAGGGAATTTGTTTTCCATGAGTGAAGCTCTATTAACTATGTACTTTAGGCGAAAGTATGATCCCAGTATCTGAAATGGAAACACGTGGTCAATCAAGGAGCAGTGCGAGGATAAATAGGTCAGGCGCAGAGGAAGTTGTCACTAATCAGGTAGCCGTGGAGAGAGAGGAGACAGGCGCGGGTGAGACAAGCAACGGGATTATCCTCAATTTCAATTGCACTGCGGCAATGCTGAACTTAGAAAATGTGCAGGTTATCTGCCCGACTGGTAGCGTGACTTCGGATCCAAGCGCGAGCGCTGATGAAACCGAGACAATAGCGAGTAGACAAAGTACGTCGGCTAACACAAACCCGAATAACATATGGGTGGCAGAGTTGGGTAGGATGATGAAAGGAAGTATGGCGAAACAGGATGAAAATAATACGAAATTAAACTCAAAACTGGAGGGCTTTATGCATGAAGTAGATACAGAATTAAACTCAAAACTTGAGGGCATCATGACAGGAGTAAATGTGAAATTTGAAGAGAATAAGGCGCTACTTCAAGAGGTTCGAAAGGACGTTGTAAACAATGTCAATGAAAAATTTGAAGTAGAAGGTAGTAGATTAAGTGCTGTCGAAACAGAACAGAAAAAGAGTTCAGGTCGAAATGAGAAAACGGGGGGAAAAATTAGAAAAGGGACTCCAAACATTAACAGAAAGGTGTAATAGCAAAAGTAAAAAGGTGATAAAATGGATAAAAGCAGCCAAAGCAACTCAAGAAAAGCTAGATACAAACACTAGGGCAATCGTGGAACTTGTGGGAAAAGTAGAAGCTGTAAAAGTGCAAAAGAGGGAGGAAATAAAGAAGGTGAGAGAAGAGTTAGAAAAACTCACGGAAAAGGTTGCAGATATTAAAGTATCAGAAAGTAGTGAGAACGCTTCGTTGCTGAATGCAATAGATAATGAAGAAATCAAATTATTATTAAGGAGGTTTCAGGCAGGTCACTGTGAGGTCAACAGCCAACAACACGATGCTACAAACGAGGTATGCGAACGCGTGGCTTACATGGAGAACCTTCTCGCGTGCGGAACCGAAAAAGGGAACCACTTGCGCAAAGGCACACAAGACAGTAGCGAGGGACGCGATTGCAGACATGAGGAGGGCTACGAAGAAACTAGAAAGCGTAGGGATATAGGGAAATGTCGGGAAGCACACAAAAATCCATGCACAGGTTCGTACAGGAGGGAAGCAAAAGGGTTTGACTACATACACTTTCTCTCTGTGCGAAAATTCGAAGTCTTCCACAACTCGGCGAAGGGATACACCCACGTGCTTGGCTTGAACAATACCAGTTTGTCTACCACCCAACTTGCTGGATGAATATAAAATAGAATTTATGTGTGGGCATCTCAAAGCCGAACCCTCTGTGCGAATCAGAGCTGTAGCGCACACGTGCACGATGGTAGCAAGTTTCAGTGCGAGTTCCTCCCGACCTATTGGTTCGAGGCAGCACAAGACTGGGTACAAAGGTAACTGGGTGAACAAAAACAAGTATCATAAATGAACAAAAACAAGTATGACAAATATACTAACAAATGGCGTAATGGCAATCATGACGCACGCAATTACCACAACAGAGGAAAATACAATAACAGTAACTGGCCGAGCTCATCACGAAATGGCAGTGAAAAATACGGGCAGGCCCCGGTGGATAAGAAAAGGGACACTATTCCCGATGATGTGGAAATCAGAGCCCACACCCGATGATGGAAAGTTGCAAAGTACGTTGCATAGGTCATGAAGATATTAGGGAAACATTACTTTAGGAAAAAATGGATAACAGGATTTCAGCTGTTAGTCCGGTGATTGCCATCTCAGTGAAAGTGGTATCACTGAACTGCGTAATCAACACGGGAAGTCTGATCTCGATTGTCAGTGAGGCTGCATTCCGAAAATGTGGGGAGGTGGAAGCTCGGCCGACATTGCCGTTGCGAAGGACGAAGGTGAAAGGGGCAATCTACAGTAGAAGTGTAGAAGTCAAGTGGCAGACTAGGATCATGTTCAAATGCCAGGGCAAGGAGTTCGAAGAAAACTTCTTCAATGTGCCCTTAATGAACACTGAAGTAATTTTAGGGGTGGACTTCATGAACGCTCACCAGGCTATTGTAGACTTGGGTGGAGGTATCGTGTGTCTAAACAGAGAGGGTAACCCCGTTGAATTGAAGTTCAATAATTGGGTCATAAGGGATGAGTCTGAAGCCAGCTGCCTACAAATTCTCATTTACCCGGGAGTGTACCAGGAACCCAAGATTCTCGTAAACTGTATTAGCGGAGTAAGCCTACCGCTATCCGCACACCGATGGGATGGGGTTTTCAGAAAAATAATTGAAGAAAGCATGCACAGTGTAGGAGACATGCCAGAGGACGCCCATTTAAGATTGCTAGAGTTTTTAAGGAATCACGAGAGAATATTTTCGGATGCACCAGGTGCGATAAAAGGCTTTGAATACAAGTTCCAAGTATGGGAACACAAAAAGTTTTTCCATGAGGCCATACCCCATTCCGTTAGCACATAAAGAAAAAGTGAAGGCAGAGGTCGTGAAGATGCTCAATCAGGATGTAACTGAACGCGCCATGAGGTCGTACAACTCACCGCTTTCAGTGGTACCGAAAAAGGATGAATAGGTGAGATTGGTGCTGGATTCTCAGCAAATCAACATCGTTATTAAAGCAGAATCAGAGGACATAGAAGAATTATTGCAACATTTCCATGGAGCGAAGGTATTAACCTCCATTGATAAGAGAGCCAGTTACTGGCAAATCGTGTTGCATCCAGAGTATAGGCAGTATACCGCATTTTTGTGTTATGGGAACTGTTACCAATTTAAACGGCTTCCATTTGGACCACGTTTCTGCGGCAGCGTTCATATGAGGCCTGAACAGCATCCTTCCTGAGGTCCTAAGTGAGAGAATTACATTACACATTGATGATGTTCTGATAGCAAAAAAAAGCCTGGGAAGAACACAATGAGGTGTTGAACCGTTTATTAGACGCTTTTGAACGAGCTGGTATAACAGTGAACCTAGATAAATCTCAGTTTGGGCGTAAGAGAATAAAGTTTCTAGGTCACATAGTTTCGGTGGACAAGATACAACCCGATCCCGAGAGAATTAAAGCAACTGCTGAATTTCCAAGGCCAACAATGAAGAGGCAACTAAGAGAATTCTTAGGAGTCTCTGCGCGCTAACAGGAAAGCATACGATTTGGTATTGGGACACCCAAGTACAGGACAAATTCGAAAGATTGAAGGAGGCATTAGTAAATGCACCTATTCTCGCACACCCAGACTTGAGTCGCGATTTCTACCTCATGACGGACAGTTCGGCGAACGGCACTGGTGCGGTTCTGTTTCAAGGAGAAGACGCTGATCATTCGTCGACCTGGAATACCGTTTCTTTCGCAAGCAGAAAGAAACTACTCGGTCACATAACTCGAGGGGCTGGCAGTTGTCTGGGCGTTCAGTAAATTTGGATACTTCTTATATGGAAGGAACACGAAGGTATTTACTGACCGTCGGACACTACAATTTCTGATGTCGGCAAAGTTGGCTTACCGCAGGATATCCCACTGAGCGCTTTACCTACAAGAATACAACTTTACAATCGAGTATATACCAGGGGAAAAGAACCTGATTGCAGACGCTCTCTCTCGGGCTCCGGTAGGCCTAAGAAATGGAGTAGACGGTGAACCAGGCAAAAACAATTTCAACATTTTGTACCTGAAAAAAGTCACCTTAAAAAACAATGTCACTAAAGAATGTCGGCCGCTAACAAGACAAGGATCCCATACTCAAAGAAGGGAAGGAAAAGTGGAGGGACAGAAATCAAGCTGCAATTCAGCGATATTATAGGGTAGAAAACGGGATTCTTTTCCGGAAATGGAGCATAGAAGGCCCGCGATGGCTAGTGGTAATACCTGAGGAAGTGATCAATAAACTAGTGTGGTACACCCACCTAAGCTATGGACACTTTGGAGCATGGAAGAGCTTTCAGAAGCTACACGAGGCGTGATATTTTAATAATATGCTAAAACGAATACAGCAGGTGATCAGAGTTTGTAATCCGTGACAAAGGACCAAGCCACCCACCACATCTTTCGCTGCTCCAATGTACCTGATAATTCTAAACAGGTTGCGAGATGTTGCTGTGGTGGACCTGTTTGGGCCAATAACTCGGACGAATTCTGGCTACGCGTATGTTCTTGTAGCTGTGGAACTAACATCAAAATTTGTCTGCTTTATTTCACTGAGGAAAGCCATGACAAAAACGGTAGCAGCGGCATTTGTAAGAGGTCAGACTGGTAATCTCGGACAACGGGCTGCAATTCCGGTCTCAACACTGGCTGCAGATGTTAAAGGGGAGAAAAATGAAGGTGAACTTTATCTCGTTGTTCCACCCATCGTCTAACCCTGCAGCGCACGTCATGAAAGAGTTACGGCAGCTGTGTAGGCTATACTGTTATTGCAAGCACAATACGTGGGATGTGCATATAAAGGCATTCCAAGAAATTCTGAACGAGTTGCTGAATGCGACAACGATGTTGCCACCGGTATTAGAACTGAGAAATATGGAGCCTCCGAACCAAATCAAAGAACTGGTAGCATGGCCGAAGGAAAGACAACTCCGACACAAGGAGATCACATCACAGACATAGCTTTGAAGAACATAAAGCGTGCTGCCGAAATAAGGCAGAAAACATACCAAAACAAAGTATGGAAAATCTACTTCTATATTGGACAAAAGGTGTGGGTTTGTTTACACAAGCTATCAAACAAGGGGCAAAGGATCTGCAAAAAATCCCTTAGCCTTTACAGTGGACCTTACCAAGTGTGCCGTATCCCTCACCCCAATGCTATCGAAGTCCAGACCCTACGGACAAAGAAATCGAGAGGGCTGCATCACATATCCAACATAAAGCCCCTCATAGAATAGCAAAAAGGGTATCAATATACAATTTATGTAATACAGGTCAAGAGTGTTATTTTGTATATTAAATATCACTCATAGATGTTGTGTCCCTAGTATTATATTTTATAATGTCAACAAGGCAATGCAAGTCGTCTACACTAGAGTCAAAATGGCAGTAACAAGATTTACCAGGAAGACTTAATTGTAGAAGGAAAGATAATACATTTTGTGGGGAGAATTTATGTTGCAGTAAATAAGTCTTCAACAGTGCGAAGAGGAAGGAAGCAAGACACACATGAAGCGTGCCAGGGGCACGGAAATGAAAAACAAAAATAAGGAAGCCAGAGAAGTAAATTACCATTGGCAAATGCAAAATTGAAGACTGCAGCAACCGGAAGAGGTGAGCTTGGCTACTCTAGGTCAGGCGTTGCGATGCGGCAGGATGGATGAGCGAAGAGGGACGGGTGCAGGCAAGGGGAGTGGCACCAGTGGTGACGTGTTAGCAACACCACCACACACACTGTCTGCAGTACCGAATTAAGAGACATGCCAGACTCACCACCAGAGTCGGGCATGGCAGGACTGCAGAAGGAAGAAAGGGGAATGACGCTACCGAGGGGTGATGTCATGAGTTGTTGCTGTCAGCACACCACTTGCTGATAAGGCCACACTACTATAAGATGTCAGCCAGGCGGGTCCAGGCACTCGCGACACAGCAAGAGGCGTTGACAGCTGGTGAGAGTTCATCCTGCCCTGGAGGTCAACACTCACCTGACATGGAAACACGTGCAGCTGTGTCCTGTTGCAGCTTAAACATGGGGCACCTCAGGTCCTGTTGAGCTGCTGCTAAATTGTGAGGAAGAGGCCAGAGGCAAGGAGTAGATCTGCGTGACAGAGGGACAGTCTACAGTCCTTACCTGCAAAACAAGTTTCCTCCCTCCACCCACCAAGTAGCCCAACAAGGATGTCCTCCAAATGCCCCATGCCCAATAGTGAAGTGAATACAAGTGCTCAAAAGTGCCACATATTTAACAAAGCTAGAGCGTGTGTTTTTTAAAGCGGACCTGATTTTATACTCTTATTACCCTTAAGCAATTTTTCAAAAATGTTCATATGTTAATGATAGAGACTGATTTGTTAAAATCCGTGATTGTTGTAGCGAGAAGGAAATTCTACTTTCAAACTGATCTTTTGTTTTCTAACTAAAGAAAATATGGACCATTATTAAAGAAAGGACTTTACCACACTAATCCGAAGTTCAGTAATGAACCTTAAAAGTATTTTAACGACTTTATATGATAATATCAGAAATTTCAATCATATTTGTTTGACAATCTGAAAAAAAGGGAAAATATTTATGAAGTGCGAAAATAAGTGGGGGAATGTTGTATTAACTGAACTTGCTTAAGTTTCTCCACTAATTTGCTTAAATTTTTCAAGTTTAAAGATTTTGTGTGTTTTCCTCTGTTTTTCAGATTATTTCAAAGGAGGACACACTTACAAAAAGATACTAATAATTTTAGTGCCCAAAAGATGATTATTGATTTCTATACATGTGTTATTAGAAGTATGTATTTGTACATGAACATGTGAAAGATTCTTGAGATTTCGAATGTTTAAAATGTAGAAAATGATCATGTCTTTGTTAACAATTTCAAAACTGCACTCACTTACATAACCGTTAAAACGGAATGCTTGGCCTAGGGAACAGATGACATGATGTGCATTCAGCTTAAATGCTAAGTCAAATCATGTATGTTTTGCGCAATGATGTTTCAGAAGGGCATGGGCCTATATGTTAATGCGTCAGGGTTGTGTCGATATTCACTGAAGGAGAATAATTTGTTAATAGTTAATAATTTCCATAGATTATGTTGTATATATTAGATGATTAGAACTATGTGTACTTAAAATTAGTGGTCAACCATATATTTACATGATGCAGCTCTTGCCACTGTGATTAAAAAAATGCCCTTCCAAAGCAAGGACACTTACTGCTCTTTTTTTCACAGAAGGGGAAGGTTATGTAACGGCTCCATGTGAGCCGCTACACGGCTTGTTACAAGAGTCACATGCTCAAAACAATCCTGGCTGCCCTTCCGAATTCAGGGAATTTTAATCCAGAATTATGTTATATTATCACTCTTAGTATAGTGTGCAAATGTGAATGCAGGTCCTCTGCTAGTGTATGAGTGGGCTGTCTGCTGTGGGTTCTCTGAATGTGGAGATGCAGTTTAGCCAACCATTGTATCAAGTAGAGTGCGACTGCACTTGACCAGAGAGACATAGGTTCCCCGCGCTTTAGCACGCCCCATCAGTTTGGCAAATAGCCGCTGTGCAGACTCTCTGAGCCCTTCCAGCCACCGTGTGTGGACCCCGGACTGGGGGAGACGGTTAGGCACTCCCTGCTGAGACTCTGGTGAGCATAGACACTCTGCGTGATGGCTCCTATAGTCACCTAAGTTAGGACATATAGTCAGATTGCATAAAATTGCTATTTTTCTGGTATCACTGATGACGGGCCAGCATTTCATATAACAATACCATTAAGTAAAGTGAACGATCAAGGAGTTATTTTCATTATTTTATTAAATAACATGTTGTTGTTATATAAAATTTTTTTCTCACAGCAACGTCTTCTTTCCATTACCATTCTAGTTAGGTTATTCAAACTTTCAACTTAAAGTTAACCAATAAACAGAAATTTTGTAGTGATATTTGCTCATGCAAATGGTCGTAGGTGTCCTTCATAAGAGATATAGGTGCCATATTCAAGTTAAGGATGCCTGTCAAGGCTTTGCGGAAAGCAAGCATCATGCATCAGACAGACATTTTGCAGCTTGCACTGCAGCTGTAGCGGTTATAAAGATAAGTACTGACAAACTTATTTGTGCTCTGTAATACAATTATTAAATTTAATAGATTTCAGCGGTGTTGCGTGCCATCTGTGGTGAAATAATAACTTTTGTAATCATTCGCTCTCTGTGTTTTTTAGAGTTTCTGTGCGCTGAAGTCGTTTAATAAATTTCATGCTATAGTTTCCAACTGGCGTTTATTACTGTTTCTAGTGAAATATTTCAGTAAAATTTTCATTCAGTTTTTAACCTCGCTTAGTGTTACTGTGGCCATTTGAATGTTTTGGTTTTGGCTAATAATTCTGTGAAGTTTTGTTGGTATTGATATTACCTGCGGTGTAGTAGTATTAATACAAGTAGTTGCTTTCTTAGTAGGCAGAGAATTTCGAGACCATTATTGTTAGTTCTTAAATATTTCTTCTGGTGTAACTGATCTTTGGTAACATAGACGTATAGTTTTTTTCAGTAACTGTAAAATTTTAACATGAGTGAGAAGTGTGGGCTCTGTTGTAGGTCTGTGAGTAGTGGGTTACAGTGTTGGATTTGTTCAAAGTATTTTCATTGGGGGGGAATGCAGTGGTCATTTTAGTGAGTCTTCTCCTGGGAATGCAGAATCTGTAGTAGAAATAAGTTGATAGAGGAGCAGGAGCATGAGATTTGTGCCCTTCAGGTGCAGTTACAATGCATAAAGGAGGAACTAGGTAGGTTGAGGAGGGTGAAGGGTGGTGGGGAATGGGAACTGGCAGTTGGCAAGAAGGCAGATAGGAAGGAGGAGGTATTCAGACAGTTTTACTTTGCATACATGCAATAGATCTGACCAACTGTCAGAGTTCAGTGGAGAGAGCCTCGTGTAGCTGTAGATGTAGGGAACTTGCAGCAGTCCTCAGCAATTAGGAGGCCTAGGTTAGTTGCAAAGTCTAGCAGAAAGAAGGTTCTGCTGTTAGGTAGTTCCCATGGTAGAGGTGTGGGCCAGCAGGTGCAGGAAGTGTTGGGGAGCGAGTACTAGGTCACCCGCATTGTGAAGCTTGATGCAGGGTTGGCTCAGGTGACTGAAAGCATAGGGGAGTTATGTAAGAATTTTACGAAGGAGGATCAGATAGTGACAGTGGGTGGAGCAGGTCACAGTCTCGATAAGGACAGGGAGTATGATGTAGGTGGTGACTTGGTTAAGATAGCTACTCAAACTGGTGGCACTAATGTGCATTTTGTGCAAGTGTTTCAGTGTCATGATCGGCCTCACCTTAATGCGGCTGATAGGCGCATTAACGTGGGGCTGGGGAGGGCACTGATGGCAGAGGGCATGGGTCACATCTCAGTGGTGCCAGCTGGGTCTATCAGTATATCAGGTTTCACTAGGCATGGCCTGCACCTCAATAGGTATGGGAAGAGGAGGCTGGCTAAGGTTATAGGTGACAGTGCAGTGGGTGGTGGGTGGTGGTGGTGGTGGTGGTGGTGTCACTCATGGAAAAATTCCTGTAGTAGTTGGTGTTAGAGCTGCACCTTTTTTAGATTGAAGTCAGCTGATAGGTATACCTGCTTAAAGGAAGTCCCTCTAACTAAGGGCTCACTTTCAGAGGATGTAATGTTTCCAAGTAGAGAAGGAATTAGCATATTTAATCAAAATATAAGAGGCATTAAAGTTAGTGGACTGCTTATAGATGTCGACTCTGAAATTATTGGTATATCAGAGCACCACTTAAATAATTTGACAAATCAGAGGTTTCCTTTACCAGGCTACAGATTAGCTTTACCAGGCTACAGATTAGCTGGCTGTTTCTCAAGGAGTTCCTTGTGGGGTGGAGGAGTGGCTCTGTACATAAAAAACAGTATTCCATTTGAGTCCATAGACATATCACGACACTGCACTGAACAGATATTTGAATGTTGTGTAGCGTTAGTTGAATTTAGTGAAACTAAACTTCTAATTGTTGTTGTTTATAGGTCCCCTAACTCCGACTTCAGAGCATTTATGCTCAAGCTAGAGAGGGTTCTTAATTCACTTTCAAGGAAGTACCAGAAATTAGTTATATGTGGTGACTTCAATATTAATTTTGTATATGATTGTGCAAGAAAAAGGATGTTGGTAGATCTCCTAAATTCATATGAACTGATGAAAACTGTTTTTTACAACTAGGGTGCAGGGGAACAGTAGCACAGCCATAGACAAATATTTTTATTCATTCTTCATTACTAGATGGGCATTCTGTTAGTAAATGCATGAATGGCCTTTCAGACCATGATGCACAAATTTTAACACTAAAAGGCTTTTGTACTCAAACCAATGTCATATTTAACTACAGACTATGTAGGAAAGTTAATCCAACAGCAAAAGAGAGTTTTTTAAAACTTGTCATGGAACAAGAGTGGCAGGATGTTTATAGTGCTGATAACATAGATGATAAATACAATGGTTTCCTCAACACATTTCTCATGCTCTTTGATAGTTGCTTTCCATTAGAACATTCTAAATGGGGTACTAGCAGTAATGGGCAGCCCGGGTGGCTGACTAGTGGGATAAGGATATAATGTAGAACAAAGTGGAAATTATATCAAAATGTTAGAAGTAGTCACAATCAAGCTACAGTAGCCCATTACAAACAGTATTGTAAGGTGCTTAAAAATGTTAATAGGAAGGGAAAGAGTAAGTGGTATGCAAATAGAATAGCTAATTCACAGGAAAAAATTAAAACCATATGGTTAGTTGTGAAGCAAGTGTCTAGTCAGCAGCACAAGGCCGACGATATAAAGTCAGTTTGCAGTAAAAATATTTCCGTTACTGATAAATCAGATATATGTACAGTATTTAACAATCATTTTCTGAACATTGCTGGCGAATTAAATAAAAATTTAGTTTCTACAGGAAATCATACAACATTCTTGACAAAAGCCTTTCCAAGATTGATGTCTGAAATACCCCTCTGTGATACATACAAGAGGGAGATTGAGTCAATAATTAAATCACTGAAAACTAAGGACTCTCATGGTTATGATGGAGTGTCTAGCAGAATATTAAAGTACTGTGCTGCACATGTTAGCCCTGTATTTAGCCATAATTGTAATTTTTCCTATAGGAATGGTCAGATTCCTGAGCGATTGAAGTCCTCAGTAGTAAAGCCGCTTTATAAAAAGGGAGAAAGGGATAATGTAGTTAATTTTTGACCTATTTATATGCCATCAATGTTTGCAAAAGTTATTGAAAAGGCTGTGTATGTAAGGATAATTGATCATTTTAAATCATACAATTTGCTATCAAATGTACAGTTCGGCCTTAGAAGTCATTTAACAACTGAAAATGCTATATTCTCTTTTCTCGGTGAGGTACTGGATGGGCTAAACAAAAATTTTCAAGCGCTTGGCGTAATTTTTGATTTAACTAAGGCATTTGATTGTGTTGATCACAAAATATTGCCCCAGAAGTTGGACCATTATGGAATACTGGGAGTAGCTCACAATTGGTCACCTATTACTTTAGCAACAGGCAGCTAAAGGTCATTATTCACAATGTTGATAGCAGCTGCAATGTGGGATCTGAGTGGGGTACTGTCAAGTGGGAGGTTGCCCCCAGGGATCAGTGTTGGGGCCACTACTGTTCCTTATTTATATAAATGATATACCCTCTAGTATTACGTGTAACTCTAAAATATTTCTGTTTACTGATGACCCTAGCTTGGTAGTAAAGGATGTTGTGTGCAACATTGGCTCGGTTTCAAATAGTGCAGTACATGACCTCAGTTCATGGCTTGCAGAAAATAAACTAACGTTAAATCACAGTAAGACTAAGTTTTTACAGTTTCTAACGCACAATTCAACAAAACCTGACAATTTAATTTCACAGAATGGGCATATGATTAGTGAAACTGAAGAGTTAAAATTTCTAGGTGTTCTAATAGATAGTAAGCTGTCGTGGAAAGCCCACGTTCAGGATCTTGTTCAAAGACTTAATACTGCCATTTTTACTATTCGAACAGTATCAGAAGTGAGTGATACTTCAACACGAAAATTAGTCTACTTTGCTTATTTTCATTTGCTTATGTCGTACGGTATTATATTTCGGGATAACTCTTCCCATTCTACAAAGATATTTTTGGCTCAGAAACGGGCGGTTCGGGCAATAAGTGGTGTGAGTTCACAAACCTCTTGTCGACCTCTGTTCACGAGTCTGGGAATTTTGACATTGGCCTCTCAATATGAATATTCCTTATTGTCGTTTCTTGTTACCAATATTAGTTTATTCCCAAGAATAAGCAGCTGTCACTCGGTTAATACTTGGCAGAAATCAAACCTGCATTTGGATCGGACTTCCTTAACTCTAGTGCAAAAAGGTGTGCAGTATACTGCTGCATCCATTTTCAATAAGCTGCCACTCGAATTCTAAAATCTTAGCAGTAATCCATGCACTTTCAAATCGAAACTGAAGAGTTTCCTCATGGGTCACTCCTTCTATTCTGTCGAGGAGTTCCTTGAAAAATTAAGCTGATTCTTATGGTATTGCTGATAACGTTTACTTAAACTTATGGACTGACTTTTTTCAGGTTCATGAATATTTATTTTTATCTGTTATTACTTTTATGTTGTAATTTCATGTATTGACACGTCCCATGACCTTGGAGATTTGCTCCTCAATTTGGTCCTATGGAACTTGACATGTAAATAAATAAATAAATAAATAAACTCTGCAAAATACTCATTGTCTGCAACTATCACTTTCTTATTTAATGAAAATTTCTTCTAGCAAGCCAAAGTTTCAAGTTAGAGAATAGGAAGAAGCCACTTGAGGCTAATATTGGTGGAAAGGGTGGATGAGGGATCAATTCGAAGCCCAATTCATGCACTCTCATCATTGTTATCACTGATGTGTGGGATGGTTGATTATCCTGGTGAAAGAGCACATTTTTGCGTGCCACTATTGGTCTTATTTCAGCCAACACAAGTTTCAAACAATCCAACATAAACCAGCCCATTTATAGTTCTGCCTTTTCAGCAGTAATCTACAAGGATTTCTCCCAGGGAATCCCACAAAATAGTGGCCATCACCTTGCGAATTAACAAAATGGTCTTTGTCTTGTTCGCTGTACTTTCAGCATTCTTTGTCCATTGTTTTGACTGCCATTTTGAGTCTGGTGGTTAGTGACAGATACAGGTTTCATCAACAGCAAAAAATTGGTGCAACACATCTTACAGACTGCAAATAAACATCGCCAGACATTGTATGGAAATGTTGGGCCAGATGTGCTTTTAGTCGACTGTGACCAACTGTGGCATGCACCTTGCACACAGATTCTTCATAGCCAATTTGCCATGCAGAATATTATGCACTCGCTCAATTGAGATGCCTACAATCTCAACAATCTCACAAATTGTTATTCGGCAGTCTTGCCTTATTGTATCATTGATTTTGTCAATGGTTTCCTTTCTGATGACCTCATCTGGACAGCCAGAGTGCGCTTCGTCTTAAGTGCTTGTCTGACCACATTTAAATTCATTAATCCAAAAGTAAATGGCCTTCAATAGCAGTGCAGAATCTACGTGAATTTCATCCAATTCTGTTTTGATTTGTGTGGCAGTATGACCCTTCAAATGACAATGTATAACACCACCATGAAACACCAATTGCAGTTGACACACTGATCAATTCAGATGGCAGTCAACAATGAACTGCACACTTCCACCCTTCCGTGAAAACTTTCCAGACTTATCAACTAATCTCGTATGTACATATGGGAACAGGGCTTATGCTGTGTAGGAAGACTCAGGAACACTACAACAATTTTTCGACAAGTAATAATCAAAACAATGGATTACCGCTGCCTTTCAGGAAGGTGATAACCAGAACTGTTGACATGTTAATTTTTTGCAAAAGAAAAGTGAGAGAATAATAAAGAAAATATATGAAGGGTACGAAATAGAACAGGAAAAACTTAACCAAAGAAGAGGAGATGCTAGGGGAAGCATTTCACAAATGTTGGTATTTTTCAGGAAGATATACTTAAGACAAAAATTACCTACATACCTCCAGAAAGAAGCAGTCAGTACAAGCAAACCAAATGCTTCATTAAAAGAAATGGGGAGCCAACTATCACTGAGGAATATAATGTAAAGTTCAGTTCTCAAGTACAAAAATTTAGTGGGGTGGAAGTAAAATGGAAGGAGTTTCTTTTTTTAAAAAAAAAAATCACACAGAAAACTATCACACATCTGAATTGGAAAAATATTTCAATGTCAGATGATAAAAGAGGACAAATTTTTGGGATAATTTGCCCTAATATGGTGTTGACAAACTGGCTACAAAGTATAGACTCTGAGGCTGTCGCCATCTCATTATCATTTTCCATATTATTGTAGAGCTTATATGAGTTAGTGTGTTGTGAGAAAAGTTAAAAACATATATTACCCAAAGTTTAATGTCTAACAAAAGACACAATAAATAAAATTTTATCAAGAGAAAGGTGTAATATTGTGAAACACTTCAGCGGAGTCATAATGAAAGTATGTCCAAATCAATGATTAGTTTAAAACAACATCAACTACATATTTCATTCAATTCTGTAATAATTCTAATTATCCTGCAGATAAGTTATTTATAGTTTGAAACAGATGGCATGCTTGCAATAGCAGTTTAACCTGATTTTAATCAAAATCTGTTGTGTTTAAGTCTTAGGCTAACTCATGGACTACTGCACGGACAGAAAAAATTCGACACATGAACAGCGCTTGTGCTTGCATGCCATTGCTCCCTTGCCTGGCTACACACTCCCCCCCCCCCCCCCTCTCACGGGTCACACTGTCTGAGCACAAGGAGGGGGAAATTGCAAAAGCACCACATTTAAATGGCAATGCAGTTGGCACTTCACACCACTTGATTTTACATTTCTCAACAACACAGATCGCAAGCAAAACTAATTTTTAGTATTGTTAAATTATTTTTGGTTGACTGAAGACATAATTTTTATTTGATGTACCTGTCAGCATAAGGACAGAGACAGACAATTTCACAGATTTTTCACTCATGTTGCCACATAGTTTCATAATCAGAAAAGGCCTTTCACACACATATGTTGATCGATTATTTTATCACATTTGCAACCTCATTATGGAGATGTGGAAACTCTTCCCCAGGAAAACAACATAGACAGTTTTCACAAGAAGAATTTATTTTTTAGATGGGAATTACACTGCAAGTCCATCAGTCCTATCTGTACATGCACAGGAGCACTTTCAACTGAAATGGCAAACAGTCTTGAAAACAGATGTAAGTTTGGCAATGGCCTCAAAATGATTAGAAAACCATCCTTGCAATTATCTCAAGGATACAATAAAGTCTTCAAACTTCACGTTTTCTTTAAAGCCAATGGGCTTAGAGAAGCATATTTTTTGCCAGAATTTGTCCCTTCCACAGTGCAATTTTCTTTTTACATTCATACACATAAATCAGAAATTTGCGGTTTCTCAAATTATGTCTTATTGTGGGCAATGTGCAGTCTAGTCCACTTAAAATGCATGGTCTGCAGTCAGTTCTGAATGTTCCAATTTTCGTTCTTGCTCTTCTTTTTTCTCTATAAATTCATCCACAGTGGGTTTTAAATCAGAAAACTGTGACAGGTGTGCCCCTTGACTAAACCAATGAACTTTGCAGTAATATATAAAGTCTCCATATTTTTTGCTCCATTCTATCAAAAACTGTTGTAACTGCAACTTCAGAAAATCTACTATTCGTACCATCAATTTCATTGTGTGCTACTTGTATGCAAATTGAGCATAAAGTGCTTCTTTATCTGCAGAACAATGACCCACCAGTCGATCATTATAATTCATTAATCAATTAAAACTTTAAATTTTTTCTGAATGGTGTTGTAATGTGGTTCCATAGCAAATTTTCGGTACCTACTGATCATGCAACTGTATTTTGCATAATAAATACTAATAAGAATTATCCTCTTCTGACATTACCATTCATTTTTAAAGATTTGTGACAATGTATCACTAGACTGGCCCTTTTTGTGCAAATTACTATTGAACCTGCCAGTTATTGTACCACGAACAAATGAGGCCAACACCATGATTCTACCAAACTGAAGAAAATCAAGCCTACTATAAATTTCCACAACATCCTGCTAAAAAAAATGTCACACTTTACCGAGTACCTACGAGAAGTACCAAGCAAAGCCGAGACATGCATAGCCTCAGCCCACATATGGCCCACACATTGTGCTCGTATGTACTTCGGCACCCTGTGGCTGACTTTTGACTAATGGGTAAACAACTCTGATCACCAATGCAGTGCACATCTCACCACAGATTTTTTGGTGCTGGGAAGGTGTGGAGAATCAATGTAAGAAAACAAGCATAAAATCTAACAGGAAAGCCAATATCAAATCGAAAAGTCTGCACTAGGCTAGGAACCTCTTAACATTTATTTATCTGATAAAGTTGTCTTGTATTAATTTGCTACTTGGTGACATTTACAGGATATGCATGAAAACTCGCCAAGTGACTGGTAATCATATTCAGACAATCACTTATGACATGACTGTGTGCAAGGGAGTCATACCACCACTAACAAGACAATGACAACAGTCGTTTGTTTTCTCTACGGTCTTGGCACAACTTTCAAACACGTAAGCATGTGGCACGTTGTATCCCAGATAGTAACACTGCTTCTGCCTCCACCCCCATCCAACACCTCCTTTCAATAACTTTTATATCACACTCAAGCTACAGTTAAAGTCTCAGATCTGCAACTAGATTGGAGGTAGAGCACACAACATTAAAATTATTTATGAATAGATAGCATAATGTTCCTCACTTAGACAATATTCCATTAAGTGTTACTGCAAGCAGAGAAACATTTAAAAAATTGATCCCTTGAAGGGTGTCATTCTGCTACTAATAAAGAACATAAATGTTATTGTCAAGCAGTGTCTGAATAACCATTAAAACAGGAATGACTGTATGAATATGGAAAGTTTTTCCAAGATATGGCAATACCACATTATATTGCAGGCCCTATCTCTGTCAAAGAAAATGTCTATGAAATGTTGCCCATATAGCAGCCGTAATACTGGGTTATTAAGAGCGAACTTACATCTTTTACATCCACATAGGATGCAAGAGGAGTTTCTTGGTTTCTGAAGCTCAAGTAAATCTTTGTGGCTTAATTCTGAAATATGCTTTTAATTTAAATTTCACTAAATGTACTAGAAGAAATAGCTATTCTGAAACATGTATTGACAATATTCTGACAAATTATCAGTTTGAGGATGGAAGTAAATTCTGTTTAGATGTAGGGATGTCAAATCATTCAAAACTTCTCATAGAGCTTCCAAAAATATGGAATCCAAAAATTATAAAAACATGTTTTAAAAGGAACTTTAGCAAAGAGAATGTAAATATATTTTCTAACAAACTAAGAAGTATAAATTGGCATCTAGATAACAGTGTGTCAACTGAAATAATTTCAAAACATTCCTAAACTGTTTCCTACATGCTTTCAACGAAACACTTCCCCTTCAAGCCTGGCAACAGAGTGTGGCCAATAAAACAAATTGGATTACAGCAGGAATAAAAATTTCTCATGCCAGGAAAAGACTGCTTCACAATGAGTTAAAACAACAAAATTGCTGACTTTGTGGGTGAAGCAAAGAAATTGGCTAATAACATATACTCGTATAACAGTAAAAATGAAAGTAAATCAAGGGTAGTTTGGGGTGTCGTCAAATTTGAATTGGGAGTAAAGAACCAGTGCCAAGAACCTGTCCAAATAAAAATTCATATAATTATAGATCCTTTTCAAATGTCAAACTGTTTCAATGCTTTTTTCATAAATGTGGCAAAATCAGACGTACATATCACAGCCCACCAAGGCAAGGCAGATGTCAATTTTGTAAACACAAAACCAAATGCAAGCTTTAAAACATCCAAAAGAATTACCCCAAAAGATGTGGAAGATGCTATAGTGTCTTTTTTTAAAAACAGCTGGGTGGGATGAAATTGCAACCACTGCAGTCAAGGCATTTTATAACATCATTTCTCATCCACTGGCTAAAATTATTAATCAGTCATTTGAGGAGGCATACTTCCCAGATGTGTTAAAATATGCGGAAACAGACCATTGTTAAAGAAAGGCTCACCAGATGACATGAGAAATTACCGCCCTACTTCCCTGCTGTCAGTTTTTGCTAAGGTAATAGAAAGGATTGTTGCAAAACATTTTGCAAACTTTCTTATAGAAAATGATATTATAGTTGAAAATCAATTTGGATTTCAAAATGGGAAAAATACAATAAATGCTACCAGAGAATTCACTGAAAAGATAAGCACTGCTTTAGACAAGAGTAAAAAGGTTTGACAAAATCTTTTGACTCGGTCAATCACTTACTACTTCTACACAAGGTAGAGACATATGGGATCGTGGACAGGGCATAACAGTGGTTCAAATCTCATTTGTCTGAAAGAATACAGAGAGTTCGTCTAGATTCAAATGGAAAGAAATCATTCTCGTACTGGAAAAAGATTTGCACAGAGGTCCCTCAGGGCTCAATTTTAGGGCCTTTTTTTCTTTTTTTTTTCTTTTTTTGCTGTACATAAACGATTTACCTTTAAGCATTGATGTTCACTCCAATTTATTTGCAGATGACACCTCAGTTTTAATTGAAAATAACAATTTAGAACAAATTCTCTAGACTGTGGAAAATATAATGGGAAACCTAGAATTACGGTTTCGGCAAAATGTATTAAAACTCAATGTCACAAAAACGCAACTAGTGAAGTTCAGTGCTCAATCATCATCAACATCTCCCACAAAAATAGTACACGGCAATCAGGAAACGACTGAAGCAAGTTATGTAAAATTTCTAGGTCTAAATCTTGCCAAAAATTTATATTTGGAGGCACGTGTAGACTTCTTGGCAAACAAACTGAACAGCCTAGTTTATGTGATAAATGTCTTATCTGGTTCCACCCTTCAGGACATGAGGAAGATAATCTATCACACCTACTTTGAAACTATAATTCGATGCAGAATAATTTTCAGGGGAAACTCTATGAACAGCCTGAGATTACTTACACTTCAAAAGAGAATCATAAGAAACACATGTTTAGTCCAAAAAAGATCATCATGTCACCCATTATTTAAAAAATTAAAAATACTAACCATTCCTTCTCTGTACATCTATGAAATTTTTATTTTTATATACGAAAATTAAAACTCACTTGACAATTTTCATTTCAACCACAATTACAGACACAATACTTCTCATAATTTAATACTTTACACTCAAACACCATTGTACAAGGGATTCAAAATTTACAATAATTTAAAAACACTAATCTATTAAATATGGAGTTTGACCCACTGAAAAGATTGTTATTTAATACATTAGTGGGAAAATGTCATTATTCAATTAAAGAATTCATGCAGGACAGTTCGGCAATTTGAAAAGAAAAGAAGCTATACAGATTATATATTGTATAATAAATGTTAATATATTGTATAAATTGCATTGCACGCTGCAAAATGACCATAAGTGTTATATACATTCTTGTTAAATTGTTCATATCTAAGAGTTCTGAAGTACATACTTAAATATGTTAATTATTATAACCTCATTTTTTAAAGTAATTTGACCTGTCTCCAGTACAAAAATCTTTGATTTGTAATTGTATGTTATGAGACGAATAAACCACATTCTACATTAGTCACTGTGCCCTACCTGTACAGTAAAAAACATGACACTTGGGTAACTATTTGAGCAAACATCACTCTTTCACAGTTTTGGGTAAAGAATTAGAACTGTCTTTCTCCAACAAAGAGAAAATTGTCCTGTTTGCCAAATTTAATTAAACTGAGTTAGGAGAATTTTCTGTGCTGGTTATTAAAGTGCTGCAATATGCTGGACTGAATCTTGTCATTAGAGGAGCAGTGTCTTACATTAGCCCTGCATAAAGATGCATTCAGCGCCAACACAAAGAAATTGTAGTTGCATTATCTTAATTTCTATGACTTAGATAATAACCATAGCTCTGCAAGCCTCTTGTGTCATTCATGCCAGTTGTAGCAGTAATGGTGGTGTAATGTTCTGTCTCTGTCGTGAAAATGTCTCCAGGCAGATATTGGTACCTTGGAAATTATCTTGATAGTTTCTCAAGTTTAATAAAACTTGTCATACACTCTTTTAAGTTCAAGATCTCTGGAAATGACATTTGCCACCTCCTCTCAACAACTCCTCATGCTTTTGCCATCACAACCTAACTGATCTGTTCTCAAATCTTCCTTGTGTCACCCACCTGTTTATGATTGCTTAATGACAACTATCATTCCACCCCTTTGAGCTGCTGAGAAGACTGTGACGTGAATGCACCAGTGGCCTGGTGGGATCACACATGTGATGTAAACCAACCAGTCCAAGAACAGAAATAGTTGTGAGACTTGTTCAATGTCTTGAGAGTCTAGTTATGCACAGATTCACATGGTGGTAGATATGCTAAGCACAATTTCACCTCCCCAACCCTTGATGAAGCTAACTCTCTTATGTGTGAACTTCCTTGCCCAGTATGCTGAAGATCTCTTAAAGGACTTTACAGACTGTCACTGTCACTGTCTCCCAGACCTAGTCCACCAACAGATTTACTGTGCCATATTCCCACACAGAGAGGCGTGAGATAGAAACCGTGTGTGTGAGGTGTGCTTGCTTGTGTGAACGTGTTTGTGTTTTCATTCCTGAAGAAGACTTTGGCTGAAAGCTCAATACGTAACATTCATTTCATTGTTTCTGTCTGCAACTCAGTGAGTCATCTTTACAGCGAATAGCAATCTATCCTTTTCACAATATTATAGAATCATGAACAAAGTTTACAGTTCATCTTCCACTGTAAAATAAAGAATTAATACAAATAACAAAAACAAAATACACTTACTGACAAAGATAGATGGCTTAGTTAGTTACATGTTCCACAAATCATCTGAATTCTTCTATCAAAATTTGGAACAAGTCAGTTACAGGATAGGAACTCACTATTTTTTAGTCCTAATTATGCAACTACTCTTAAATTTCTTTTTTTTTTTTTTACAGGCTAACAGTTTTTAAAAAGAAAGTTATCTACAGAATAGGAGGAGTTATCCAGTAGAAATGATTTTAGATTAAATTTAAAACATGCTTATTCAAAACACTTTGAATATTTCAGAGCTTTTGTTCTCATATTACATTTTTAGACAGATCTCAATACAACACAAACCTCTGAAATGGGATTGCAGCATGTAGAGCATTTTCCACTTCACATACATCAGCTGCAGCAAGAGAAGCAAGTGACGTGATACCAGCATTAAACAAAGCTCTCGCTCGTAGCCCATTAAGCAGATCAAGTCTCATTAGATCACACAACTCCCGATGAATGCCAAATTGTAATCTGTCTTGAAACTGAGAAAATAATAATTCCATATTGTCCCATCCCAATCTCTTGCAAAATGCTGTTACCATACCTGGAACATGAAACTGTTGGTATCACCAGTTTATGAAATATACATGACTGGAAAATAAAAACACTGTTATCAAAATGTTGATATTTGTTGTTTATTGAACAGTTGACATAATCTAATTGTAGGTACAAATGCTCTTAAATGACATTTGTGTATTTCTAAAAGGTCTACTAATAAGCCTTTCTCATAAATCATCAAAAGAATTCTAACATATTAACTATCTTGAATGAAAGTCACTGAAGTTCTGACCATATAATACTCAAACAAACATATGTTACATTGTCTAGTTAGAAATGAGTGAGGAATCTAATCTCAGATTGTGATTATACTGAAAAGGATCACTAAATCTTAAATAGCACTGGAGCTTTTAGAGGATATCTCAAGTGTATGCCTCACAAACAAAATGTTTCTTAACAAATTATGATTCTCTTCTCAATATTTGTTACTGAGGTCATGAAACATACTGAATTATTTTCCACTGTTACACTGCATAGATCCTGGTTAAAGTGTCTCAAAAGTACTTGTCTCTCTCTGTTATTCCCTCTACACACTAGTCTATATTGCTGTACCCATGCTGTTACTACGTGATGGCTTATTTCATCTACTCTATTTCCTTTAGGTCAACATCTCAGTTTCCTTGTCTACTAGAATCCATTTTAGAACTTGTTTTGTCAATCTAGCTGCTATTAATCTGGCTACATGACTCACTAAATTAAATTTCACTTTCACTACAGTAATCATTACATCTCCCACACTAGTTTGTTCCCCAATTTATTAGTTTTTTATTGCCGCCATGTATCTCTCTAATGCTCTCTGAACAATCCTCAGTATCAGAGTGCTTCAGGTATTAACAGTTCATTTTTCACACCTATGAGTCTTAGCTCATAAAAAACACAGTGAGCAACTTTTTCTTTCAGATGAATAGGAAGCTTAGTTTTAAAAACTCTATTCAATCAACCAAAAGCAGTTGAGGACATTTTTATCTTCCATTCATCTCTTTTCCAACCAATGCAATCACTGCTTTTGGCTGCTCTTAACACAAAAATCTACCAACTGAATCTATTAGAAATGACTGCACCAACTGTTATCTACTGACGTAAGTAGCAGTACAGTCTATAAATATGAATGACCAAAATTCAGGTAACACAGAGTCACTGTAACTGGTGATGCTGAGTCTTAGTCTGCTGTGGAGCCCTAAGGTTTTTAGCAATACACACAGAAAAGTTCTCTAAAATTAATGACAGAAGGAGCAGTGGTAGAAGTTGTAACTCGACTTGTCTGCAATGGTGTGCAAAACTTAATGAATTTCCCACATAATACAACTAGAAAGTCCACCTAAAACACACACATTATGTGCTATCATCACTGATGATGTCACTCACTTCACAGAAACTTCATTGTTAATATTATTTTTCAGTATGGTGATGACGCTTTCAGTTATCAGGATGTAATGTATTATGTTTGAAGATTAGCAGTTCATAGTTTAACAAATAAGGAAAAAAATTGAAAACAGAAGCCTGAGCCATTCCTTACAATTAAATTAGATATTCTCATTTAGAATACTCTATTATGCATACAACTCATATTTTCCCATCAGATCATGTCAGCCTATTAATACTGTTTGCTAACCATACGAAATTTGCTTGCTCTAAAGGGAAATATGATTTAGAAAGAAATCCGCTCTCACCCACAAACAAAGTGAAGATACACGGAACGTAAAATGAGGAGGGCACTTCATTGATATGCGGTGTTTACCAATTTAGTTAACTATCGGACATCCCTGAAATATTTTTCCATTGTTTCCAATTTTATCTTCAGGTAAAAACAAAGACTCTATCCTTGTAAGTTGTCTGTGGCTGATTTCTTTTCTATATGTTTCCCTACAAGCTATAGGTCAATAATTTCCAATTCAATTAAAGCTGAAAGTAAAAGAAAATGATTCAAGGTTCTTCTGGGACAATTTCCTTCAGAAGACCTGCACCATTTTTATATCAGAGTCATGTTAAGAAGGGTGAGCCAATACCATAATAATAACATGTAGTGGTGAACTATATGAGAAACCTAGTGCTGCTCGGGTATTTATTTATTCCAGTCTTCTTTAGTCCCTCTCCTCCTTTCCCCTCACTCTGCCCATCTCCTGCTTCCTCTCTCTGCCCATCTCCTCCTTTCTCTTCTCTCTATTTAGCTCCTCCTGCCTTCTCTCTCTCTGCCCATCCCATCTCTCCTTGTCCAACTCTCCTCCCACCTCTCTCTATCCCTCCCCCCGTCCCTATCCATTACCTCCACCCCTCGCTCTCTCTCTCCATCTGTACCTCCCCCTCTCTTTCTTAATTTCCTCCTCCCCCTCTCCCTGTTTTTCTCCACCTTTTCCTTTCTGTGTTTCACTCCGCCTCTTGCCTTTCTCCATCTATCTCCCCCTCCCCTATCTCTGTACACCTCCTCCTACTATCTGTGCCTGTCTCCTCCTTCCCCCTCATGTCTGTCCATCAACTCATCCTCCCTTCTCTCTCCCCATTATCACACACACCCCAATAGGAGCATGGTTGTTTTTAGTTAGGACGAGTTTCTTACCCATTGCTTTGCTCACATATGCACATGTCAAATATATTTCATGCATATTTAATGTATTTCATGTGTACTTATACACTTATTTCATCTGTGTGTGTAGCGAATTTTGTCCTAAAGTTTCACTTTCACTCAGCTTAATGTTTATGACATTCTATCTCCTGAACTATGCGCTGTAGAAGCATATAATGTCACAGGTAAATATGGTGGTATATACGCCTACTGCTTGTGAAATGTATTGAGAGCAGAGTTAGTAGTAAAGGAATAATAAATTAAAACGTCATGGATGATGCAACAATTTCTCACACAGTCAGTGTCTATGACGTTATATGTACTGAACTATGTGTCGTACAATGATATATTTTTGCAGGTACATTCAGTGGCAAATGTGGATAAAGTCTGTACAAAATGTTGTGAATAGAGTAAGAAGCAATGAAGTAATAAATTTAAATGTCTTGAAAGACACTGTAATTTTTCATGTATTCATTGTTCATAACATAGTATCTCCTGAACTTAATATCGTACACAGACACAATTTTTCTGGTACATTCAAAGTGTGTAACAAACGTAGTTAGTAGTAAAGAAATAATAGATTAAAACATCATGCTTCACATGGCAGTTTTACTGCATGAACTGTGAAAATGTAGTAAGTGATAAACATTTTTCATAATCCTGTGGGCGCCATCAGTGAGAAAAAGTTTTGTAAAGTTTTAAATTATGTCTAAAGTTTGTTGCAAGTCTCTAAGTATTCTCATTCACAAATACTGGATAACTAAACTACGAGTACTCTCATGTCGTAGGCTACACTGCTCTTCATTCTCACCCCACCCCATTGACAGATGGGTGGTTCTTACCCCTGCAATGATTCTATCCAGACAGTAAATGATATGTAAATCGGTCCAGTGTTTTAGGAGGAGGTGTGGAATGTACATTTACACAGACATAAATACTTACAAAGATACATTTTTGTAATTTGTATGGGTATATGGAATTTAAGAAATGGGTGTCATACTAGCATTGGTTACGCAACTTCCTCATTGTGGTCATGTCAAATAGGATAAATATGGCAGCAGGACAGAAGGAATCAATGTGGAAAAGAAACGGACTGTCCAAAGGAAGAGCAAGAAATAGGAGGGTAACAGTTGCAAATGATATGAGGGAAAAAAAGACAGAGAGAGAAAGAAAGGGATGAGAAAAGCTTGAGTAGTTTACAATGTGGCATAGATAATGGTTCTAAAGATGGACAGAAGGAAAACAGCTGGTTTATGCCAAGAGGGAAGCTATGCCAATGATAACAGGTAATGCTTTAATCTCGTCTCGAAGGAAGAATGGTTTTGAATGAGATGCAGATTACTGGGTAGTCTGTTTCACAGTTGTATGGCTGAAGTGGAAAGAAGATGGAGAAAGATGTAGTGTGATTCAAAGGTACAGCCAAGATGTTGGATGTATCTGATCTGATGTGCATTACGGGATAGAAAAATGAAGACCAACTGTTAATTTTTTTTAATCAAAGTTAATAACCACAGCGTAAGTGTGTGAAAAGTTCAACTTGCACAAAACTAAATGAGTCACTGGTATTGTGGTTCCAGCATAAAGGAAGCAGTTGTAATTCCCATACCAGGTCTGATGTCAGTAGCCTTCCATGAAGTTCCAAAGAGTGAAGGAAAATTTAATGTGACTGATTCAGTTTAAACACTGGTTTGTGATTCAAGAAACTGCTGTTCAGGGCGAGAAACTTGTGTGACAAAGTCGCAACAGATGAATTTTGCAGTGAATTTTTCAGTTACATCAAACAGAACAGTTTTCTCCCTGGACAGATGTACAACACTGATTAAACTAGACTGTACTGGGAGGGCATTCCCACAGGAACTTTAGCCTCTTGGAGTGGAACTTACGGCACCAGAAGAAAGCCTAATAAATAAAGGTTAACTGTTTTTCTTCTGCACAAATTCAATATATGAACACAACTGAAGTCACTCATTATTTGCAAATCAACAAACTGCACACATATGAGGAAATATTGAACTTATCACTTTATTACATACATCAATACTTTGCTGCAGACATCAGAAGGGAGCCTGGATGGACAGTAATATCTTCAGAGAATGGTTCAATTCTGTCTTTGTTCCTGCTGAGAGTGTGTACATGGATGGGAGAGATTTATCTGAAAGAGATGTTCTTTTACTAGACAGCACACCTTGTCGTCCTGTATAATACGAGGTGCGGTGTAATGTACTCTCCTCCTCGGTCTCTACACCGCTCCATACGAATTTTCCACTGTTCATAGCAATGCTGCAGATCATTTTCGGTAAGTCCATACATTACTTCCGTCGCTTTTTCTTTTACTGCTTCAACAGTCTCAAATCTAGTTCCTTTCAAAGCTGAATTGACTTTAGGGAAAAGAAAAAAGTCACAGGGGGCCAAATCAGGTGAGTAGGGTGGATGATCTAAGATGGGAATGTTGTGTTTTGCCAAAAACGTCTTCACTGACAACGCACTGTGGGCTGGGGCATTGTCTTGGTGAAGGATCCATGACTTTTTTCTCCACAAATCGTTCCGTTTTCTCCGTACTCGCTCACATAGGGTAGCCAGGATGCTAATGTAGTAATGCTGATTCACTGTTTGTCCCTCTGGTACCCAATCAATGTGCACAATCCCTTTGATGTCAAAAAAAACAATCATCATTGCCTTGAATTTCGATTTTGACATTCGTGCATTTTTTTGTCGTGGAGAACCAGGAGTTTTCCAATGCATCGATTGGCGTTTAGTTTCGGGATCGTAAGTAAAAAACCACTATTCATCGCAAGTAATAACATTTTGTAAGAAGGTGGGATCACTTTCAATGTTTTCCAGGATGTCAGAACAAATCATTCTTCGGCGTTCCTTCTGTTCAATTGTGAGACACTTTGGAACCATTTTTGAACACACTTTGTTCATGTTGAAACTTTCATGAAGAATCTGCCTAACACTTTCCTTGTCAACTCCTGTTAACTCAGACACTGCTCTGATTGTTAAACGGCAATCTTGTCGAACAAGTTTACCGATTTTTTCAATGTTTGCATCAGTTTTTGCTGACAATGGTCTGCCAGTGCGAGTGTCATCACTGGTGTCTTCGCGGCCATCTTTAAATCGTTTAAACCACTCAAACACTTGTGTTCGCGATAAACAATCATCGCCGTACACTTGTTGTAACATTACAAACATTTCACTTGCAGATTTTCCTAGTTTGAAACAAAATTTGATGTTAACACGCTGTTCTTTCTGTACACTCAACATTTTCCGACGCACAGACAAAACGTCAACTACTTAAAACAGACGGCACGGGCAGACTGAGTGCAGGAGGCAGATGAAACTCGAGCAGTAGGCGGAGCGAGAGTCACGTGACAGGCCACGCGACTTTCAGCCTTATTGCATTCGTTTTATTGTTTCACCAGTAATAGTCCGGTTTTTTTCTAGCCGCACCTCGTATATGCTTGTTTTGGATGGCAGAATGACTTATGAGTCACCTTCTGTCTTTTGTTACAGTACTCAAACAGGCAATGGACCAAGGCACAATCGCAGCTGAGAAACATCATCGCTAGTCAAATTTCATGAAACAACTTGGATAAAAAACCTCATTTTCTGTAAATTTGCAAATGTGTACAATGCAGTGCATGGCGTTAATAAGTTTTGGGACAATGTGAAGAGAACAACAAATGCTTGCTCATGGAAAAAGATTGCAACAGCCTAAAACATAACCAGCTTTCACGGCTACATTTCAATTACTTAACTTGTTGACAATGGACAATTCTTTTATGTGATGCAGCATGTGAAAGTTGCTGGATTTGGAAGGGTTACTCCTGTAAACGAAATATCAGATCTGAAGATGGTTCTAGATAAATCGAAACCGGTCATACGAATAAACATTTTGCAATCAAGACGGATTACAAGTAACATTGTAATTCTGACTGCGCAAACAAAAGAATAACATAGCCAAAACAGATAAAATATTTCTTAAATATGTTTTACTGCATCACAACACAGATAAAACTGACACAGGTTTTGCGTCTAAAACATGATGTACTGCTGACTGACTGTGGCCACTGCCACTGCTTCTAATGCAAATACCAACAATAGCAAATTACAGTAGACACTGTTTTGATCAAACTTGATTGAAATTACAGTTAAGATTTGAATGCTTTTACGAAACTGGTCATGAAAACTGGTTTTACAATATTTCGGAAACAGTTATTGTGTTGAAACATTACAATACTCATATCACAATTATGTAAAATTTGCATCTATGATGATCTCTTAATTATTTTTGTTAAATGCTTTACAAATACCATGTGATTTTAGTCGTAACATAACTCCTGTGTGTTTGCAGTTGCCTCCAATGTAATTACTATCACTTTTCTATGTATGAATTCCATGAATCATAAATTGGGCTCTTGTTTACACCATTTTCGACTTAGTTTCAATTTATTCTTATAAATTAATTACAATACATATTAAACGATCACAGTTAATCTTAAGTTGATCTATTCTCATCAATAAAGTAATCCAACAAAGTTACAATTCAAGCTCTTGCATTTACATAACTTCGCATAAACTTTGCTCGGTGGTATCATATTCCTCGATATGTTTAGAATCATATGTTCCATTAAATTTTGCCCTATTCTGTTGCATTAGAAACCTCTACGGAGAACTTTGAAAGTTGAGGTCAGGAGGAATGTGATACTCATCTGACCAATCTTGTACAACAAATTTACGATTGTGTTTACGTGTTAAAAACATCTGTGAATAATTAAACAGTGATGGCTGTGAAATAGGATTTGAGCAGCTGTGTTATGCAGATATAATGAACAAAGTTTTTTCAGTAGAGGAAGAGGTTGCTAAAAAGAAGCGATCAAGGAACCTGTTGTTGTGCTTGTGAAGGCACAAAAGGAAGTGCTGATCTGTCATTACAGTATGCCAGACTAAATTTGTTTGACTATAACTATGTTTTGACCAGTGCAAAACTATCATCAGGAAAGGGTGAATGAAAAACAGGAACAGGAAAAACTGGATGATTTTTTCCCGAAGATGAACTAAAATAAAATACATTGTGTTTTCATTGTAATTTTTAAACTAGCTGTCAGTTTCTGGTGAGTGAAAAGTACGTAACTCAGTAACATGTTTTGTAAACACAGTAAATAGTTCAGGGTACCTTCCATTCCAAAGGCTGTTGCACGCAGCGACTGTTATATCGACTTGTAAATAATAGATTTCTGCTAGAAACTAGCCATTCTCAATGCACTATCATTTTTGATCAATGCATGTAACACCTGTTGGTCAGATGAAGCCCGACCAACAGGCATTACATGCGTTGATCAAAAATGATAGCGCATTGAGAATGGCTAGTTTGTAACTGAAATCTAGATCTGCCAATAGAATTTCAAAAGGACGACTGATAGCTGAAATCCATTATTTACAAGGCAATAAATAGTTGTTTCTGGTAATAATGTATGAAGTTTGGATTATCCATGGTTTTCAGTTATCCATGCAGTCTCGGGTCCACATTAACCAGGATAATCAGGAGTCTGGTGTAGTTCATTTCCAGCCCTACTTTCAAATTTGCTCTACTACATTTTTTCACTGGTTGCTCACATTTGCCTCTAGTGCATAATCAGTAAAATGTCATCAGCAAAACAAATGTTGTTCTGTGTATTTCATTAATACATACTCTTCCTCCTTTTTGCTGGTTAGCAATTTGGAATTTCTTGTAAAGTTGCTGAATTTTGCAGTAAATAAAATCATTGACAGACACACAAATTTACAAACTCCAGGTAGAAATGAACATTTGACACAAATTAAAGCTGTCTGTATGACTGGACCTGAACCTAGATATCTATTGTAATATCTCAACCCCCATGCGCATGTCAGTGTAGCTACTGCGTAGACAGTATTGGTGAGAGGTGCTAAATGTATAATGACTCCGAGCACTATACGACTTAACCTCTGAGGTCATCAGTTGCCTAGAACTTAGAACTAATTAAACCTAACTAACCTAAGGACATCACACACATCCATGCCTGAGGCAGGATTTGAACCTGCGACTGTAGCGGTCGCTTGGCTCCAGACTGTAGCGCCTAGAACCGCACGGCCACTCGGGCCGGCGCTAAATGTATGACTCTGAACCACTATCACCCTTCAGTTACCACATGGCTTCTACTTCAAAATGATGAATTTATAGTTCACTCTGGTCTTTTCACTCTTAAAGAGAGGACAGATTATTAAGAGAGGCCGAGACAGCCCTATTGTAACACCGAATTATAATTTACAAGAACAGTTGAGGAGTGTTTTTTCAAAAATTGATAAACGCTAAAAAAGGAAATTTTTAAGGAAACACTTTTTAGATATTATACTGAAATACTAATTACGTAAATGAGATAATTAAACATAATCACAAAAATGTGATAATTTAACATTTACACAGCCTCTGTAGGTACAATTCCGATTGTGTGTTTGACTTTCTAAAATTTTCATTGTTAATTTCAGAATGGTATGACTGAGTTTCCAAGCTATTTCTAAAGTCGATACATGCAATGATGAAAGTTAAAAGTTTTGTTAGTAAATTTGTTCCAATTCATTTTTTCCCATTTCTTGCTAACCTTTAACATTTATTACAAATAAATCCACCTTATTGTTCATTTTGAATTAAAATACAATAACATACTACAATATAGTACTTTATAACAACAAAAATAATCAATTATTACACACACACACACACACACACACACACACACACACACACACACACACAAACACACAAAAGAATTTAACTTTTGCGAGCTTTCGGAGCCAGTAGCTCTTTCTTCTCGCAGAAGAGTTGAAGGGGGCCTGTGATATGAGGTTGGCAAATGAAATACTTATGTACCCAGTATCTACAACTTTTCCTCTCTTGTTATTTTTTAATGTCACTGACATTCAATAAAGGCACCAAATCAAGGTAATTGAGTTGTGTGTGTGAGTTGTTTTTGCGTGAGTTTGTGTGTGTACGTATGTTTGTCTATTGTTGACAAAGGTCATTGGCCAAAAGCTTTAAGTGTGAAAATCTTTTTGTTGTGCCTATCTGCGACTCAGCATCTCCGCTATATGGTGAGTAGCAACTTTCCTTCTCACAATATTGTTATAATTGAGTTTGTGGGAATATATGTTGTCTTCAACACTGAATATGGTTTTATGACTTCAGCATATATCTCTAATGTACATTAGTACAATTCCTTCTTTGAAGGCAAACAGGATCAAAGTTTACAGTTTAATTGTTAACTGTCTCTAAGTGGGGGGGGGTTTGCCCAACATCCCCCCCCCCCCCCCACCTTCTACACCGTAAGCAAGAGCACTCAAATAATAATATCACTACCACCAAGTCCAAAGACAACAAAAACGCTTTCCTTTTAATTTAGTTTGTAGCTTCTCTTATTTTGACTTTATAAACACTTACCACAGTGTTACAAGCTCCTGAATGCAACTACTAATAAGCACATAGAATTGTGTAGTAAAGCAAAGCCTTTGATTTGTGTCCTATGTCTTTCAGACATTATACTAAAGAGTATGATTAATATGCACTTATCAGAATTAGAATAGACAGTACCTGCATAAGTAGAGGCAGACTGCTGAAGGGACTGCAACATTCCTTTGCTACATTTAAATTTGTTGGCCACTTCTGTGAGAGGAACTTCATTAATAAGGTCCTGAAGAGCCAATGCTGTATAAAACCGACGGTGTATGGCCATTTTTCTCAGCTGCATTTTTCATAAAATCATAATTTTGCATTAATGAAGACAGACCCAAGATGATCACTATACATAAGAAAAAATACTGTCTAAATACAAGGGGCAATCAAAAAGGTTCCATTTGAGGGCGTTCCTGCACTATATATGCAAAATAGCGTGTCTCTGATGTGGGTATGTAAGTACCGACATGAAAGCAAGGGATTAGAGTTGCATTCGTGTCTTTCCAACGTGCATAAGTTAAGTGCAGAAATGTGAACTATGACGACATTATTACCAAACGCATCCAAACAGGACCAAGATATTGCTATTCTTTTCTTGGCTCCTGAAGAACAAATAACAACAGACATCCATCATAAAATGAAGAATGTGTAGGGGGCAGCACTTCTGCTGAAAACCACCACTGTGTAATGGTTCAAGAAAAATACAAAAGCTACTGCTGCTTCAAGACAATGCATGTTCCCATATCACAAGTGTCATAACGCAGAAGTTACACCAATTGGAGTAGGAGACACTCCAGCACTTGCCCTGCAGTCCTGCTCTGTCCAAATCTGATTATCACACCTTCAGTCCCTTAAAAAAGGTCTTGAAGGATAGACGAATCATGCTGTATGAGGATGCACAACACACAGTTACGGGCTTCTTCACATAGTAGGATGTGGTATTTTAGCAAATCGGTACCTTCAACCTGGTGCATTGGTTGTATGATTGCCTCAATGCTCACGGCAATTTTGCATGATTGGCATACCGATTCTGGACTGTATGGCATTTGAACAGAAACTTTTTCATTGCCCCTAGTAGTTTTAATGCATAAAAAAATATACATATATGCCAAATTCAAGAAAAAAATCACTGTCGTGTTAGCGTGAGAAACACTCCTATAAAATACATTTTCTGAAACACTCATCATTCTTTGTAAATATATGAATAAATTTTCACAAGTATGGCAACAGGCAGCAAGGGTCCTTTGGAAAACTGCTGCTTTCAATAGGTCATTATTGGCAAATGATGAGCCATTCAAGTTTTCCTTCATCATGCTGAATAAATGATAATGGTATGAGAGAAGTGTTTCTGGGTGGAGAAATTGAGAAAATGATCAACAGAGAGGCAGAAGGTGCTGGAGGTGGTGGTGGTGGTGGTGGTGGTGGTGGTGGTGGTGGTGGTGTGGGGGGTCAAAAGATTTGAAGCATTGCAACATCACATATAAGAATAATTTATTTACTTAGTTCACATGTCTAATGTTTTCACAGCAATGCACAATGACATCAATGTCAGACAGTGCTTGCCATTAATGGCCACACCATCTGCATTCCTCAGAATAACCATTTTGAACATGCAAGGGATTTTCTGTGTAAACCAGCAATTGAACTTCATCTACATCTACATTGATACTCCGCAAGCCACCCAACGGTGTGTGGCGGAGGGCACTTTACGTGCCACTGTCATTACCTCCCTTTCCTGTTCCAGTCGCGTATGGTTCGCGGGAAGAACGACTGTCTGAAAGCCTCCGTGCGCGCTCTAATCTCTCTAATTTTACATTCGTGATCTCCTCGGGAGGTATAAGTAGGGGGAAGCAATATATTCGATACCTCATCCAGAAACGCACCCTCTCGAAACTTGGCGAGCAAGCTACACCGCGATGCAGAGCACCTCTCTTGCAGAGTCTGCCACTTGAGTTTATTAAACATCTCCGTAACGCTATCACGGTTACCAAATAACCCTGTGACGAAACGCGCTGCTCTTCTTTGGATCTTCTCTATCTCCTCCGTCAGACCGATCTGGTACGGATCCCACACTGATGAGCAATACTCAAGTATAGGTCGAACGAGTGTTTTGTAAGCCACCTCCTTTGTTGATGGACTACATTTTCTAAGCACTCTCCCAATGAATCTCAACCTGGTACCCGCCTTACCAACAATTAATTTTATATGATCATTCCACTTCAAATCGTTCCACACGCATATTCCCAGATATTTTACAGAAGTAACTGCTACCAGTGTTTGTTCCGCTATCATATAATCATACAATAAAGGATCCTTCTTTCTATGTATTCGCAATACATTACATTTGTCTATGTTAAGGGTCAGTTGCCACTCCCTGCACCAAGTGCCTATCCGCTGCAGATCTCCCTGCATTTCGCTACAATTTTCTAATGCTGCAACTTCTCTGTATACTACAGCATCATCCGCGAAAAGCCGCATGGAACTTCCGACACTATCTACTAGGTCATTTATATATATTGTGAAAAGCAATGGTCCCATAACACTCCCCTGTGGCACGCCAGAGGTTACTTTAACGTCTGTAGACGTCTCTCCAGTGATAACAACATGCTGTGTTCTGTTTGCTAGAAACTTTTCAATCCAGCCACACAGCTGGTCTGATATTCCGTAGGCTCTTACTTTGTTTATCAGGCGACAGTGCGGAACTGTATCGAACGCCTTCCGGAAGTCAAGAAAAATAGCATCTACCTGGGAGCCTGTATCTAATATTTTCTGGGTCTCATGAACAAATAAAGCGAGTTGGGTCTCACACGATCGCTGTTTCCGGAATCCATGTTGATTCCTACATAGTAGATTCTGGGTTTCCAGAAATGACATGATACGCGAGCAAAAAACATGTTCTAAAATTCTACAACAGATCGACGTCAGAGATATAGGTCTATAGTTTTGTGCATCTGCTCGACGACCCTTCTTGAAGACTGGGACTATCTGTGCTCTTTTCCAATCATTTGGAACCCTCCGTTCCTCTAGAGACTTGCGATACACGGCTGTTAGAAGGGGGGCCAGTTCTTTCGCGTACTCTGTGTAGAATCGAATTGGTATCCCATCAGGTCCAGTGGACTTTCCTCTATTGAGTGATTCCAGTTGCTTTTCTATTCCTTGGACACTTATTTCGATGTCAGCCATTTTTTCGTTTGTGCGAGGATTTAGAGAAGGAACTGCAGTGCGGTCTTCCTCTGTGAAACAGCTTTGGAAAAAGGTGTTTAGTATTTCAGCTTTACGCGTGTCATCCTCTGTTTCAATGCCATCATCATCCCGTAGTGTCTGGATATGCTGTTTCGAGCCACTTACTGATTTAACGTAAGACCAGAACTTCCTAGGATTTTCTGTCAAGTCGGTACATAGAATTTTACTTTCGAATTCACTGAACGCTTCACGCATAGCCCTCCTTACGCTAACTTTGACATCGTTTAGCTTCTGTTTGTCTGAGGGGTTTTGGCTGCGTTTAAACTTGCAGTGAAGCTCTCTTTGCTTTCGCAGTAGTTTCCTAACATTGCTGTTGTACCACGGTGGGTTTTTCCTGTCCCTCACAGTTTTACTCGGCACGTACCTGTCTAAAACGCATTTTACGATTGCCTTGAACTTTTTCCATAAACACTCAACATTGTAAGTGTCGGAACAGAAATTTTCGTTTTGATCTGTTAGGTAGTCTGAAATCTGCCTTCTATTACTCTTGCTAAACAGATAAACCTTCCTCCCTTTTTTTATATTCCTACTAACTTCCATATTCAGGGATGCTGCAACGGCCTTATGATCACTGATTCCCTGTTCTGTACATACAGAGTCAAAAAGTTCAGGTCTGTTTGTTATCAGCAGGTACAAGATGTTATCTCCACGAGTCAGTTCTCTGTTTAATTGCTCGAGGTAATTTTTGGATAGTGCACTCAGTATAATGTCACTCGATGCTCTGTCCCTACCACCCGTCCTAAACATCTGAGTGTCCCAGTCTATATCTGGTAAATTGAAATCTCCACCTAAGACTATAACATGCTGAGAAAATTTATGTGAAATGTATTCCAAATTTTCTCTCAGTTGTTCTGCCACTAATGCTGCTGAGTCGGGAGGTCGGTAAAAGGAGCCAATTATTAACCTAGTTCGGTTGTTTACTGTAACCTCCACCCATAATAATTCACAGGAACTATCCACTTCTACTTCACTACAGGATAAACTACTACTAACAGTGACGAACACTCCACCACTGGTTGCATGCAATCTATCCTTTCTAAACACCGTCTGTACCTTTGTAAAAATTTCGGCAGAATTTATCTCTGGCTTAAGCCAGCTTTCTGTACCTATAACGATTTCAGCTTCGGTGCTTTCTATCAGCGCTTGAAGTTCCGGTACTTTACCAACGCAGCTTCGACAGTTGACAATTACAATACCGATTGCTGCTTGGTCCCCGCATGTCCTGACTTTGCCCCGCACCCGTTGAGGCTGTTGCCCTTTCTGTACTTGCCCAAGGCCATGTAACCTAAAAAACCGCCCAGCCCACGCCACACAACCCCTGCTACCCGTGTAGCCGCTTGTTGCGTGTAGTGGACTCCTGACCTATCCAGCGGAACCCGAAACCGAACCACCCTATGGCGCAAGTCGAGGAATCTGCAGCCCACACGGTCGCAGAACCGTCTCAGCCTCTGATTCAGACCCTCCACTCGGCTCTGTACCAAAGGTCCGCAGTCAGTCCTGTCAACGATGCTGCAGATGGTGAGCTCTGCTTTCATCCCGCTAGCGAGACTGGCAGTCTTCACCAAATCAGATAGCCGCCGGAAGCCAGAGAGGATTTCCTCCGATCCATAGCGACACACATCATTGGTGCCGACATGAGCGACCACCTGCAGATGTGTGCACCTTGTACCCTTCATGGCATCCGGAAGGACCCTTTCCACATCTGGAATGACTCCCCCCGGTATGCACACGGAGTGCACATTGGTTTTCTTCCCCTCTCTTGCTGCCATTTCCCTAAGGGGCCCCATTACGCGCCTGACGTTGGAGCTCCCAACTACCAGTAAGCCCACCCTCTGCAACTGCCCGGATCTTGCAGACTGAGGGGCAACCTCTGGAACAGGACAAGCAGCCATGTCAGGCCGAAGATCAGTATCAGCCTGAGACAGAGCCTGAAACCGGTTCGTCAGACAAACTGGAGAGGCCTTCCGTTCAGCCCTCCGGAATGTCTTTCGCCCCCTGCCACACCTTGAGACGACCCCCCACTCTACCACAGGTGAGGGATCAGCCTCAATGCGGGCAGTATCCCGGGCAACCACAGTCGTAGTCCGATCAGGGGATGCGTGGGACGAGCTGGCCGTCCCCAACAAACCCCCATCCGGACCCCCACAGTGATGCCCATTGGCAACAGCCCCAAGCTGTGTGACCGAAGCCAACACTGCCTGAAGCTGGGAGTGAAGGGATGCCAACTCAGCCTGCATCCGAACACAGCAGTTGCAGTCCCTATCCATGCCAAAAACTGTTTTGCAAAGAACGTCTGAACTAATCTACAGAGAGCGCAAACAAATCGACAAAATTTAAACGGTTATTAAAATGCAAGATTGCCTAGTAAATGCAGTAATGCTGCTACTTGGGAACTGCTGACACTGCTCGGCGGCGGAAGGAGACTAAGCGAAATTACACTATTCAGGTACTAAAACGCGATGCTACGCCCGAAATTTATGAATTAAACAATGCAAGTACCAAAAACACGCAAAGAAATTAAGAATTAAACTATGTAACAAATGAGTGAGCTAGGAGTATACGACTTGGTGCTGCAGCTTCTTATCCAACGGCGGCAGGGAGCACACTTGTGTTGACATACAATAACGCTAAAGAAATATGTGTTGCATATAAAGTTAATTGAAACATTTGTTCACCTTAAGCATGATGTAACCCAATATGTTAATATACATGTGACTAATCTTTAAAGTTATCTGTATATCTACACGGTGAACTACCTAACCATGATTAAAATTCATAGTCAAAGAAAATTAAATTGCTGAATTTTACTTACACTGAAAAAGAAATATAAGAATTTTAAAGATCTCTGGGACACAACACCATGGGAAATCAGAGTTTGAATATATTTATCACATATCTCAAAGGGAACTAAATAACAATTGAGAAAAGCTGTCAAAAGAATGATGAAAAATAAAACCTTCTGTGTAAAGAACTACAATGATTGATAATGCTGTGGTGTAAAGTAAGGTGTCAAAGTTGAGTGACTGTAGGAAGATACGAGACGACTTAGACAAAATAGCCAGTTGCTATGATGAATGGCAGCTAGCCCTAAATGTGGAAAACCGTAAGTTAATGCAGATGAGTAGGAAGTCAAATTCTAAAGGTGGCAGGAGTAAAATACAGGGAGCGAAAGGCTATTTACAATTTGTACAGAAACCAGATGGCAGTTATAAGAGTCGAGGGGCATGAAAGGGAAGAAGTGGTTGGGAAGGGAGTGAGACAGGGTTGTAGCCTCTCCCCGATGTTATTCAATCTGTATATTGAGCAAGCAGTAAAGGAAACAAAAGAAAAATTCGGAGTAGGTATTAAAATCCATGGAGAAGAAATAAAAACTTTGAGGTTCGCCAATGACATTGTAATTCTGTCAGAGACAGCAAAGGACTTGGAAGAGCAGTTGAACGGAATGGACAGTGTCTTGAAAGGAGGATATAAGGTGAACATCAACAAAAGCAAAACGAGGATAATGGAATGTGGTCAAATTAAGTCAGGCAATGCTGAGGGAATTAGATTAGGAAATGAGACACTTAAAGTAGTAAAGGAGTTTTGCTATTTGGGGAGCAAAATAACTGATGATGGTCGAAGTAGAGAGGATATAAAATGTACACTGGCACTGGCAAGGAAAGCGTTTCTGAAGAAGAGAAATTTGTTAACATCGAGTATAGATTTAAGTGTCAAGAAGTCGTTTCTGAAAGTATTTGTATGGAGTGTAGCCATGTATGGAAGTGAAACATGGACGATAAATAGTTTGGACAAGAAGAGAATAGAAGCTTTCGAAATGTGATGCTACAGAAGAATGCTGAAGATTAGATGGGTAGATCACATAACTAATGATGAAGTATTGAATAGAATTGGGGAGAAGAGGAGTATGTGGCACAACTTGACAAAAAGGAGGGACCGGTTAGTAGGACATGTTCTGAGGCATCAAGGGATCACAAATTTAGCATTGGAGGGCAGCGTGGAGGGTAAAAATTATGGAAACATCCCCCAGGCTGTGGCTAAGCCATGTCTCCGCAGTATCCTTTCTTTCAGGAGTGCTAGTTCTGCAAGGTTCGCAGGAGAGCTTCTGTAAAGTTTGGGAGGTAGGAGACGAGGTACTGGCAGAAGTAAAGCTGTGAGGACCGGGCGTGAGTCATGCTTCGGTAGCTCAGATGGTAGAGCACTTGCCCGCGAAAGGCAAAGGTCCCGAGTTCGGGTCTCGGTCGGGCACACAGTTTTAATCTGCCAGGAAGTTTTATATCAGCGCACACTCCGCTGCAGAGTGAAAATCTCATTCTGAAGACTGTAATATGTATGAATACTGTCAACTGTGGTCTTTGTGTGTTGAACTGCAATTTGTCAGACCAGAAAAGACAAATCAAGTGAACTTAGTGGCTTCATCTGAATCACTACGAGTGTACCACAGAAGAGATGGCCGTCAAAATAAGAAACACAGGAAAAATAGTTTGAAAAACTTGATCTCAACATAGATGATGCAAGGATGAATTTCGCAAAGGTTGGCGATGGAAAAGATGCATAGATTACCATTCAAACAATGAGTACACTATTCTATAAATATTAGTGAATTAAGCCTAGGCTCTTTAAGTACAGTCATTTGGAAGTGCCCAATATTATTTATGTTTCAAAGGTGATTTCAGTAACTTTCATATATGTATCAACTTGAAACACAAAAGTAAGTATTGTTCACTTAAACAATTTTTACATAAAGCTTTAAAAGAAACCTTTTGGGAACGCGTATGCATTGTACCATGTGTGTACTAACCTGTACCATCAGTCATCAGACCAACTGACCTTTTGCTATAGTTCGAGCACTCAATGGTGGTATTCCTATATCCCTGCTTAGCTCTTTACCCTTTGATATACAGTGATTACAAGTAAATATTGGGGCAGTGCTTACTGTACTTCACAGCAAGGAGGCAGTTGTACATAGTGTGGCTACTAACTGAAATGGCAAACAATATGCTATTCTATGTACACACTTGACATGGTGCTACATGGAAAGCCCAATGACTGAACAACCTGGGAGATGGTACACTTCACACTTTGGACAACCAGAAACCAGCCATAGTTACGAGGACGTGCTGAAAAGTAATGCCTCTGAATTTTTTATGTGAAAACTCTCAAAGTTCAAGACACAAAGGAATTGAAGACAATATTTGCCAGTGAGCATCAATTTATTTCAATGGGACAAGCTAAAAATTTGTGCCAGAGCAGGATCCGAACCAAGTCACCTGCTTACTAAGCAGATGAACTTACCACTACCTCATCCCAGATGCAGCAGTCACCGCAACTGCATAGGCTACCCTAGCACGCCTCCCGTCAGGCTCAAATTATCAACTTATACCACACACTACTGATGTAGTGGCCATGCCCATTAGCCTCATTACTCGCGTCATCTCGCCAACCATTTTGATCCTGCGGCCACTATGAATAAAGACACAAAGCAATTAAAGATATTAGCTGTCAGTGGGC
The DNA here is from genome assembly GCF_021461395.2 of Schistocerca americana. Classification (NCBI taxonomy): domain Eukaryota; kingdom Metazoa; phylum Arthropoda; class Insecta; order Orthoptera; family Acrididae; genus Schistocerca; species Schistocerca americana. The sequence goes on from NC_060119.1 coordinate 191,096,113, forward strand.
ATTGATTTACATCAATGGGGAAAGCTGAAAGTTTGTGCTGGACCAGATTCTTTTGTCAGAAAAAGAGAGAGAGAGAGAGAGAGAGAGAGAGAGAGAGAGAGAGAGAGAGAGAGAGAATGTTTGGCATTTGTCCCTGCAGCAGTCGTGTAAATGAAATTTTGCCAGATCTACAGAGTGGGCAGGACACTCAGTGTCAGCGCATTTACAAAGGCGTGCTGAAAAGGAATGCGTCTGAATTCTTTATGTGACAACTATTAAAGCTTTTTCAATAAAGGAAACATTATAAATATTCTAAAGCTTTATTCTTCATGTCTACATATTTGCAGCCAATGGCTGAAAGAGGGCTCCGAATTGTACCGTGTAAAATGGTGGTGTCTATCCTTTCAGACATGTTTGAAAAAGCAGACACCATACTAATCTTTCAGCTCCTATTAATCAAGACAAACACATTAGCTGCCAGTGGATATCGATTTATATGAATGGGTCAAGTTGAAAGTTTGTGCTGGGGCAGATTCAAATCTGGATATGTTGCTTACTAGGCAGGTGTTCTGCCCACTACACCATCTGGACACAGTGTTATGTTGGGACATATCTGCAAGAACAGATGATGGCTAACGGTTCCTTTAGAGTAGATGCACACCAAGTTCAAACTCTTAGGGGAATTGGCAAGATGCCACAAGTAATGAGGCTAATGGGCAAGGCCACTGTATCAGGAGTGTGTGGCATAGTGTTACTTAAACAACAATAAACCACTGATTAATCGATAGTGTAAGCACTATCATCACTATCAGGAGTCTAGTTTAACAATTGATAGTTATACCATTTATAATGTAATTTTTCTTTAATAGATGCGCAAAAATTGTTGGATTCTATCCTATCACCTCTGTGGTGTGTGGAGTGCAGAGGGAAAGTAGACTGCATGGTGGTATTTAGTCAACATCAAATATTCTGGCACCTTAGCCAGTCTATGCTGTTTATAAACGTTTGTTGTTAATAGACTGGTCACTGTGGGGGAGGGAACATGTGAGAGGGAATTTTCTAGTTTGTCCTCCAGTGACGACAACTCCCAGTCATGTGCTTTCGTACCGATCAGGCGCTTATTTTAGAAATTATACATGTAAATAACATGGATTCATGAATGCACATTATACAGATGGTCATCTTCAAATGTGTGAGCATACTTGCTTTTAGCAAGGAATACAAATGTAAATAAGACTCCTGTAATACATCACAGTTATTAGAGGGAAAAAATGACATTTTAAAGATTTGTTAAGTGTTTGTGATTGTACTGCATAATGCATTTCAAAATAAATATGATTATTATCATTATTAATTAAACACACCTGCAACTGTCCTCTTCTGTTTCTTAGTCCACATTGTACCGACAAGTGCTTTCAGTTGTACATGTATAAGGTGATTCGAAAACACAAAACTCCTAATCCTGTATATATTTCTTACGCTCTTACCCATTAATGGTTAAACCCCTTATTTGGAACTTGTGAAGAAGGTGAATTAGCTCACCATTATTTTTATTTTTCTTATTTTTTGAGTTTACAGCATTCTAAGAACTGATTAATAATTTTTTGAGAGTCAAGAGGAAGAATGCTACCCCTAAAGCTTCTAGCTCTTCGAGGTATTGTAGGAGGTGACTTCAATGTATTGAAAATCGTTTCTTTGTCATTCATTTCATTATTTAAAGGCCACACAACTACAGGATTATTCTTCGTCACAGAACTATTGTGCCACAATGGTTGAATCATTGTCATTGGCAGCCGTGAGACAAAGAGCACAGTCACCACAAAGTGTTCCGAATGGAGCCGACATGAAATGATCAATATCATGTGGCACCAATAGTCTCTGTTGGCTGCAGAAATCCCGCACTTCCAAGACTGCTTTGTTTGTGTGAGAAGTGCATAAAGAGAGTTTTTCGTTATTGTTTTGAAAATGAATTGTAAAAATCAATCATCTGCCTGGAATTTTTTCAAGAATGTGGGACATAATAGTTTGTGAAGTGTACCATCAGCAGTAAGATGATAAACATTTATCGATTACAACTAATTTAAGAGACCACTTAAAAAAAAAAAGGAGAGAGAGAGAGAGAGAGAGAGAGAGAGAGAGAGAGAGAGAGAGAAAACCATGGATAGAACTGAAGTGTGAGGGATCAACTAGTGAGCTAGTTGTAAGAGGTGGGGGGGGGTCTGAAATGTTGCTTTCTGAACGGGATATGACCCAAATGTTTAATTAAGCCTAAAATACATTAAGAATAAATTTTCTCTGTGTAAGTAAGTGCATAAAGTAAGGAGAAAAGGTCATGATTTAATGTAGGGAATGTATTTTTGTGCTGTTCCGTTAAAGAATGTTCCAGAAAAATGTCTATATATTGCTCTGTAAAAAAGTTGAAAGGCAGTCGCCATAATTTGTTTTGGACTATATAACAGTGAGAGCTGTGAACTCACTCTCTCTCTCTCTCTCTCTTTCTCGTTTATTTTCGATGGCTGTTTCATAAAATGTAAGTGTCACTCTCATATCGGTAACTTTATAATTACATTAATATTGTTATAAAAGCCACATTTGAATTAAGAACCTATTTTCCTTTTCCATTAATGCCACATCTCAACTTATTATGTTGGGTTTTAGAATCTTTTTCGGGCCGCAGCAAAGGACAGTTACCGACGAATTGATTGGTGGCCACAGTCGTATGCTACTGGTGTTCAATCGGCATTTACTTTATCAAACTTTTATTTAAGTATCCCGGAGATTTCATCTATTGATCAATTCTATCAGTATCAGGGAAAGATAATTACGCAAAATGCATAATTTTGAGATCAGTCAGTGACCTCTAAATAATGCAGTCGGTCAACGATCTCATCGGTCTGATGTGAATCGGATGCTGGATGGCAGAAAGAACATTTTTACTTGCGCAATAATGAATTTTCAATGCACCATTTTACCATTTCAGAAACTTTGCCACCAGCAGAATTGATTGAAAAGTTTTATACTATTATTTTCTTTTTCTTTTAAACAGCAGAAATACTATACAATGTCATGTCATTTGTGTGCTATTTACAGACACTACCAACCTTGACAAATCATTGAATAATTGAGTTTCCGTCCACCCCAACAGCTGAGTGGTCAGTGCGACGGAATGCCATGAAAAGTGGCCCTGGTTTGATTCTTGGCTGGGTCGGAGATTTTCTCCACTCAGGGACTGGGTGTTGTGTTGCTGTCGTCGTCATTGTCATCATCATCATCATCATCATCGTCGTCATCATCATCATTTCATCCCCTTTGACAGGCAAGTCACCGAAGTGGCATCAACTCAAAAGACTTGCACCAGGCGACCGGTCCACCCGACGGGAGGCCCTAGCCACACGATATTTCAACGGGCTAGACTTATTTTCTTATTCATTACTACAAGTAAGCAACACATTTGAATGTAAATGCCTCTGTAATGAGCTTTCTCGAACTATTGTTACTGTCGCGCACCTTTATAATGGGCCGCACAAGGTTTACACTTGAGAGGTGCATTTCAAGTTTGTATAACAGAGTAACAAGTGAGAAGCGAGTGCGAACCCCATCACCGCCTGAACCAAAATTAATACAGCATCGCAAAATCAGCTGCTCATAGCATTATTATTACTGTGTTGCTGTCTTCTGAGTAAATAAACAACATGCTTTGGTCTGTGGTTTGTACAGAAGTGCTTGCATTGCATTAACGAATAAAAACAGAACTAAAACTTCTGGTGCTTATAAAATGGCATCAATATTAGTGCATATCTTCTGCCAAAAATGGCTAACTATAGCAAGTTGTAAATATAGGTCATATTAACCAAACTGTAATTTTTCAATGGTAATGGAAAGCTCTCACGTATCGTGTAATTTAAGCTGTTGTTATGAACTTGCAGCATGCCACAGTTGAAAAATAGGGCCACAACCTGACTTTTTATCAAGAAATAAAAAAGATACGTTTCTCAAAGCAACTTATGACAGAGCTACAACCATTTATTCCTACTTTAAGCTGTTTTATCACAACTCTAGTCGACGAAATGCTATCTATCATCATCTGTTAAGCACGAGCTTTGAGCAGCCTGGGTATATTATAGGACTAGATCAGTATGATGGGTGAAGGTGCCAACAATGCTGTCTCTCCCTGCATCTTTCCTTACCCTTCATTACTATGCTCTTTATACCACACCATGCACTTCCCTCAGTGAACGACAAAACTTCCACGAAAACTACAAGCTCTTTTAATAAAACGAGCCTTAATCAGCCTGACAACAAACACATTTCTGCCGACAGGAGACCAGTTTGTTGATATCATTACTGAAGAATTTTTGACTTTGTTGACATAGCCACAACCTTACCTCTTCTTGCACTGCTTCATCCCTCTCACACAGAAGTCCTTGAAGGTGTTCTTTAAGTTTTGGAAACAGATGAATATCAGATGGGGTCAAGTTAGGACTGTATGGAGGATGATTGACAACACTGAACCAAAGGCGTCAGATTGTTGCAGATGTCGCAGCATTTGTTTATGGTCTGACATTGCTGTGTAGACAAACTCTTCAAATCTGAAATTTGTTTACTGTATGCTGTTTCTCAGGCACTGACATAGTTTTGTTACACACCACCATGTTACATGCCACAATTCAGAGCCTTCTAGCAGACACTGGCTGCAAATATGTAGACGTAAGGAATAACGCTTTAGAATATTGATAATGTTTGTTTTATTTAAAAAGCTCTAAGAGATTTTACATAAAAAAATTCAGAGGCATTACTTGTCAGCACACCCTCGGAAATGTGCCGACACTGAGTGTCCTCAACAATGACCAATACTACCTCTGCAGCTCTGACAAAATTTCAGTTACGTGACTGCTGAACTATTCGATCTGGAATAGTAGTGGTGGTGGTGGTGGTGGTGGTTAGTGTTTAACGTCCCATCGACAACGAGGTCATTGGAGACGGAGTGCAAGCTCGGGTTAGGGAAGGATTGGGAAGGAAATCGGCCGTGCCCTTTCAAAGGAACCATCTCGGCATTCGCCTGAAACGATTTAGGGAAATAACGGAAAACCTAAATCAGGATGGCCGGAGACGGGATTGAACCGTCGTCCTCCCAAATGCGAGTCCAGTGTGCTAACCACTGCGCCACCTCGCTCGGTCTGGAATAGTGCCATTTTAGACACAATGTAATTGACAATATTGTTATTCAGTTGCTTCTACGGACAACCTAACCGTCAGCTAAAGACAACTGCAAAAATCATTTCTGATATTTGTTCACTTCAAATGCCCATGCTAACTATGGATGCACAATCCCAGTAGTTTCAGAAGTTATTTGCTTATCTACTATTTCTCCTCATAAATGTGTTATGCAAAAGTTGAGAAGGTCAGAGGCTTGCATGCATACGCATCTCTGCAGCTGTACTTACAAGTTAAAGATGTCATTGTGTTTGTACTGATCAGAATCTACAAACAAACAATCCTTTCGCTTAGTAGTTTTATTCAGTTTAACAACTTATGAATTTAAATTTAAAGTGTGATTTTTTAATAATTTTTTAAATTACAAAGTTGAGCTGGAAAATTTGGATTATATCCTACAGTGTCACCAAATCCTAGGTTCACTATTGTATAGTACAGCCACTATCATAGATGAGATGGATGTGACTTGCGGGTTAAGGAATCATCATCACCTATGACTAGTCTCTTTCTCATAGGTCGTACATACAGATAAAGGTTTGGGGGAACATATAATGTATGAAATCTAATCTTCTTAGGTTCCACATCTGCATTTACATTTATGATCTGTGAGCCACAATATCTAGTACAACAGAAGACGTCAGACAACAGCTGGCAAAGAGATCAGAGATCATTATTTAAAATCAGATTAACTATGAAATATTTATCAAAACATAAGCTCACAAAAGTTAACATTCTACATTCAGGGCATACAGTAATGGGAGATCTGATCTAATGATGGAAAACAAAGTGATAATCTTGTATTTTTTCACTGTATATGTCAGCCTCAGGTCATGCAGGTGGTACCATTACTGGTTTTAATTTGTTACCTGTTCATCATCAGATGTTCTATTTAAAGAGAAATAAAAGGTGGATGGTAAAATAGTAAGAAACCAAATAACAACTCAAATTATATTCTATGGACAATTGCAAATACTTTTAAGGTAGCTCACCAACTAGAATTCCACCGTCACTCACAATGTACACACATCTGCACTCTGATAGTTGGTACTGTAGGCTGCAGTTGACCGTCCATGCTACTATATAAACACAAGTCGTCACTACCAAAAACCTTGAAAAGTAGTTGAGGTAATAACTTCAAATTTTTCCACAATTCTGTAATGAACTACAACACAGTCACTAAATTTTGGGTGTTACTGAATTAAAATCAGCTCCATTGCAGCCATGTGTGAAGCAAGCAGGCAAGCACAGAAGTGTCGATATGTAATTTCATAAGCAAACATGTTTCTATACTACAAGGCAGCCTGGCAAGCTGGCCAATTGTAATGACATTGCAGAAAGGCCATACAACTACAACTCAGCCGGCGGAGTATTTCCACACGATGGTGAACTAGGGGTGTTGCTTTAAACATGCCTGGAAAGAATGTATTTGCACAAGAAGTGTGCTACTAATTGCTAAAAATACTATCTGATTCTAGCAAAGTTATGCACAGTATGGCAGCACCTTCCACGACATCAGTTCCAGGCTAGTCTCTATCACGCTCTGAGCCAGCCAGCAGTTGATGCCAGTATGGACAGCCAGCTCTAGCAGCCCAGTTCACGGTCCAAAGTCCATATCCATGCAGTTAGAATGACAACAGATAAGCCACCCCCAGCCTCTATGGTAGCAATGAACTTTTCCCATGGAGAGCAATGGTTTGCAGACAGGGCAATACTGCTGTCATCCTTCTGCATCAGGGTGAACTTCTAATTTGGTAGCAGTGGACACTTACAAGAATTCTGCAGACATATACATTGCTACAGTGCTAACTCTGGCACATGGCTTTGAGTGTGGTAAACAGTGTCAGCAAAGTGGGATGAAGACATTAACGGCCATCCCTCCGCTGGGACCTTCAGATGCCATTGGCACTGCCGGTGGACTACATGCCTGCAGAAGGCTTATCCAGGAGCACGGCAGCACTTCAAAGCTGCAAATCAAGACGAAATAAAAATATGTTGTATCTTGCAGTGGAGTTTTCCTAGCCACCCATGGCAACACTACTGCCTTCACAACCTGCCACTCTACCAGCTCTACACCATAGTGGCCGCACTCACACTGTTTTGCTACAGAGTGGTGTCAGAAGTACTTGGGGACTTCATCCGGCAGCTTGTGCCACCACCTTTGACATCCACTTAGGACAGCTATACAATCACAGCACAGTTTCATCAAACAGTGGGGTGAGCGAGCAGACTATTGATTTTTGATTGTTTTTCCTGTTTTATGTGTAAACAGCATGGAGTTTAAGTGATTGACGCACAGGGATTTGAGGGTTACATTTGTGTAGGCAGGGGAACTAGCTGATCTTTCACAGTTCCATGGTAATACAAAGGAGCATCATTTATGACCTATGAGATGTGGTTAGTGGAACTTGACAGTGCATTCTGCTTCCTGTACAGAGTCAGTACCAGTAATTTATGTTAACAGTCATCAGTACGGGCATATGGCTAATCTGTGCACAGAGTCAGCACAGACAATGATACAACATAACATGTAAGTGTGTGTTGTGTCATAAGGCATATTGTGAGTGTATTTTGCATTCCTTAAGAGTGTATTAGAGATAAAGGTTCACCACTGGCAATTTCTCAAACGCAGGGTGTCACTAGTTGGGAGACAGTTATAGCATTGTTTAATGAAATGTCACAATTGAAATCAGATAATGCAGACTTACATAATAGGTTTTCAGTTAGGGAGAAAGAGCTAGAATTAGCCGAGCAACTAACTCCTTTATTAGATCCAAAAGCAGTCATTTGTATCATCCCTCTCTCTGTAAAGTCAATTCACAATGTAATGGCTTTTCTGGATGACATGCAGTTATCAGCTAGTACTGGGGATGACTGTCAAGGGGTCAGTTACTGCAGGTGACAAGCTTACGGTTAATAGGGGAAGCCAAAACTTATGTCGGATTTACAGAGATACTATGAGGCACAGACATCTGATAAACTGAGTAAAGCCCTGCTACACAGCACAAGAAGGAACATAGTGAAATGTCTGTCAAAGAAGCATAATGAGCTGGTAGAAATTTTGTGGATAGAATATGGAAAGTGAATGTGCTGACATATGAATTAGGAGAAAATAACAAGACCAATAAAGTCATACTCAATGATATGAAACAGAGGGCATTAGATGCATTTTTAATGGGCTGTCCAATATGTCAAGAAGAGTGACAATGAGTACCAAGAAGAATTCATGTAGTGCATTCAGATTAGTCACAGAATTAAGAAATTGATGCAGTAACAGGAATGGGGGATAAGGGAGGAGTATTCTTCATTTACTTGAGTTGTTATACATATAGGGAAATGAGACATGTGCAGAGGCAATGTCGTCAACCTCAGCGTAGTAGATGTGGAGTGGTGGACACCATCAATATGACTGTAGAAACAGTAATGGGAAACAGGGGACAAGGTGTTAAACGCAAAAACGAAAGCAAACTCCACCGCATGGAGTTCCTAATAAATTTTGATGCAAGCAATACAGAAGAAGAGACAGAATGTAGTATAGTGGAAACAGTGAAGTGTAAAAAGGCCAAGTTTTTACTGGACACAGGAGCGCGTATCGGTGGCAAGTATGGACCTTGTGATGGAGTTGGAGAAACTGATGTGGGGTCTTTGGGTCCAGCAATGACAGATTTTAAGGTGGAGATGCACCATTTTAAGCAATGATTAGTAATTGTGTTCCGAATAAATAATGGATACTGCACAATCTTAGTATTAGACTTTCTGATAATGCAGTGTGCCAAAACTGATCTTAGGTGATGTATAGTTGATGGATGACATTCCAGGCAGGAGAGAGAGTTTCCAGGGAAGTAGGGATGCAAGGTGTATCTATCTTAAGTGGTGAACTGTTTGAACTGCAGTCAACACCACTAAGGATTAATTCACATGTTACTGTGCTGCGAGGTACCAGGAAGTCGGTCTGTGTAAATGTGGGACTGGAATGGATTGTTAGCGCATTGTGCTTGGTAGAACCAATGGCAATAAATGATGTATTACACATATGACATAGCTTTGTGAGGAGAAGCATAGTACAAATACAGGAGGAACTGAGCAGGAAAAAAGCGCCTGTGAATTTAGATGACTTTGGCACAGGCGGAATATAGGTCACCAAAGGAATGTTGTTAGCTAATTCAGAAGTCCTGAATGATGTGGGTAGTGACTCAATCAGTGTGCACCCAGGATAATGTGTAAACTGCCAATAAAACTGAACTGCATAGGAAGTTGGAGCCTCTTTGAGATAGGAACAGATTGGAGATGGTGAAATTATTGCTTGAATTTGAGGATTTGTTTTTTCTTGGAGGTCCTTTATCAGCAACACCTATAACACAGCATCATACCCCTAAAGACAGAGTTATCAGCATATTGTAGATCTTATCACATACTGCAATATTTGCAATCAGTATTAGCAACTATCGGATGGGGTAACAGAAAACAGCATTCGTCCACAAAGTGCAGCAGTGGCAGTCGCACCAAAAGCCACCCTGTGGGACCAAAAGATATACAGTAGATTATGTTGTGACTAAAGACATCTTAACAGCATAACTGTGATCGATGCATATCCAGCCCCAAATAGCACTGAAACTAATGAAAATTTGTGGCAGTGCAAGTACTTCTCTCTCTTAGATATGAGGAGTGGGTGCCAACCCAATTATATAACTATTTTCACAAAACATACAGCAAGCATACACAACATTTGTGAGACGTTTTTAGAAGATTATGAGCAGTGAAATTAACATTAAGCATGGAAAAATGTCACTTTGCAATGGAAGAAGTTATTTACTGATGGCTCATTATTAGTAGTGACGAGGTCGAGGTGAATATGAGTTTGATAAAAGCAGTGGGGGAATTTTCAGTTTCTGATAATACTGAGGAGTTTAAATCTTTCTTAGGGTTAGGGAATTGTTACAGAAAATTCATAGCAAGGTTTGCAGATGCAGCAGGACCACTTACATGAAAAGGGGGTAAAGTTGAAATGGACAAAGAAATGCCTAGATGTGTTCAAAGAGTTGAAAAGTGTGTTGACATTGAGTCCAGTAATAATTTTTCTGGACTATGAGAAAGAGTTTATCTTGTCAACTGATGCCTCTAATCAAGTTACAGAAGCACCTTGCAGTGTATGCCTCTGGGCAGTTGAAAAGAGCAGAGAACAACTACTCCATAACAGAAAGAAAATGATTTGTATGCTATATAGTGCCACATATTTTTGATGTTTATATGGGAAGAAATTTATAGTGGTCACTGACCATGAGCTCATACATGGCTTTTGGGGCTTAAGGACACTTCCAGTAGTCTGACAAGCTGGGCATTGAGACTGAGTGAGATAGAGTATAAAGTCATCCACGAGGCTGGAAAGAAACATACAATCATGGATAGTTTAAGTCAAAAAGTAGTAGAGATACAGACATTGGGTCATGACCTTGAACAATGGAAAGCAGCACGTTAAACTGATGTGGAGGTTGTAGTTCCTGCGAATCTAAAAGAGGAAGCACTGTAAGAAGTGCATGACCACATATTGTCACGAGATGGGCTAGTAGAACAATGGTGGCACTTTCATAATTGTAACAGTGTATATGTCCCCCTCAGGGAATTTCCAGCTATTTCTAGAAAACTTGGATGCTTTGTTGTGCTATCTGTCAGACAGGGGGAAGCAAATTATCATTTGTGGGGATTTCAATGTTGATTCCCTGAAAGAGTGTAATAGGAAGAATGACCTTGTAGTATTACTCAGTTCTTTCAATTTGAGCTCCGTCATTTTTTTCCTACTTGGATAACAAAGAACAGCAGTACATTGATAGATAACTTTTTTATAGACCAAGATAAGTTTAAGGACATAAATGCTTATCCTGTTGAAAATGGTCTTTCAGATCATGGTGCACAGCTAGTTACAGTACATGACATAGCTCCATGCAGTATATCAAACCAGACTTTCAAAGCAATGCGTTCAATTAACAATATAAACTTTAGGGAAAGCCTACAGCAGCTAGACTGGGATGAAGTGTATAAGGAATCCGATACAAACTTGAAATATAACATATTTCATGATACATTTTTAAGGGTATTTGAAAATTGTTTTCCCAAGAAAATAGTTAAACATAATTCCAAAAAAACACATAAAAAAACCTTGGCTAACTAAAGGAATAAGAATATCTTGCAACCGTAAAAGGGAACTGTATCTAACAGCAAGAGGGGGTACTGACCCTGAAATTGTTCAATATTATAAAAACTATTGTGCGGTACTAAGAAAAGTTATTAAAAAGTCCAGAAGCATGTGTATCATGTCCGAGATCAGTAACTCTGATAATAAAATTAAAGCAATTTGGAATATTATTGAAAGGGAAACAGGGCAACCAAGAGCACAGGAAGACTTTAGTGCCATAAAACTGAATGACAAGTGTACTAACAAACAATCAATTTTCAATAATCATTTTATAAATGTTGTAGAGAAAATAGCATCTAGATCTTCACTAGAAGAGGCAAGGCTACTAATAGAAGAGCCCATACCTGTGCAGTTTGAAACAACTGTAATTCCACCAACCTCTCCCTCTGAAATCAGTAAAATAATAAACTCACTGAAAAGTAAAAGCTCTTACGAAATTGATGGCATTTCCAGCAAGGTACTTTAAGCTTGTTCCCCACAGATAAGTAGGATTCTCAGCCACGTATGTAATAGCTCTTTGGAGCAGGGTGTTTTCCCCGATAGACTGAAATATGCCACTGTAAAACCATTGCATAAAAAGGAGGATACGTCGGATGTCAACAACTACCGCCCAATCTCTCTTCTGACAGCTCTATTAAAAATTTTTGAGAAAGTAATGTATTCAAGAGTAGCCTCCCATATTTGTAACAATAAAGTACTAACAAAATGTCAGTTTGGTTTTCAGAAAGGCTTTTCAACAGAAAATGCTATATACGCTTTCACTGATCAAATATTAAATGCTCTGAATAACCGGACATCACCCATTGGTATTTTTTGTGATCTCTCAAAGACCTTTGATTGTGTAAATCATGGAGTTCTTTTAGATAAGCTAAATCATTATGGTTTGAATGGGGCTGTGCACAAATGGTTTAATTCATACTTAACTGGAAGAATGTAGAAAGTTGAAATAAATGGTTCATGTAATGTTAAAACAACAGCTGATTCCTCAAACTGGGGGGCTATCAAGTACAGGGTCCCACAGGGTTCGGTCTTAGGTCCTTTACTGTTCTTGATATACATTAATGACTTACCATTCCACATTGATGAAGATGCAAAGTTAGTTCTTTTTGCTGCTGATACAAGTATATTAATAACATCCAAAAACCAAAAACTAAGTGATGTAATTGTAAATGATGTTTTTCACAAAATTATTAAGTGGTTCTCAGCAAAAGGACTCTCTTTAAATTTTGATAAAACACAGTATATACAGTTCCGTACAGTAAATGGCACACCTTCAGTAATAAATATAGACTTTGAACAGAAGTCTGTAGCTAGGGTAGAATTTTCAAAATTTTTAGGTGTGTCCATTGATGAGAGGTTAAACTGGAAACAACACATTGATGGTCTGCTGAAACGTCTGAGTTCAGCTACGTATGCTATTAGGGTTATTGCAAAATTTGGTGATAAGAATCTCAGTAAATTAGCTTACTATGCCTACTTTCATTCACTGCTTTCGTATGGCATCATATTCTGGGGTAATTCATCATTGAGTAGAAAAGTATTCATTGCTCAAAAACGTGTAATCAGAATAATTGCTGTTTTCCACCCACGGTCATCCTGCAGACATCTATTTAAGGATCTAGGGATCCTCACAGTAACCTCACAGTATATATATTCACAGATGAAATTTGTTGTTAATAATCCAACCCAGTTCAAAAGTAATAGCAGTGTACATAGCTATAACACCAGGAGAAAGGATGATCTTCACTATGCAGGGTTAAATCTGACCTTGGCACAGAAAGGGGTAAATTAAGCTGCCACAAAAGTCTTTGGTCACCTACCAAACAGCATCAAAAGCCTGACAGATAACCAACTAACATTTAAAAATAAATTAAAAGAATTTCTAGATGACAACTCCTTCTACTCATTGGCTGAATTTTTAGATATAAATTAAGGGAAAAAAAACTTAAACATTAGTGTCATGCAATATTTTGTGTAATGTAATATCTTGTACAGACATCTTTTATTAACCTGACATGTTACACATCATTACGAATTGTCGTATTCATGATCTATGGAACAAGTATCAATCTAATCTAATCTAATCTAAAGCATCAGAACACTACTGGTAGGAATCTAGGAAAGAAGATGTGGATCATAATATACGGGGTTGTGTACGGGCAAAAGTGAGTTGTAAGTTAATACCTTTGTAAAATTTACCAGAAGCAACATGATATTTTAAAATGATTGGTATGGATGCCTCCGGGCCATTAAGCAGGACTCCAGTTGGGAATTGTTTTGTGTTAGCTATTACTGATCATTTCTCTTTATACATGGAGATGATTGTGATACCTAACTAACAAGCAAGAACAGAAGCTCAAGCATTGGTCAGTAGCTGAGTGCTCAAATTTGGAGTGCCAGAAACTATAATTACAGGTCCAGGGCAAATCTTTATCTTGGCTTTGTTAAAGTAGCTGTGTGGTTTGCTAACAATTAGAAAGTTAAGGTCAAGAGCACTGCACCCTCACATTAATAGTAAAAGCATGAGGGTACATCATGCAGTCAGTAGAGATTTGATCATTATATGAATGCACATCATAATCAACGGGACATATATTTATCCTGTGTTGTTGTTGTTGTTGTCTTCAGTCCAAAGACAGGTTTGATGCACTTCTCCACGCAACTCTATCCTGTGGAAGTCTCTTCATCTCCGAGTAACTACTGCACCCTCCATCCCTCTGAATATGCTTACTGTATTCATCTCTTGGTCTCCCTCTACAATTATTATCCCCCTCCCCCACTCTTCCCTCCAGTACTAAATTCACGATTCCCTGATGCCTCAGAATCTGTCCTACCAACTGATCCCTTCTTTTAGTCAGATTGTACCACAAAATTCTCTTCTCCCCAATTTTATTCAGTACCTCCTCATTAGTTGTGTGATATACCCATCTAATCTTCAGTATTCTTCTCTTGCACATTCAAAAACTTTCTATTCTCTTCTTGTCTAAACTCTTTATTGTCCATGTTTCACTTCCACACAGGGCTACACTCCATACAAATGCTTCCATAAAGGACTTCCAAATACTTAAATCTATACTCAATGTTAACAACTTTCTCTTCTTCAGAAATGCCTTTCTTGCCATTGTCAGTCTACATTTAATACTCTCTCTACTTTGACCATCATCAGTTTTTTGCTTCCCAAACAGCAAAACTGATTTACTACTTTAAGTGTCTTATTTAACGATCCAGTCCTTTCAGCATCACCTGATTTAATTCCACTACATTCCATGACCCTCGTTTTGCTTTTGTTGATGTTCGCCTTACATCCAACTTTCAAGGTACTGTCCATTTCATTCAACTGCTCTTCCAAATCCTTTGCTGTCTCTGTCATAATTACAATGTCTTCGGCAAACCTCAAGATTTTTATTTCTTCTCCCTGGACTTTAATTCCTACTCAAAATTTTATTCTTTGCTTAGGACTGGTTTTCCATCAGAGCCCTTGATATTCGTACAGTGGTTCTCTTTCCTCCAAATGTCTCTTTAATTTTCCCATAGGCAGTATCTATCTTACTCCTAGTGATATATGCTTCTGCATTCTCACATTTGTCCTCTAGCCATTCCTGCTTAGCCATTTTACACTTCCTGTCAAAGTCATTTTTTAGATGTTTGTGTTCCCATTCGATTGGTTCATTTATTGCACTTTTATATTATCTCCTTTCCTCAATTAAACTCAATATCTCTTGTGTTACTCAAGGATTTCTACTAGCCCTCATCATTTTACCCATTTCACCCTCTGTTGCATTCACTATTTCATCTCTCAAAACTAACCATTCTTCTTCCTTTGTATTCCTTTGCCCTGTGCTTATCATAAAACCTGTTATAAATGGACTATCAGATCATGACATGCAGCTCCTTGTTTTAGATGTAAATTCTAAGCAGATTATCAAGACTGCTAAATCTGAATACAGGAGAGTAGTCAATCAACCAAAAATTGAGTGTTTTAGAAAACTGCTCAAAGATATGAACTGGAAAGATTTTTATAGTGCTCATGACATGAATGAAAAATATAACACATTCATGAACAATGTCAGTACCATGTTTGAAAACTGTTTTCCTCTAAAAGTTACTCAAATTAAACAGAAGTCTATAATAAAACCATGGATTACACAAGGAATAAAGATTTCCTGTAAGACAAAAAAGAAAATGCATCTGTCGACCAAGAACAGCTCCAATGCTGATGATTTAGCTAAATACAAGGAATACTGTAAAACATTAAAAAAAGTAATTCAGACGTCTAAACAAATGCACTACGAGAAGAAGATAGCAATGTCAGGGAAAAAAATAAAAATAATACGGGATATAGTGAAAGAGCAGGCTGGTAGAACCAGAAAGGAACAGGAGCAAATAGCACTGAGGGTAGATGACACATTAGTAATTGATGGGCATAGCGTGCCAAATCTATTTAACAAGTACTTTATATCCGTTACTGATAGAATGGGACTTTCAGGATCAGTAAATAATGCCCTTGAATATCTGAAACTAGCCTTCACAAATAGCTTCAAGTACATGAATATATCACTCACTTCACCAAAAGAAATAACTTCCATAATAAAATCTTTAAAAACAAAGAATTCTAGTGGGTACAATGAAACATCAACAAAGTTAATTAAGGCATGTTCTTGTGAGTTTAGTACAATTCTAAGTTACTTGTGTAACCAGTCAATTATAACTGGGACATTTCCTGACTGGCTAAAATATGCAGATATTAAGCCTCTATTCAAGAAAGGGGATAAAGAGATACCATCAAACTACAGACCGATTTCACTTTTGCCAGTATTCTCAAAAATCTTAGAAAAAGTAATGTACAGACAGCTGCTCAACCACCCGACCACAAATAACATATTATCAAGAACACAGTTTGGATTTCTGAAGGGTTCTGATATCAAGAAGGCTATTTACACCTACAGTGAAAATGTACTTAATTCATTAAATAACAAATTACAAGCAGCGGGTATTTTCTGTGATTTGTCAAAGGCATTTGATTATGTGAACCACAACATCCTTTTAAGTAAATTAGAATTCTATGGTGTCACAGGCAGTGCTGCAAAATGGTTCAAGTCATACCTCACTAACAGGAAACCAAAGGTGTCAGTGCAAGGGACTAGTGAATTAAGTCATCAGTCATCACCAGAATGGAAAGAAATTACATGTGGTGTCCCACAAGGATCCATCTTAGGGCCATTGCTTTTTCTTGTGTACATTAATGATCTCTCATCAGTTACACTGCCAGAAGCAGAGTTCGTTTTGTTTGCAGATGACACAAGTATTGCAATAAATAGTATGTCAAGTGTAGTTCTAGAAAGATCTGCTAATGATATTTTCATGGATATTAATAAATGGTTTAAGGCCAACTCATTGACATTAAACTTTGAAAAGACTCACTATATGCAATTCAGAACCTGCAAGAGGTTTCCACCCAGCATATGCATAAAATACGAAGAAGAGCAGATAGAAGAGGTTGACAGTCTTAAATTCCTGGGATTACAACTTGATAATAAATTCAATTGGGAAGAGCACACCACAGAACTGCAGAAACGCCTTAACAAATCTGTATCTGCAATTCGAGCATTAGCAGACATAGGCGACATAAAAATGAAAAAGCTTGCATACTTTGCCTGCTTTCATTCCATAATGTCATATGGTATAATATTTTGGGGTAACTCTTCAAATCAAACAAAAGTTTTCAAAGTCCAAAAGCGTGTAATATGTATTATTTGTGGAGTAAATTCACGGATGTCCTGTAGAAACCTCTTCAAAGAACTGGATATACTAACTACTGCCTCTCAGTATATTTACTCATTAACGAAATTTGTCCTAAATAATATATCTCTTTTTCCAACAAACAGCTCAGTTCATACATACAATACTAGGGACAAAAATGATCTGCACAAGGACTTAAAAGCACTTACTTTAGTTCAAAAAGGGGTCCACTACTCAGGAACACACATCTTCAATAATTTGCCAGTAAACATAAAAAATTTAGTTACAAATAAAGATCAGTTTAAAAGGAGCCTGAAAGACTTACCAGTGGCCAACTCCTTCTACTCCATTGACGAATTTTTTAATAGAAACATATGATGTATTGTATATATTCATACTATTAGTATTGTTATTTTAGCTTAAAAAAAAAAAAAAAAAAAAAAAATTGACATGTTCCACATCCACGAGAATCTCCTCAGCACGGATCTATGGAACGAAAAACTAATCTAATCTATCAATTGTTCCCTAATGCTCTCCGAAACTTGCTACAACTTCCGGTTCTTTCAGTTTATCCAGGTCCCATTTCCTTAAATTCCTATCTTTTTGCAGCTTCTTCAGTTTTAATTTGCAGTTCATAAAGGCAAAAGCAAAACGAGGATAATGGAATGTAGTCGAATTAAGTCGGCTGATGCTGAGGGAATGAGACACTTAAAGTAGTAAAAGAGTTTTGCTATTTGGGGAGCAAAATAACTGACGATGGTCGAAGTAGAGAGGATATAAAATGTAGGCTGGCAATGGCAAGGAAAGCGTTTCTGAAGGAGAAAAATTTGTTAACATCGAGTATAGATTTAAATGTCAGGAAGTCGTTTCTGAAAGTATTTGTATGGAGTGTAGCCATGTATGGAAGTGAAACGCGGAAGATAAATAATTTAGACAAGAAGAGAATAGAAGCTTTCGAAATGTGGTGCTACAGAAGAATGCTGAAGATTAGATGGGTAGATCACATAACTATTGAGTAGGTACTGAATAGAATTGGGGAGAAGAGGAGCTTGTGGCACAAGTTGACTAGAAGAAGGGATCGGTTGGTAGGACATGTTCTGAGACATCGAGGGAGCACCAATTTAGTATTGGAGGGCAGCGTGTAGGGTATAAACCGTAGAGGGAGACCAAGAGATGAATACACTAAGCAGATTCAGAAGGATGTAGGCTGCAGTAGATACTGGGAGATGAAGAAGCTTGCACAGGATAGAGTAACATGGAGAGCTGAATCAAACCAGTCTCAGGACTGAAGACCACAACAACAACAACCAATATATTGTGGTCAGAGCACACATCTGCCCCTGGAAATGTCTTACAATTTAAAATCTGGTTCCTAAATCTCTGTATAATGATCAATCTGAAACCTCCTTGTGTGTCTAGGACTCTTCCATGTATACAACCTTCTCTCATGATTCTTAAACGAAGTGTTAGCTATGATTAAATTATACTCTGTTCAAAATTCTACGAGACAGCTTCCTCTTTCATTTTTTCCCCCAGTCAATATTCACCTATTACCTTTCCCCCTCTTCCTTTTCCTACTATAAAATTCCAGTCCCCCATGACAAATTTTCATCTCTCTCAACTATCTGAACATCTTTTATCTCATCATACATTTCCTCAATCTCCTCCTCTTCTGAGGAGGCAGCTGACATATGAATTTGTACTGTTGTGGTGGGAGTGGGCTTTGTGTGTATCTTGGCTACAATCATGCATTCCTATGCTGTTCATAGTAGCTAATCTGCGTTCCTATTTTTTTTTTTTTTTTTTTTTTAAAAGATCAGTCTACTGACTGGTTTGATGCGGCCCGCCACGAATTCCTTTCCTGTGCTAACCTCTTCATCTCAGAGTAGCACTTGCAACCTATGTCCACAATTATTTGCTTGACGTATTCCAATCTCTGTCTTCCTCTACAGTTTTTGCCCTCTACAGCTCCCTCTAGTACCATGGAAGTCATTCCCTCATGTCTTAGCAGATGTCCTATCATCCTGTCCCTTCTCCTTATCAGTGTTTTCCACATGTTCCTTTCCTCTCCGATTCTGCGTAGAACCTCCTCATTCCTTACCTTATCAGTCCACCTAATTTTCAACATTTGTCTATAGCACCACATCTCAAATGCTTCGATTCTCTTCTGTTCCGGTTTTCCCACAGTCCATGTTTCACTACCATACAATGCTGTACTCCAGACGTACATCCTCAGAAATTTCTTCCTCAAATTAAGGCTGGTATTTGATTTTAGTAGACTTCTCTTGGCCAGAAATGCCTTTTTTGCCATAGCGAGTCTGCTTTTGATGTCCTCCTTGCTCTGCCCGTCATTGGTTATTTTACTGCCTAGGTAGCAGAATCCCTTAACTTCATGGACTTCGTGACCATCAATCCTGATGTTAAGTTTCTCGCTGTTCTCATTTCTACTACTTATCATTACCTTCGTCTTTCTCCGATTTACTCTCAAACCATACTGTGTACTCATTAGACTGTTCATTCCGTTCAGCAGATCATTTAATTCTTCTTCACTTTCACTCAGGATAGCAATGTCATCAGCGAATCATATCATTGATATCTTTTCACCTTGTATTTTAATTCCACTCCTGAACCTTTCTTTTATTTCCATCATTGCTTCCTCGATGTACAGATTGAAGAGTAGGGGCGAAAGGCTACAGCCTTGTCTTACACCCTTCTTAATACGAGCACTTCGTTCTTGATCGTCCACTCTTATTATTCCCTCATGGTTGTTGTACATATTGTATATGACCCGTCTCTCCCTATAGCTTACCCCTACTTTTTTCAGAATCTCGAACAGCTTGCACCATTTTATATTGTCGAACACTTTTTCCAGGTCGACAAATCCTATGAAAGTGTCTTGATTTTTCTTTAGCCTTGCTTCCATTATTAGCCGTAACGTCAGAATTGCCTCTCTCGTCCCTTTACTTTTCCTAAAGCCAAACTGATCGTCACCTAGCGCATTCTCAATTTTCTTTTCCATTCATCTGTATATTACTCTTGTAAGCAGCTTCGATGCATGAGCTGTTAAGCTGATTGTGCGATAATTCTCGCACTTGTCAGCTCTTGCCGTCTTCGGAATTGTGTGGATGATGCTTTTCCGAAAGTCAGATGGTATATCGCCAGACTCATATATTCTACACACCAACATAATAGTCGTTTTGCTGCCACTTCCCCCAATGATTTTAGCAATTCTGATGGAATGTTATCAATCCCATCTGCCTTATTTGACCGTAAGTCCTCCAAAGCTCTTTGAAGTTCCGATTCTAATACTGGATCCCCTATCTCTTCTAAATCGACTCCTGTTTCTTCTTCTATCACATCAGACAAATCTTCACCCTCATAGAGGCTTTCAATGTATTTTTTCAACCTATCTGCTCTCTCCTCTGCATTTAACAGTGGAATTCCCATTGCACTCTTAATTTTACCACCATTGCTTTTAATGTCACCAAAGGGTGTTTTGACTTTCCTGTATGCTGAGTCTGTCCTTCCGACAATCATATCTTTTTCGATGTCTTCACATTTTTCCTGCAGCCATTGCGTCTTAGCTTCCCTGCACTTCCTATTTATTTCATTCCTCAGCGACTTGTATTTTTGTATTTCTGATTTTCCCGGAACATGTTTGTACCTCCTCCTTTCATCAATCAACTGAAGTATTTCTTCTGTTACCCAGGGTTTCTTCGCAGCTACCTTCTTTGTACCTATGTTTTCCTTCCCAACTTCTGTGATGGCCCTTCTTAGAGATGTCCATTCCTCTTCAACTGTACTGCCTACTGCGCTATTCCTTATTGCTGTATCTATAGCGTTAGAGAACTTCAAACGTATCTCGTCATTCCTTAGTACTTCCGTATCCCACTTCTTTGCGTATTGATTCTTCCTGACTAATGTCTTGAACTTCAGCCTACTCTTCATCACTACTATATTGTGATCTGAGTCTATATCCGCTCCTGGGTATGCCTTACAATCCAGTATCTGATTTCGGAATCTCTGTCTGACCATGATGTAATCTAATTGAAATCTTCCCGTATCTCCCGGCCTTTTCCAAGTATACCTCCTCCTCTTGTGATTCTTGAACAGGGTATTCGCTATTACTAGCTGAAACTTGTTACAGAACTCAATTAGTCTTTCTCCTCTTTCATTCCTTGTCCCAAGCCCATATTCTCCTGTAATCTTTTCTTCTACTCCTTCCCCTACAACTGCATTCCAGTCGCCAATGACTATTAGATTTTCGTCCCCCTTTACATACTGCATTACCCTTTCAATATCCTCATACACTTTCTCTATCTGTTCATCTTCAGCTTGCGACGTCGGCATGTATACCTGAACTATCGTTGTCGGTGATGGTCTGCTGTCGATTCTGATTAGAATAACCCGGTCACTGAACTGTTCACAGTAACACACCTCTGCCCTACCTTTCTATTCATAACGAATCCTACACCTGTTATACCATTTTCTGCTGCTGTTGATATTACCCGATACTCATCTGACCAGAAATCCTTGTCTTCCTTCCACTTCACTTCACTGACACCTACTATATCTAGATTGAGCCTTTGCATTTCCCTTTTCAGATTTTCTAGTTTCCCTACCACGTTCAAGCTTCTGACATTCCACGCCCCGACTCGTAGAACGTTATCCTTTCGTTGATTATTCAATCTTTTTCTCATGGTAACCTCCCCCTTGGCAGTCCCCTCCCAGAGATCCGAATGGGGGACTATTCCGGAATCTTTTGCCAATGGAGAGATCATCATGACACTTCAATTACAGGCCACATGTGTATTAAATCTTCTCCTACATTACCCTATTTGACTTTGTATTTATAACACTCTATTCACCTGACCACAAGTCTTGTTCCTCCTGCCACCAAACTTCACTAATTCCCACTATATCTTTAACCTATCCATTTGCCTTTTTAAATTTTCTAACCTACCTGACCAATAATGGGATTTGACATTCCATGCTCCGATTCATAGAACACCAGTTTTGTTTCTCCTGATAATGACGTCCTCCTGAGTAGTCCCCACCAAGAGATCCAAATGAGGGACTATTTTACCTTTGGAATATTTTACCTAAGAGAATGCCACCAATTTACAGTTGTAGTTTCCCCTTGCTTTCTGCCATTTGCAGTACCAGCACAGACAGACCATTTTAGTTGATATTACAAGGCCAGATTAGTTAATCATCCAGGCTGTTGCTTCCGCAACTACCAAAAAGGCTGCTGCCGCTCTTCAGGAACCACATGTTTGTCTGGTCTCTCGAAAGATAACCGTCCGTTGTGGTTGCACCTACAATACGGCTATAAGTATTGATGAAGCACGCAAGCCATAAGCACATATAATTCAAAAGGCTATGCTGAGACAGGATTATCATCATATGAGGTAGTTTACAGGAGGCTCATGCCATCACCAAGAGTTGGCAAGGATGAGGAGTCCATCATGGATTTTGCTAAAACAGTATGAAAAATTCAGAAGTGCGTTCAGGGAGGAAATTCCAGAGCCCTTGCATGCCAAGACCACTGGGAAATTGTGTGGGCAGATTACCACAGTATACAGTCAGTCAAGTGGTAATGTTAGATCAAATCAGTCAATGGGTAATCTTCTCAAAACCGTGCATTCCAAAAGATAAGACCAAGAAGTCCATAACTCGTTATCAGGGGCCATATCAGGTAGTTGAAACAACTTTGTCGGTAAACATCTAGCTTTAGTTAAAGGCTCTTGCAACTATTGTTCATGTTGGGCATCTGAAGCCATTCCAAGGGGATCCAAATGCAGTTACAGAAGTGTTAACTGTTGAGGGTAAAGCTGCGGGTAGTTGGAAGAACAGGAAGTGCAGAAACCTAGCATGACCTGTACTTAAGACCAAGGAAGTAAAAGAGAGTAGTTTTTATTTGAATGTACATTTGATTACTGCATCAGCTGAAGATGAGGATAGAAGGAAGGTGTGTTGATGTTATATGTCGTGTTATAAACTGATTGGGGGGGGGGGGGGGGGGGGGATTTGCAATACCAAGAAGGAGTTGTGTGAGATAAACAAAAGTTAGTAAGTGCGTTTCTACAGCTGAAAGATGATGTCTACTCAAATTTTGCAACAGTCACATATTAGTGGTGCCACTAAGAGGATGCAAATCAGGTTTGTTTTAACCACATACTCTAATGGTTGTAAGCATTAGCTACCTTTGAGATGGGATGTGGTGAGTTGACACTAGTCAAGAATGCCTTTAAGGCAACAAAGACACCATTATCAACACCTCAGTGAGTTTGAACAAGGTCATGTAACAGGGCTATGAGAATTTGAATGTCTGTTCTGTGACACTGCAGAAAGACCTGGCAGGAATGTAGCCTATGTACACGACTGTTGGCAATGGTGGTCGCGAGAACATACAGATGCAAGAACACTGTGCTGACAGCCACATGATACTACTGAGAGGGAAGACTGTTGTGTTCGGTGTATGGTTCTGGTGCATTGCACTGCATCTATAACAGCAGTTTGAGCAGCAGTTGGCACCACAGTGACACAATGAACTGTTACAAATCAAGAACAGCCCTGAGCCAGACATCCCAGACCACACATCCCACTGGCCTTAGACCACTACCATTTGCATCTTCAGTGGTATCAATGAAAAGCATGGAGGGCAGGGTGGAGGTCTGTTGCGTTTTCTGATGAAAGCTGCTTCTGCCTCGGTGACACTGAGGGCCTTATGTTGGTTAGAAGGAGACCAGTTGAGGGCCTGCAACCAACCTGTCTGCATGCGAGACACAATGAATCTAACCTGGAGTTGTGGTCTGAAGTGCGATTTCATATAACAGGAGGAGCACTTTCTTGGACACTCCGTGCACCCTGACTGCAAATTTATATATCGATCTGGTGATTCGACCTGTTATGCTGCTATTCATGAACAGCAGTCCAGGGAGGTTTTCCAAAAGGATAACACTTGCCCACTTACCACTGTTGTAACCCAACACGCACTACAGAGTGTCGACATGTTGCCCTGACCTGCTCGATCACCAGATTTGTCTCCAATTGAGCACATATGGGGACATCATCAGACGACAACTCCAGTGCCATCCACAGACAGCATTAACCATCCCTGTATTGACCAACCAAGTGCAACATGCATGGAATTCCACCACACAAACTGAGATCCGGCACCTGAACAACACAATGCATGGTATCAGCATTTCATATTTGCAACAGCTTATCTTGTACTTACATTAACTGTGATCTTCCAGTGTTAATCACTTAAATGTATGATCTAGAATATGTATTCCCAAAATTTCAATATTCTACATTAGTGTGAAATGCACCTCTTAATCAGGAATAGAATGGAGGCACTGCAGATACTACCGTTGGAGACCAAGGTACTTTTTGTGAGGTAAGAGGACATAGTACTCACAAGCCATCACTGGGTACTGAAGCAGATTCTGAAAGCTTGGAAAATGTGTAATGGGTGAGACATCTGGAAAATGTATTTACAGAGGGAGATGGAAGGAAAACATGTGCTGAAGAAATTAAGTAGTGAGCAAAACGTTTGGAATTGCTTGGGGGTGGAATAATTATAATGAGATGGACTGGAACATAACAGGGCAGATCCTCAACTGTTAGTCTCTATTGCAGGGGAAACCAACTTGAGCATTACACAACTGCAGATGTACTGGCTGCAAAATCCACCGGCAGTCCCTCCAGTTAGATATCTGGTATACCTGAATGGAATGTTGGATCCTAACCTAATCCTATCCTTAAATTGGCTAACAGGCATGTAAGAGGGGCATGTTTCAGTAGAGCATATGTTTTTACATATAGAGCAATACTGGGAGGCTCACCACCACGTGAAGAAGACCATAAGCATCGCAGCCACAGGCACCACGTTAGTATTGACTCTGATTTGGGCAGCCTTCATCTACCTTAGGCAGAGGGCCATTCATCAATGTTATCTTCCAGTGCATGGGATACTGTTAGACTGGTGAACTGTTCATATAAGAGAAGGTATGAGTGTTGCAAGAAGTAATAAGTGAGTTAGATTGTAGAATATAATTAATTGTGATTTGCAAGACAAGGAACCTTGAGTGTTGTTGAAATGAGCATTGTTTTTTACAGTACGAGACGCCGTAAGGGTACGATGAGGGGACGTAAATAGTGTTTAATGTTTAGGAAGAGTTGCTGATCAAAAGGTAGCCCAAATGAGAATGGAGGTTTTATGTAGTTGCGTAAGGATGGATGGATGAGCTGAGAGCTAAGAATTGTACAGAGAATGTTCTCCATCTTCTGAGTTTTTGTTGCCTTATGTGAGAGGGAAGTTGTACATAATCTATGCCATAATTTTGTAGGTAAAGTCTTCTGTTGCAGACTGGTTATGGCTACATATCCTTCCCAAAGAGGGGAGGTATGTAATGCTGCCACAAAATTTTTGGTGTTCCTGGATTGAAAGTAGCTTCATTGTGGCTCTAAGCAGATAGAGAGGGGCCGTAATTTTAAAAGCGAGCCTGTTTCTACACCGCAGGGTGACTGGGCCAAGCCGTGCAATTGTGGTGAGAGTGTAGAAAGTCTGTGCAACTACAAGCTGGTCTACAAACTATTTCCACATCACATTGACACAGCGCTGTCGATTTGAAAGTGCCTGCAAGCAATGTACTGGCATAAAAAGTGTGCTATTAACCACTGTAAGTACCCTTGGATTCTTACACAGTTAAGTACAGCCTGGCAGTACCTTCCACGACAATTGGTCCGAGCAAGTCTCTATCATGCCATGGGCTAGGCAGCAGCTGACTCAATTCAGGGCAGCAGCTGACTCAATTCAGGGCAGCAGTTGCACCAGACAACCTCATGTTTCTAAGTTAGCACTCATGAGCTTAGAACGACACAAAGGATCAGCCACCCCAGCCTCCACGGCAGCACCGAACTTCTGCCTCGGAGGGCAGCACATCACAGCCACAGCAATACTGCTGCCAACCTTCTGTATCAGGCGAGCTTCTAACTCAGTAACAGCGGACGCCTACAAGAATTCAGTGGTCAAATGTGTCGCTGGTACTGTTCACTCAGGACCACATACTGCTAACACAGGCACACACACTGCTGAGTGGGGCAAACAGTGTAAGCAAAGCAGAATGCAAATGTCAAACAGTCGTCCCATCGCTGCGACCTTCTGACGTCAACGGCACCACTGATGGATTACATGTCTGCAGGGGGCATACTCAGGGGCACCACAGCAGTCTTATGTAGTAACTAAAGACAAAATAAAATACATTCTATCACGCAGCTTTCTTAGCCATCTCTGACCGCCACCGCCGTCTCCACGTCCATCACTCCACAATCTCTACACCATAGCGGCCCAGTCATCTTGGTACACTATAGAACATTCTGATGGACATATGCTATATATTTTTATAAGAAATATATAAATATTTATCTAATATATAAAGGTGCAACACTGTTACCGTGAATCTTGAAAAGGTCTTAACTGATTTACTGGAAATTTTTGTACGAAACTCTAATGAACGTCTGGACAGACATAGGCTACATTTTTTAAGAGGTGTGTGTGTGTGTGTGTGTGTGTGTGTGTGTGTGTGTGTGTGTGCGTGCGCGACGTGCGCGCGTAATGAATTTCACACACTCAGGCTTTGCAGTTTGAATCTTTACATGCCGGTGATAAAAAAATTTCTCTCACAAAATTTTGTCCAGCGAGTACATCGAGCAAAAAAAAGGACGTTAAAGAGTGGCGATTTGGCAACACTGTAACCAATGTATGGTAACTACCTCTGTCAGCACATATTAGTCGTGCTATACAGGTGGTGCAGTGGATAGAGTTTTGGGTTAGCAAGCAAGAGGTCAATTGTTCGATCCTGTGATGGGGCGCATTCTTTTTATTTGCTAATTTCATTCTTACATTTTGTACTGTAATATACAACGTTTCTTAGCTCACACAGATCCTAAATTTACAACATTTTGTAACACTGAACATAACAAATACAGGGTTGGACAAATAAGAAATAGACAGTTGAAACAAGTGACCTGCCATTCGACAGAATAACTACAAAAACAATATCAATTTTGAGATGCTAAAGATGACAGCACAGTACAGTAACACAATATCTACTTCTTATTTGTACAACATTTGCTCAGCTGTCGCACATTAGCAACCAGTGACAATAATAAAGTACACATTAATGACTGCATGATATTCACAACAAAATACGGGTCCTCAGAAACACAGATGCTCAAAGCAACCTCCATGCATGTCCAAACATTGCACAACACTCCAGATCATACAGCTCTGGACCCTTCACAGCAAAGCTGCGTAAAAATTCTTCCACATTCATGAGCAGAGTAGACTATACATGCTCCTTCAGGTGTTCCAAAAGGAAGAAATCCAGGGGATTTAGGTCAGGTGAATGCGGTGGCAATAAAACTGGACCTCCATGCCCGAGCCATTTCCCTGGAAATGTTCTGTACAAATACTGTTGCACATTACTTCCAGAGTGTGGAGGTACACCATCATATTGGAACCATATCCTCTGCTGACCATGTAGTGGAACATCTTCCAGTGCATCAGGCAGATACTTTGAGAGGAATGCATGATATCTTCATGCAGTCAACTGGTCAGGCAACATGTAGGGGTCCAAACACCTGTCACCTAATACTCCGGTCCAGACGTTGATACCAAAGCGAACTTCATATCCACGGTTTCGGGTGACATGTGGGTTAACCTCACACCAATGGTGGGCATCGTGCATATTTTGTAGAGACCCTCACGAGTGAATGCTGCTTCATCTGACCATATTATGGTGTTCATGAAGTCACCATTGGCTTCCTGTTGTCATTAGAACCATTCACAGAATTGCACCTGCTGATGGCGATCTGCAGGATGCAGATGTTGCATGAAAGCATAATGATAGGGGTGCAGCCGATGCTTGTGCAGCACATTAATGACTGTGCATTGTGAGACACACAGCTGCCTTGCTACACTACGTGTACTTCGTTGAGATTCTTGGTGTATGTACTCCAGAACAGACTCCTCAGTAGCTGGAGTATGGCGAGTCCATAGATGACACCTATCACGCGACGGTGGAAGGAGAGAATCTGACTCCCGAAGGCATAGCTCCAGACTACGAAACACATTTTTATCTGGATGGCGTCAACGAGGATTTCTAGCAGCGTATTCACGAGTGGTAACCAGCCTGGTTATCAGATGCACCAAGGACCAGAAGCATATCCACATATTCATCATTTGTGTATACCATATTTCTGCCACACTGGTTTAGAGGTTTACAATGAGAAAATTCGATATTTGTACGCATGTAGATTGGAGTCTCTTACGGGCACATTACTCCACTTGTAACTAGTCCCTGTCTGGCGGACAGTGCATACAGTATAAACACACCATCAGTCCTGTGTGCTGATCCATGTAATCCGCATTACCCCTCAGACAGATATGGTTCTGCATGATTCATCCCGACACCGCTAATTATGAAATCTTCAGTTTTGAATTAAAGTGTTTCCCCTAACGAAAATAGACTTGATGTTTCCACAATCCCATCGATAGAATAATAATAATAATAATAATAATAATAATAATAATAACAATGCATTGAAATACGTACTAAACAGCATGCAGTTACCAGACTCAATGTCAAAAGGCATAAATAGTGGGACCATGATGATAACACAAATAGTAAATGAGTTTGGACATTATTCGCATTGCACATTGCTAGTCCTATCGGTAACGTAAGGCCCTAACGAAATGTAATGGACCTGAATGAGGCAAGAATAATAGTTGATACTAATCCATGGGACCATTGGACGTGGGTGCAAAGAAAACAGGTTTTGCATTTCATAGATGAAGTGGTGCGAATAAATTCACACCCATGACATAGAAAGGTCTTCTTTCAAAGCTGACCAATCTTCCATTTCTAAGATTGTAGTATGTAAGTGCAAATGTTTTCTAGAGGACCCGCTGCAATCGCTGTTGATTAAGATGCCAGATTCCATACCACCTGAAGTACATTTACCAAATAAAAAACATATGCCTCAACCCAGGATCAAACCATCAATCTCCTCATTGCTAACCCAAAACTCTATACTCTGCAGCAACTGCACAGCACAACTAATATATGCTGACAGAGGTAGTTACTACATGTAATATACTGCCCACTCATCTAATGCAGAGTGCCTAGCTCACCACTAGGGTCTTGCCCTCATATGGTGACACTGCACTGCCCACTTCAGCTATTGCTGCTGTGCGGTGCATGTTTCCACTGAGTACAACTAGCCCATCTCGCAATCTTCTTGTGAATGCGTTATTCTAACCCACATATTGGTGAACAATACCTATTGGCCCAGTTTTGCACTGCAAAATTTCACAGTGACTTTTGTATAAATTCTTACTAATCTCACTAAAAACTGGGTAGTGACACTACACTGCCTGCTTGCACTGGGAAGATCCAGTTCCTCCACCATGACTATTTCCATCTTTGACCATAAAACAAGTACACACCACTAGACTGCCAATTCTTAAACACTATACATTTACTACACTATACTTCAGGGCTGCTTTCTATCTTTCTCAAACTCCACAAATTCAGTGTCCATCTCTCGTTCAGAGAATCCAGTCCACTGGAACATGGACTATGCACATTAGAGATTTCTGAATGGCTCATCATCTTAAATACAGGGTGTACATAAAGTCCAGGAACACTTTTAATCATTTATTGCACAAGAAGAGAACATTGTACAGATATAATTTTTTTTTTTTCCATGTATACCGCCACAGCATAGTTTGGTAATTTGCCGATAATCAGGGCTAGTCACAAACATGGTGACTTTAGGTGCAGAGCGAGCTTTCTGTGAGTTGGAGTTCAACAAAAACAAGTATGCTACAGCTGTTCAGCAGATGTTTAGAACCAAGTATGGTAAGAAGCCACCAACAAGGAAGGCCATTTAACACTGGCACAACAAATTCATTATGATGGGTTGCTTGTGTCCGGCAAAGAGAAGCGGATGTCCCAAACTGTACGGGTCATTCTTCTTCGCCAAGAGCACTGTCACTGGACATTCCTACTTGGACATGTTGCAGCAATGGCTGATGTCTCAAATGCAGTCAGACTCTCCGTTCATCTTTCAGCACGATGGGGTTCCACCCCATTTTCATCATCAAGTTCGTGGGTACCTGAACACAGAGGTGCTGCATCGATGGATCGGCCGTGCTACAGAAGGGGACAGCTGTTTCATGAAATGGCCTCCCCGATCACCAGATCTCACTCCATGTGACTTTTTTCTGTGGGGACACATTAAAGATATGGTGTGTGTAGCGCCTCTACCAAGTGATGTAGCGAGAGCTCCGGAAAAGAATGCGGGAAGCAACTGCCACAGTCGACGATACCATGCTGGGACGGATATGGCAAGAATTCGCTTACTGTATTGACATCTGCCGGGTCGCTCATGGTTTGCATATCAAATGTTTGTAAAAATAAAAAAAAATAATAAAACTTTCAGAGTTTCTCTTGAAAATGTAATATGTATGACATCTGTACAATGTTTAGTTCTTGTGCAATAAATAATTGAAAGTGTTCGTGGACTTTATGTACACACTGTAAATAAAAGCTATACACAGCAAAATCAGACTCACTATGGCACTAAGACTTGCAACACTCTAGGTCAGTTACCAGTGGTCTACCATCCCGATTCAGTTCCAAGTGCTGTATCAGTTGCTCTGCAGTGATCTGCTCTCCTGTGCGGCTATCATCTGATTTGGTGAATGGGCTAAGCTTGGTTCCCTGGTACCGTTTCAGAAGGTAGGGTTTTGTTTAGGCAACATCTCTATGGGCTTATCCTGCCAATATAGTTGTGGTTGTGTTATATTTACACTGAGGTGATGAAAGTCATGGGATACCTCCTAATATCACGTTGGACCTTCCTTTGCCCAGTGCAGTGCAGCAAACTTAATGTAGCATGGACTTAACAAGTTGTTGAAAGACCTGTGCAGAAATACTTAGCCATGCTGCCTCTACAGCTATCCATAATTGCGAGAGAGTGTTTCCAGTGCAGGCTTTTGTGCACAAGCTGACATATTGACTATGTCCCACAAATGTTGAATGGGATTCATTTCAGGCAATGTTGGTGGCCATGTCATTCACTCGAATTGTCCAGAATGCTCTTAAAACCAATCGCATCGCAAACAATTGTGGCCCTGTAACATGAAAAATTCCACTGCTGCTTGGCAGTAAGAGATCTGCAAGTAACCAAACATAACTATTTCCAGTCAACGAAAGGACCAGTTGGACCAGAGGACCAAATCCATTCCACGTAAGCACAGACAACTACATTATGGAGCCACCACAACCTTGCACACTGCATTGTTGACAACTATGGTTCATGGATTCGTGGGGTCTGCACCATACTCATGACCTACCATCAGCTCTTACCAACTGAAATCAGGACTTATCTGACCAGGCCATGGTTTTTCTGCCATCCAAGGTCCAACAACTGATATGGTCACGAGCCTAGGAGAGGGGCACTGCAGGCAATGTCTTGCTGTTAGCAAAGGCACTCATGTCAATCATCTGCTGCCATAGCTCATTAATGCCAAATTTTGCTGCACTGTCCTAACGGATACATTCCTCACATTTTCCACATTGATTTCTGGGATTGTTTCATGCAGTGTTGCTTGTCTGTTAGCACTGAAAATGCTATGCAAACGCAGCTGCTTACGGTCGTTAAGTGAAGGTCATCAACCTCTGCGTTGACCTCAGTGACAGGTAATGCCTGAAATTTGGCATTCTTGGTGCACTCTCGATACTGTGGATCTCAGAATATTGAATTCCCTAATGATTTCTGAAATAAAATATACCACGAATCTAGTTCCACCTACCATTCCGCAATCAAAGCCTGTCAATTCCCATCGTGCAGGCATAATCAGGTTGGAAACTTTTCACATGAATCACCTGAGTACAAATGACGACTCTGTCAATGCAGTGCTCTTTTACACCTTGTGTACGCGATATCACCGCCATCTGTTTATGTATATATTGCCACGCACAACTTTTGTCACCTCAGTGTGCAAGAGTAACCAGTCATCATTGTAGCAGGTAAATGAAATGTGGGTTCCATAATATCACACATGGTTCCATTAATTAACAACCCAATGCCTCTTGAATCCAAGTGTGTTGTTCCCTAAAGTTTCTCTGGTTTACAACAACTCTCAACCATTATTATTTCATCGTACACCTAGTATACCCAATGTAACCTTGCTTTCTGCAAGTACAGCTTAGGCTGCATCACCCCCACATTGTCTGTGAACGACTGTAAGGGGCTTGTACTTCCACAAGTAGGCGTAAGGTGACCACCCCGCCATGATATTCTTCCTATTTTTCACTGGACTGACAATTTCAACTACATCAACTGTAGTCAGATGACCTGCAGGAACAGGTAAATACCCCAAAGTTTGCTCCTTCCCCTTTCAGCTTCCTCATCTCCCCTCCTCTCTGCTTTCTCTCTTTCACTTCTTTCCATAAGCCACACATTCCTGCACTCCCAATTGTTTTCAGTCATCCATTCATTGCACTCTATCAGCAACTTCTCCTATAGTCTGGATATTTGTGATAAGGTGTTTCCATCTTCTCAGCATCGAGTGCTTCTACTCTCTGTCTGCTTTGCATTGTCTGCTCCCACCTTATCTATTTCGTCTCTTAAAATTGTCAATACCACATCTGTGGTAGCCTCTTGGAGTATTAAAAACCCTGCTCCCTGTGGTTCTGACCATGATATGATTACCTACAAAAACAAACATGAAAGAGCAAACAAATCTCGAACATACCACTATTGTAACACTTCTCACTACATTACATGCCTAAATACCAACCCATATTCCTTGCTCTGCACGAAACAAACTTAAATTATGAGAACACTCAACCGTAATCCTGTCTTATTACTTATTACTATAACTTAATAACTCTTGTCTGAGTGGCTGCTCACAATAAATGCACACAGAAACAACTAAACTTAGTTTCATCTCCAGAACCACTACTCATGGTTAATAGCTTACATACTACTAGACAATGAGTCATACCCTTCGCTCATGACACCCATATTGCCCACATCAACCAAGTGGGAACTAACATTTATATCTACGTCACCTCAAAATACCCTCTGCATTCAGCTGTCACATACTGAACTTACTTGCACAACCCAATCCCTGCCAAAACCGACAGACTTGCCATGATCTCACAGTTAAACAAAAACATAACAAAAAGACTGGACTCACTGCACAATGTGTCAACAGAACTGTATGCCTTCAGAAATCAAGACATTTTCTTCATCTTTAGATGCTAGTTGTAGGCATTTTGACTGTCAACAGAGAGTACGGTGATGGGCTCGAAAGTCCCACGCCTAACACCACTCTTTGGGGTGCAGATATTATTCGGCAAGGTGAGTGGTGGTGTGGTGTGGTGTGGTGTTGTGTTGGTGTCAGGCCAGACAACCTAGAGACACATTGCTGACAGAGAGAAATCCTTCATTCAACTTCAAGTGCATATCACTTCGTTAGTAATGTGAGGCTAACACGCCTCACTCCAGTGATGCTGGCCGACATCAGTTCACAGTGGCTGCTTCCTCCCTGGTAAAGAGTTGTAAGTTTAGGCACCCTGCAATGTTGACATCAAGCTGGGCAGTGGCTGGCAGTTTGTCAGTTTGGAAGTCAGCAGTGATTTCCTTCTTCTGCTGTGACTGCATTTCTTTGCTGAATGGCCGCACTTGGCAAACAGACCCCTACATGTTCAAAGCGGAGGCAGTGGAGATTGTGCATAGGACAAGACCCACTGCCATCTGGCAGGAATCTGGCAAAAATGGCACGTCACCAGCACTGTGGCTTCAAGTCATGTGAGGAGACTCAGTGCAAGCAAGCAGCAGCTGGTCCGGCCCAGTCTCAAACCCATGGCTCAAGACGGTGATACTCAGTGCTCTCATCGTCTGGCACGGACCCCGTGGTGGTGGTGCTGGACTCTGAATAAATCTGCCTCAAAATTCATACCTATTTATAGGCTCAGAGGCACTCTGTTGCATTACTATCCAGGCTCTGATCACATAGCTCACAACAACTGGCAACATTGCCTTGCCCGCTTCAGTTATCACCAATATGCGGTGCAAGTTTTCAAATGTTTAGATGTGTGTGAATTCCTAAGGGACCAAACTGCTGAGGTCATCGGCCCCTGCTTAAATTAACTGATGCTAAGAACAACACGTACACCCATGCCCAAGGGACAACGCGAACCTCTGGTGGGAGAGGCCACGCAACACAAGTTTTCGCTGTGTACAGGTAGCCTTTACCGCAGTCCTTTAGCATATGTGTTATTCTAGCCCACATTTCACTATGCTGCACATACTGTGTAGTGCCTCGAGAATTTCGGTGTAAATTCTAGGGACACTTGGCCTTCCACCGTCTCGAACACACAATATTTTAAAAGTAAGGAAGAGAGCGTAAATGTATCTACTGCGCCACCGATTTCCAAGTGCAGGTTGGAAGTTTGTAATGAGAAGACAATAAGCGGGCCAGTCGAACGACTCCGACAAGTGTTTGCCGCAAGAGCCACAGACACTGTGTGAAAGGACATGGAGTAATTAAATGCTATTCTTCACTGTGTTAGTGAATGTGATTTTTGAAAAACAAATTGACTACAGACTTTTAACTTACTTCATGTCTTAGCTCTGAACAAAGCGAGATGCATGGGATGTCTATAAATTATTTGGCTGTTAAAACCAGGCATTGTGGTTATGTTTAATTGCATCTAATGTGTATCAGTGTATTTGACTTGCAAGAGTTTGTATGATTATATGAAACTTGTGGAAATGAAAGAACGAGAGTACCGAGTTATTTCAAGTGAGAGAGATAGTAATTTTTTTGGTTCCTCTAACCAGCATTATTTCTTCGGAGAAGAAGTTATGGAGATTGACACAGCCGCATATCCAGAGAAGAGAATTGGCTAAACGTTTCAAGTATGTCAACTGTAGTAAGAGATGTGTGAAGTTTGCAATCTGGTTTTGCACAGCTTCTCTTGTCCCCAGTTGCTACTGCTATACTTGATGATGGCTTTTTTGTAACTTCTTATTAATATCTCTAAAAGATAGATAGTGACCCTACAAAACCAACATACTGATGGGGCTGTCCTTTCCTTCCAGCCGGTTTCCATATAAGGTGTAGCTGTGAGCAAATTCTCGTAGCTGTGAACAAATTCTGGCCCTAATCTTACGTACTGAAGCCAGCTTCCAGAAGGTGAGTGAACCCTTAATAAGGATCTAGATACCATATGTAGATATCATGAGGAGTGGAGGTTACGCATGAATCCTCAGAAATCTATGACACTGGCTAGATGGTCTAATTTTCAAACTGAAGGAATTTGTACCAAGTCTCAAAATGACAAATTTGGTGGAGAATATACCGAAAACTGCTACTTTAAAATCACAGTCAAAGATGTCACGAGTTAATCCTTCAACATCAAGAATGGATTACTGCTGCAATCAGTACTGGTCCCACTCCCATACAACTAAAGTCCCAGATACAAATTGCAAAAATTCTGTCACATTAATAACATAACAACAACCACACTGACACAATACAACTATGAGTGGGGCAAGTGAATCCTTAATAAGGATCTAGATACCATGTGTAAATATCATGAGGTGTGGAGGTTATGCACGAATCCTCAGAAAACTTAAGTATTGTTATAAATATTTTAGCATACAATCACTAATGTTATGAACATAATCCTCAATGATGTATTTTGGATGTCAAGCTTTCATCATCTGGTTAAGCTAATCCTGCATAGTAAAGGACTTCAAAAGAACACACATTCAAAATATAAAAAATGGTAACACCGTATTCTCTGCTCTGCTTATCCATGTTATTACCCATCCACCAAAGCATTCCATCTGCAAAGCACTAAACACTGATCATATCAGCTGCCTCTACATGCACCGCTAGTTCATAAACATATGTATGGCTCTGACAGACTGCACTGGACCATCAGCCGCTCCATAACATTCTAAAGATGTTACAAAGGTCATGGAGAGAGACACCATACCAACAATTACCTGTGCAAAATTGTTCACATTATTGTACTAGCACCAAACTTAAAAAGATCCAAAAAATTATTGAAGAAGAAATTACTATTATTGTCAGTTTGTATACTAGGACTTTATTAAACTTAACCCAGTGGATTAATAAATTAACAAAATCATCAATTTTTTAAAATAAACCAACTCGATGGATTGCTATTTCAGGTTCCTCAGAAAGGTCGATTTTCTTTCTTTTCTTATCTATATTTATCACCTCTAAATCTTCTTCTATGCCTTTCAGTGGATGACTGGTCTCATATTTATATTTGGAAGCCAGTCTGCTGTAGTTGCCCAGTCTAGAAGCACCTACATAGACCCTGTATCTTGTCGAAAATTTCCTACCTGTTTGCCCTACATATTTCACTTCACACAATGCACACTTTGCGCTAGATGTTTCACTTCACACAGTGCACATTGTATTTTATAAACAACTGTCTCTTCAAATTTACCTATCCTGTAGCCAACTCCCTACTTCAAACTATATCTCATTAAGTTTTTTGCTGCGAACACCATCCGAATACTGTATGACTGAAAAATGTTCACCAGTTTCTGTGAAATTTTGCCAAAATATGGTATAGTGACAATCTTATCACTCATTATATCTTCTTCGCATTTCTTCTTGAATGTATCGATAAGATGATGTAGCACCGTTATTTTATAATCATTATTTACTGCCACCTTTTTAGATAGAAAAGGTTGACAATGTTATAAAACTGAAGTATGCCTGTTTCCATCTGAGCAACCAAACAGTAAGTAGAAAACTAAATGTACTCTTATGTGGTAAAAGGTAAAACACAATCACTTCACAAAATATCTTTGAGTATACACAGATCACTCCCACACCTTTAAAAAGCACTTCGAAACCGCACAACGAAAACTGAAAACCCGATACATCTTCATTGGAAAAATTGCTGGAACAAACTGGGGAGCATATGCAAAGACAAAGTGCATAGCAGCACGAGTACTGGTTTACTCTGTTGCTGATTATTTCTTTCCTGCATGAAGTAGAAGCTATTATGTTGAAAAGATAGATGCACACCTTACTTAAACAATGAGGCTAATGTCTGGACACTCAAATGTAAGTTAATGCAGATAAGTAGGTAAAACAAACCCATGATGTTCAGATACAGCATTAGTAGTGTCCTGCTTGACACAGTCACATTATTTAAATATATGGGTATCATATTACAAAGTGATATGAAATGGAACAAGCATGTG
Organism: Schistocerca americana; assembly: GCF_021461395.2. Lineage (NCBI taxonomy): Eukaryota > Metazoa > Arthropoda > Insecta > Orthoptera > Acrididae > Schistocerca > Schistocerca americana. The sequence continues at coordinate 191,133,581 of NC_060119.1, forward strand.
GCGATTGTAATAGGAAAGGTGAATGATCGACTTCGATATATTGAGAGAATTCTACAATAGTGTGGTTCATCTGTAAACGATACAACATAACGGATGCTAGTGCGACATACTCTTGAGTACTGCTTGAATGTTTGAGATCCATACCAGGTTTGATTGAAGGAATACATCAAAGCAATTCTGAAGTGGGCTGCTAGACTTGTTGCTAGTAGGTTCGATCAACATGTAAGTGTTATGGACGTGCTTCAAGAACTCAAACGTGAATCCCTGGAGGGAAGCTGGCATTCTTTTCGAGGAACACTACTGAGAAAGTTTAGCAACCCATCATTTGAAGCTGACTGCAGGACAAATTCTGTTGCCTCCAACATAATTTGCACGCAAGGATGACGAATATAAGATATGGGAAATTAGGGCTCATACAGAGGCATACAGACAAGTCTGTGTATACTCCTCTATTTGTGAGTGGAACAGGAGAGGAAATGACCAGCAGTGGTACAGCATACTATCTGCCACGTGCTGTGAGGCAGATTGCAGAGTATCAATGTACATGTAGATGTAGAAAACCAACCCTCTTCCACAGCTATCCGTTTTCTTTAATATTGTCCCTCTGCTCTTTAAGCAACAACTACTGAGGAGAGTGGATGTGCCCATAAATAATACATTGAGCTCCTTACCCCACAACAGGTTCAAATCTAGGAAACCTACCTGGAACCACATTCCATTCAACTATGACTTGAAAGAACAATGGAGATCCTAATGAGCATCCTTTCAGAACCACAATGACACATCCTACACAGATCCAAAGAAACGTTTTCTAGGAATGAATTTGCCTGAGACAAAATGCAGCCACCTGAGCAAAATCAGAATAGTGCATGCTACAATGAAAGCTATGGTTTTTAAGAGTAAAATGGCTGAAAATTCTCAGTATGACTATGATGCTCCAGAACAGTATAGCACATAGTGACACAGTGCCCACAAAGGAAATTCCAAGTGACTTGGAGCAGTCTCCTAGCAACAAGTGAGACAACTGAATGGCTGAACTCATTGGAAACCACACTGTAGGAGACACACAGAAAAATGAAGTGCTACAAAAACTAGATTATAATTAATTGTTAAACACTGAATCAGATTCATAATAATTTATAATATATGGTTTTTTTTGTCAATGCTGTATATTTGCAGTAAATAAATGATTTATATCTCAATGTAAGAAACTGATTATCTCTGTAGGGTCATATGATAAACAAATAAACATAGTCAGCTGAAGCTTTCAGTTCCAACAATCAGACTGCAGATGTGCGTATATTGTGAGTGCCTCACTGGGACTCTCCAACTGACGAGTACCAGTATGTATGGCTGTGTGAAGAAGCTGACCTGCAACTTAGTTTGCTGTGAACAACACCTGTTCCTTTCCTTTTAAACAAATCATGTAACAATGGCTTGATAATAAGTTGAAACTGGCCGGCCGGTGTGGCCGTGCGGTTCTAGGCACTTCAGTCTGGACCCGCGTGACCGCTACGGCCGCAGGTTCGAATCCTGCCTCGGGAATGGATGTGTGTGATGTCCTTAGGTTAGTTCGGTTTAAGTAGTTATGAGTTCTAGGGGACTGATGACCATAGATGTTAAGTCCCATAGTGCTCAGAGCCATTTGAACCATTTTTTAAGTTGAAACTGGTGACAATATCCCTGGTGTGACTTAAGGATGAAATACATAATTTTAAAAAAGGAACAACCCTATTCTCAGCACAAATCTTAAGTGAGTTGTTGTTATAATTTAATTATGCAGCTTAATGTAACAAGAACTCCAAGAATTTAATTTTGTGTTAAAATTCTAATTCACCTACTACAAACTCCCAAAGTTATTTATGGACATAAAAGACGGGAAAAGATCATTAACCACACATATGAATCAATAATTTGGGACAATGGATTCCTTAGGCAAAGTTGTGTACAGCAGACACTAAACAAAAACTGGACAGTAAGTTCCTTGCTGGAAAGTTTTTTTCAATATTGTTCCTGACAGTAGAAGTCAAATAATTCACATTAGACAGTAAGCAGCCACAAGGCACCTTCATCTGTATTACAGTTGACTGTCAATAATTGAAAGTTCAAGGCTCTTCAGAGAAATTCAGAACAACTGCTTTAATGCATGTCTGACTGAATCAAGAAAAAGTCAAAACAACTACAGTTTTTTTATATATATATATATATATAGAGGGAAACATTCCACGTGGGAAAAATATATCTAAAAAGAAAGATGATGAAACTTACCAAACAAAAGCGCTGGCAGGTCGATAGACACACAAACAAACACCAACATACACACAAAATTCTAGCTTTCACAACCAATGGTTGCCTCGTCAGGAAAGAGGGAAGGAGAAGGAAAGACAAAAGGATATGGGTTTTAAGGGAGAGGGTAAGGAGTCATTCCAATCCCGGGAGCGGAAAGACTTACCTTAGGGGGAAAAAAGGACAGGTATACACTCGCACACACACACATATCCATCCACACATACACAGACACAAGCAGACATTTGTAAAGGCCATGTCTGCTTGTGTCTGTGTATGTGTGGATGGATATGTGTGTGTGTGCGAGTGTATACCTGTCCTTTTCTCCCCCTAAGGTAAGTCTTTCCGCTCCCGGAATTGGAATGACTCCTTACCCTCTCCCTTAAAACCCATATCCTTTTGTCTTTCCTTCTCCTTCCCTCTTTCCTGACGAGGCAACCATTGGTTGCGAAAGCTAGAATTTTGTGTGTATGTTGGTGTTTGTTTGTGTGTCTATCGACCTGCCAGCGCTTTTGTTTGGTAAGTTTCATCATCTTTCTTTTTATATATATATATATATATATATATATATATATATATATATATATATATATATATATAATGGAAGGAAACATTCCACGTGGTCTTTAAATATGTCTGCTTGTGTCTGTATGTGTGGATGGATATGTGCGTATGTGCTAGTGTATACCTGTCCTTTTTTCCCCCTAAGGTAAGTCTTTCCGCTCCCGGGATTGGAGTGACTCCTTACCCTCTCCCTTAAAACCCACTTCCTTTCGTCTTCCCCTCTCCTTCCCTCTTTCCTGATGAGGCAACAGTTTGTTGCGAAAGCTTGAATTTTGTGTGTATGTTTATGTTTGTTTGTGTATCTATCGACCTGCCAGCGCTTTTGTTCGGTAAGTCACCTCATCATTCAATTTTAAGGCAAATACAAATTTCCCAGAAAAGTCAAAATTTTAATGTTAGTCAGAACACTGCAGACTCCTTGATTGTCAAAATGTGCAAAATCATAAAATGTCACACTTCCTCGAAAATGAAGAAGGTCCCATGTATCATGAAAATCTGAGTCCATTTCTCCACCCTCCTACCGTTGCAGGCGATTCTGTGCCTCTTTCATGAACCCACATTTCTTGAGGCAATACCTCAATTGAGGTATTCTTCCATGTTTTATTAGCCAAAGTCATTGCTGCCAAAAATGTTAGGTTGGGTCTCTCAGTATCTTCAGATTTTCCAGCATAATTGTCACATCATCTTTGGCAAAGAAAGTTTTAAGATTCTGAACTACTCATGGGGTGAAACAGTTGTAATTTTGAAGTGACATTGGCAGGGGAAAATGAAGCCTTACATTATCCAGTATTAATGAATGTTATAAACTGTGCAACATCCAGAGAGAGCAATTTTTTTTAAAATTTTGTTCCTTCATGTTTCTGTCCACACTCAACAGTTACACACAATGTCTTTTTGTTGAAGTAGTAAGGCATGGGAAATGCTCTGAGAACCTTAAAATATCCACAGTTTACCCTTTATGCTATCAAAAGGGTTTTCTTTTCTGAGGCCTGTCCATGTTCAAGCCCAAAAACTGTGATAATCTTCCTTTGCTACATCCCCACCCCCCACGCAAGAGTTTTCTTACTTTTAAAAGTCAATGTTCAGTAGGGAAATCACTTGGAAAAATGATCTCACTTTAAAATTGTTGAACATGTCTCATGGATCTTAATTTGCCACCAGTCTTCCTACTCCAAGCCAAAGAAACTTCATCATCAATACTCACACTTTATTAAAATAGTGTTACGTCTTCTTTAAAAATTAGTGAGCCATCCCTCACTAACAGTAAAGCCTACAATTCCAGAATAACCATGTATGACTTAGCCTTTTACTTAAGCATATAAGCTCAGACAGATATATTTTGTTCTCCACATTTAATTACCCATTTAACAAGTGATGACCACAGGTGGCTAGGCTACACATCTTGGTATGGAATGGGCGGCAGCCTTTAAGTGGAGGTATTGCTGGTGGTTAGTAGGTTTGATACGGACGGAGGTACTGATGTAGCCATCTTTGAGGTGGAGGTCAATGTCTAGGAAGGTTGCTTGTTGGGTTGAGTAGGACAAGGTGAACCAAGTGGGGATGGGGGGGAGGGGGGGGGGGAATTGTTGAGATTCTGGAGGAATGTGGATAGGGTGTCCTTACCTTTGATCCAGACAGCACTTCGACAGCTGCCACCCATTTCCTACCAAGAAGTCCCTTCCATATAGCCTAACCACCCACGGTTGTCACATCTGCAGTGACAAGTAGTCCCTCGTGAAATATACCAGTGGTCTCACTTAAACCTTCACTGACCATAATTATCCTCACAACCTTGTACAAAAACAAATCTCCCGTGCCTTATCTTTCCAGTCTCCCACCACCTCCCAAAGTCCCCCCGGATGGGCACAGATGAGCATTTCCATCATAACTCAGTACCACCCAGGACAGGAACAACTGAATTACATTCTCCACCAGAGTTTTAATTACCTCTCGTCATGGCCTGAAATGAGAAATGTCCTGCACAATATCCTTGCCACCCTTCCCACAGTGGTATTCCGCCGCCTACCAAACCTACATAATATCCTCACCCATCCTTACACAAACCCTGCTCCCAATCCCTTACCTCATGGCTCATACCCTGTAATAGGCCTAGATGCAACACCTGTCCCATGATTCTCCCACCAACACCTACTCCAGTTTGGTCACTAACGTCACCTATCCCTTCAAAGGCAGTGCTACCTGTGAAACCAGTCATGTGGTCTACAAGCTAAGCTGCAAATTTGGTTTCAGTTGCCTGAGACTGCAATAGTGTGAGTGAGGGGTGTGTGTGTGTGTGTGTGTGTGTGTGTGTGTGTGTGTGTGTGTGTGTGTGTGTGTGTGTGTGAGAGAGAGAGAGAGAGAGAGAGAGAGAGAGAGAGAGAGAGCATATGTTTGTTTATGGTTGATGAAGGCCTTAATGGCCAAAAACCATAACTGCGAAAGTCTTTTTGTTGTGCCTATCTGCGACTCAGCATCTTCCCTATACGGTGAGTAGCAACTTTCCTTCTCACAATATTGTTAGGAATAATAAAGAGGTTATTTAAGAAATTATTTACACGGAAGTATAAAGAATAACATAAAATCCTTCTGTCAATATTAATAATAATTTTGTAATGAACTGACATGACAAATTATTAATAATCAGCAATGATTTTACAAGCAACAAATCAATGTGTATTTCATTAGTTATTTTTTGTATATGTAAAACATCTACTCACCTAGTGGTGGCAGGAAAAAGCACATTTAAAAGTTAAATAAATGTGTATGCTTCTGGAGCCATTGTTTCCTTCTTCTGCCAGAAGGGTTGAAGGGAAAGGAAGAGGGATGAAGCAAAAGGACTAGTGAGGTTTAGGATATGGGGAAAATCAAGAAAAACCATCAGGAACACAGTCTCAGGAGAGACTTACTGGGTAGGACTTAAGACTGATTGTTGAGGACTGCACCAGATGGATTTGAAAATCTGAGAGCTTAAAGGTGGATGATAGGGTAATAAATAAGACAGAAATTACTGACAAGACATTGTGCAAGAGTTTAAAAAAGCAAAAAGCTACTTGCATAGTGTGTAGCAGAGGTGGGTGGAAGTTGGAGGGTTGAAAAGGGGGGGGGGGGGGGGGGAGATGAAGAGGAATGTACAGGTCAGAAAATAAAAGATATAGAAAACTAAAAGGCAATGAAGATAGGATTAGCTACTGAGAAGAAATATTGAGACTGAGGAAGTTAAAGACAATAATAAACATAAAATAAGGCCAGGTGAGTGACAATAACCAAGGACATGTTACAGTGCCAGTATCTCCTCGGTCTCATCATTTTTTCTCAGTGACTGATCCTTTCTTTATGCCCTTTTATTTCTTTTAGTCTTGTTTATTACCCTATCTTCCACCTTTAGGCCCTTAGGTTTTCAAATCTCATCCCATGCAATCCCCTTTCCCTTATCATCTCATCCAGTAAGTCTCCAATGATCTGGGGTTTTGGGTTACTTTGCCTAACTCTCCCTATTTCCTAAAACTTACCAGTCCTTTTCTTTAGCCGCTCTTCCTTTCCCTTCAACCTTTCTGTCAGAAGATGGAGCCAATGGCTCTGAAAGCTTGCACATTTCTTTAACATATCTCCTGCTGCCACTTGGTTTTAGATTTTTACATATCCAATTATATTATGTTTTCAAAAATGGATTATTTTTGTTTATATATTGATTATTTTTTTATATTTACAAACTAATGTACTTTCAAACATTAAGATTAAGATTCAGACACTCAAAAACACTATGTAAAGTTAATAATTCTTTGTAAATTAATAGTTTCAACTGCATTTGAACTTGTTAACAGTAACATATACCTCTGTGTTATTAAAAATTTTATAAATAGTTAATCTACATGTAACTGTGAGGGTAGCATTTGAGAGCCAGTATTTGATGAACTACTTTTTTTTGTCATCAGTCTTCTGACTGGTTTGGTGCGGCCCACCACAAATTCCTCTCCAGAGTAGCACTGGTAACCTACATCTTCAATTATTTGGTGTTTGTATTCCAATCTCTGTCTTCTTCTACATTTTTTGCCCCCTACAGTTTCTTCTAGTACCATGGAATTCATTCCCTCATGTCTTAACAGATATCCTATCATCCTGTCCCTTCTCCTTATCAGTGTTTTCCACATATGCCTTTCCACTTTGATTCTGCGCAGAACCTCCTCATTCCTCACCTTATCAGTCCACCTAATTTTCAACATTCATCTGTAGCATCACATTTCAAATGCTTCGATTCTCTTCTGTTCCAGTTTTCTCACAGTTCATGTTTCACTGCCATACAATGCTGTACTCCAGACATATGTTCTTAGAAATTTCTTCCTCAAATTAAGGCCTATGTTTGATACTAGTAGACTTCTCTTGGCCAGGAATGCCCTTTTTGCCACTGCTAGGCTGGTTTTGATGTTCTCTCCTTCCTCCGTCCATCACTGGTTGTTTTACTGCCTGGGTATCAGAATCCCTTACCTTCATCTACTGCAAGACCATCAATCCTGATGTTAAATTTCTTGCTATTCTCATTTCTGCTGCATCAAATTGTATCATTAATATCCTTTCACCTTGAATTTTAATTCCACTCCTGAACCTTTCATTGCCATTGTTTCTTCTTCAATGTACAGTTGGAACAGTAGGGGGGAAAGACTACATCCCTGTCTTAACCCTTTTAATCTGAGCACTATGTCCTTGATCGTCCACTATTATTATTCCCTCTTGGCTCTTGTACATCTTGTTTATTATCTGTCTGTCCATATAGCTTACCCCCTTTCTTTCTCAGAATTTCGAACATCTTGCACCATTTTACATTGTTGAATGCTTTTTCCAGGTCGACAAATTCTATGAACATGTCTTGATTTTTCTTTAGTCTTACTTCCATTAGCAACCCCAATGTCAGAATTGGCTCTCTCATGCCTTTACCTTTTCTAAACCCACACTGATCATCATCAAGCACATCCTCAATTTTCTGTTCCATTCTTCTGTATATTATTCTTGTCAGCAACTTTTTAAGCTGATTGTGCGATAATTCTCACACTTCTCAGCTCCTGCAGTCTTTGGAATTGTATGGATGATAATTTTTCGAAAGTCAGATGGTATGTCACCAGACTCGTACATTCTACACACCAACATGAATAGTCGTTTTGTTGCCACTTCCCCCAATGATTTTAGAAATTCTGATGGAATATTATCTGTCCCTTCTGCCTTATTTGATTTTAAGTCCTCCAAAGCTCTTTTAAAGTCTGATCCTAATACTGGGTCCCAAATCTCTTCTAAATCGACTCCTGTTTACTATTCTATCACATTATACAAATCTTCCCCCTCATAGAGGCTTTCAATGTATTGTTTCCACCTATCCATTCTCTCCTCTGCATTTAGCAGTGGAATTCCTGTTGCACTCTTAATGTTACCACACTTGCTTTTAATGCCACCAAAGGTTGTTTTGACTTTCCTGTATCCTGAGTCTATCCTTTTGACAAGCATTTTTTTTTATTTCTTCACATTTTTCATGCAGCCATTTCATCTTAGCTTCCCAGCATTTCCTATTTATTTCATTCCTTTAGCGACTTGTATTTCTGTATTCCTGAGTTTCCCGGAACATTTATGTACTTCCTCCTTTCATCGATCAAATGAAGTATATCTTCTGTTACCCATGGTTTCTTCACAGTTACCTTCTTTGTACCTATGTTTTTCTTTCCAGCTTCTGTGATGGCCATTTTTAGAGATGTTGAAGAGTCAACTGTACTGCATACTGAGCTATTCCTTATTGCTATAGCCTTAGAGAACTTCAAACATATCTTGTCATTCCTTAGTACTTCCGTATCCCACTTCGTTGCATACTGATTCTTCCTGACTAATGTCTTAAACTTCAGCCTACTCTTCATCACCACTACATTGTGATCCGAGTCTATATCTGGTGCTGGGTACACCTTACAATCCAGTATCTGATTTCAGAGTATCTGTCTGACCATGATGTAATCTAACTGAAAACTTCCCATATCACCCAGCCTTTTCCAAGTATACTTCCTGTGCTTGAGTCTTTCTCATCTCTCATTCCTTGCCCCAAGTCCATTTTCTCCTGTAACCTTTTCTTCTACTCCTTCACCTACAACTGCACTCCAGTCTCGCAAGACTATTAGATTTTCACCTCCCTTTATGAACTGTATCACTGCTTCAATATTCTCATATACTTTATCTCTTCGTCTTCAGCTTGCGACGTCAGCATATATACCTGAACTATTGTTGTCAGTGTTGGTTTGCTGTCGATTCTCATAAGAACAACCCTATTGCTGAACTGTTCACAGCAACACACTCTCTGCCCTACCTTCCTATTCATAAAGAATCCTACTCCCGTTTTTCCTTTTTCTGCTGCTGTTGATATTACCCTATACTAAACTGGTCAGAAATCCTCATCATCTTTCCATTTCACTGACCCCTACTAGATCTAGATTGAGCCTCTGCAATTCCCTTTTCAGATTTTCTAGTTTCCCTACTATGTTCAAGCTTTTCACATTCCACACCCCGATTCGTAGAACGTTATCCTTTAGTAGCTTATTCAATCTTTTTCTCATGGTCACCTCCCCCTTGGCATTCCCCTACCGGAGATCCGAATGGGGGACTATTCTGTAATATTTTGCCAATGGAGAGATCATCATGACACTTTTCAATTAGAGGCCCCATGTCCTGTGGATACACGTTACGTGTCTTTAATGGAGTTGTTTCCACTGCCTTCTGCATCCGCATGCCGTTGATCACTGCTGATTCTTCCGCCTTTAAGGACAGTTTCCCACCCCTAGGACAAGAGAGTGCCCTGAACCTCTGTCCACTCCTCTGCCCTTTTTGACAAGGCCGTTGGCAGAATGAGGGTGACTTCTTATGCCAGAAGTCTTCAGTCGCCAATGCTGATTATTAATCAAAATTTAAGCAGTGGCTGGATTCCAACCCAGGACCGAGGACATTTTGATTACTAATCAAAGATGCTACCCCTGGACCACAGATAAACTTAATATTGTATTAACATGACACATTTAAGACTGGAATTTGCTCAAGCTGATATGTGAGACAGTGTCAGTGACTAAAGATATTTGTGGCTGTCTTGTGCCTGGAAAAAAAAAGAGAAACTATGAGAAAGGAGTATCAGGTTTTCACTACGTGATAAAAACCCTGACCCAGTTAACCGTACATTGAAGCACAATATGTGCATATTTTCATTATTGTTCTAATAAAGTCCATCATTGCTGGCGCATGGTGATTTGTATTGGGTTATCTTGCCAAGAAAAATCACCTGTAAAATTAATTCTGTGAAAATACTTAATTTTTGGTAATGTAAAGGTGAAATGAGATTACGATGGGCTGGGCAGCTGATTGATTTATCGAAGTTTGAAATAGCAAGAGTCAACTATACACTATTTACAAACTCGATGAAGTATCAAGTAAATATATTCTGTTTCGATATATCCCTTTTTGAAGACAATTTTTTGTTTGTCTGTTTATGTTTTTTTTCCCCTTCAAGTAATACTGAAAAATGAGTCACATTTACAAATAACCTTGTTACTAAGGTTTTTGATGAAGTCAATCTTAACAGAGACAGAGCTGGTTTGGAGTTTAATGCCCACTGATAAGAGGATCATTAGAAGTGGAGTATAGGCTCATTTTGGTAATGGTTAGAAAAAGAATCACCCATCATAGCATTTGCACATAGAATTATACAAGTAGATCACGAAAAATCTCCATTAGGACGAAAAGACTGGAGAGCATAGTTGAGTGCTCCTGACAAGCATGGCCAATAACGTACCACTAAACACCAAGCATAGCAACTATAATACAAAAGAGCATCTCATATACCAGTGCAAAGAGCACCGCTCAGAAAATGAAAACAGGTCAAATTCAAGTCCTGTCAGCACATTGTTTTAATTTGCTAAGACGTTTCTCAATAGCAAACTTTATGCTGCAAAGTGAAAGATTTATTCTGATATTTCATAAATATCGGTAAGAATAAACAACATAGTCACACATTACATTCCTATGATACCCAATATCAAACTGCAGTGTAGCCTATGTAATGCAACAGTGATCTCTGTAACCCAGACCAATATTTACAAAAATTTTAATCTATGTGCAATGACACTTAGAGCCATATAACATATTAAATCTCATATCAAATATCAATCTTTTCCAGAAAATTATTATACATACATTTATTCTGCCAATCTCTTTCTTGCTCTGGAGGTTTACAGTCCCTCTGAGTGCTTTAACCATGAAAACTTCTTCAATGCCTACTAGTTCCCCTACACGCCGCATGCTCGTTGGGAGCTGCTCCCAGAGTGTCATTACCTGTACAATCATATTTATAAAGCATTTATCACATTACAAGACAAAACACAACCAATGAAAAACCTGTGCAGTACCTGAAACCAGTCTAAATTCCCCCATTGTGCGGCTATGTTCAGCGGAGTTACCTAGAACAGAAATTGAAAAGAAAGTGAGAGTAATGAATGCATGACACAAACTACGTAGATCATCTACAGAAAAGTAAGTACTTGAAAAAGTAAGTGATTGAATCAGATGAGGCACATTAATTAATGGAAAACTGTTTTCAGGAATGAGTCAGATATCACAGAACAATTTGTGTGTTTCCTACATAATGTAAAGGAAGGGCAACCACTCACTTATATCTGGATGATGTGTGGCTGTGCAAGTGTGCATTTGGGTGTAAGAGGGGTTGTGTGCATGAATGGGTGCGTTTCTACTAGAGAATGAGCTCAGAAGCTAGCATAAACAGTTTTCTATTGCATGATTTTATGCACCACATGTCAGTCAGCTACAGCTTTATTTTAAGTATTATTACAACCAAGACTTTCCACTGTTGTCGGAGGAGGAGGAGATGGGTAGAGAGGGGCGAGGAGGAGGAGGAGGAGGTGGGCAGAGAGGGCCAAGGAGGAGAGATGGGCAGAGAGGGCCAAGGAGGAGAGACACGCAGAGAGGGCCAAGGAGGAGACAAGCAGAGAGGGACAAGGAGGAGGAGTTGGGCAGAGAGGGGGAAGAAGAAGATGAAAAAACCAAGGGGGCATGCTACTGATGGCAGGAACAGAAGAAGGGTTTAGACAGAGAGGTGGAACAGAAAGATGAGGAGGTAATGGTGGGGAGGAGGGGGAGGGGGGGGGGCAGAAGATTGAACAAGAGATTGGTTGGAGGTATGTGCAATATATTTGATTAACATTTGTGTGGAGAATGCCAATTGGGGGAGGGGGGGGGGATTCTAGTAATTCATATAAAGCAGAATGTGTGAGCATTTTTTCAGGATCTCCTTCGAAAGTCCTAGATCAATTACAGCTAACTTTGGCACAGAAAAACACAGGCCTTACAAATAGCAGCACTGCAGTGTTCATAGTCTCATAGCTCTGATATGAGTGGAGATGCTCACAAAAATGTGGTTTTCCCAGTCCCTACCATATAGGCTGTGCTTCCCGACATGCAGGTTGTGTGGGAGCAGGCCTAACAAATGAACATGCATTGCAAAGCAGCCAACAAATCAGGGGAAAGAAATGGTTTTCCTTGACCCTGGTGTGTAGGCTGCCCTGCATGACAAGTGTGTTGAAGGAATAGTATTGGACTGCTTTATTGAACTGTATTTCAGGAGCTACATGTGACAATGAATAGGGCAGGTTGAGATGGATAGAAGGGGATGGACAGAGTGAAGTGGGGATGGAAATGGATAGAAAGAGAAGAGGTCAAGAAGATGCATGAGGCAGAAGGTATGTCGAGAGGGATAATGGGCAGGTGGAAATGGAAGATGGGGAGGCAGAATGGAAAGAGAGAGAAACAAAGGATGTGGTCAGAGGGAGGGAGAGAAAGATACTCTGAGAAAGGAGGTGGACTAAGAGAGAGGGAGGATGTGACAAAGACACAGAATGGGAAGGTGGAGGTAGGTGGATAGATGTGGGAGGAGATGAGGTGGACAGACAGAGGGAGTAAGAGATGGCAGGGCGAGGGGAGGGAGAAGGTGTGTTCAATACATGCGTTAAATGCATACATGGACAAAGCTACAGGCATCTATATCGTCTGTCTATGTCTCTACATATAAAAGACATTGTCCGAACTGACTGACTGACTGACTGACTGACTGACTGACTGACTCACTCACTCACTCACTCACTCACTCACCATCGCCGAGTACAAACCGCTGAGTAAAGAAAATTGAAATTGGAAGAGGGTATTGATCTTACTCTGCAGGCATCGTTTAAGACTGAATTTTTTAACATTCCACACATAAGGAGGTCAAATAACGGATGAGAGGTTTCTTGAAAATATATTGCTACTAAAGAAATTTTGAAGGTAGACCTACAAAAAATTGGTATTTGATTTCTCTGTCAGAAATAAAGAAATCCGTGTTTTAGCAGTTTTGGAAATGAAACCCCTATGGGGCGAAATAGAAGACGGCAATTTCTTCAACATATATAATTATTAAAGAGCTACTTACATATTTTTAAAGCTACATCTATGAAAACTGATATATGACTTCTTGGTTACAAATAAAAAAACATGTGTTTAATTGTTTTTTGGGCAGTTAACCACTAAAGAGGTAAAATAGGGGATGAAATGTTTTATGAAACATTTCTTTATGAAAGCAAACTAAAGCTAAATCTACGAAGTCAGCACCAACTCTATGAGATGAGTAGAAATCTATTATTTTCATAGTGTTGTTAAACAGGTAAATTAAACATAATTTGTGTGGGTGTATCAGGGCAGTGGTTTCGGATAAGACTAACAGACCATTCATTCTTTAACAATACAATGAATTAAAAGCAATGTAATGAATGTTTTGTTGACCCAAGGAAAGATATAACTTGAGAAGAAATTGGCCAGTAGAATCTACTCATCACAACAATGTACTGGCAGAAGAACAGAAAATGTGGTTGTTTCACTATACCACTGAAACAGTATTGTTTTAAGAACATATAAAGGTATAAAAACTGTCCTCAGTTTCAGAACAATCTAAAAGTACTGTCAATGCTAGGAAGTCCCATTACGGTGTAAAAGTCAACAGAAAGAAAATCCTAATATCCACCTCTCTATGGGGAAGGGGGTGGGGGCAAACTTTTATACAGCAAATGCAAATGAATGTCAGAAGTGAATGATGCCAAATGTAAGAGGACACACCTTACCAAGTGCCAAAGATGTTCTAGGAGGGCAAAAGAAGTGGTACAAGGCAGGGCACCATTTTGTCCTTACAGTAGGAAACTGATCCTACAGGCAGATGAACCGGCATTCTCAACACCACAGAATGGTGGAGGTCAAAGGGAAACCACCCCATCACAGATCCACTGGGTATCCCTTGCTCACAGCAAAGCTTAGTAACAAAGCAGTCCAGAATTAAAAGAGAGATCAATTTGGTTTTCCAGGCAGGGTCAGGGACAAAGTACACAAATAGTAAATTTTATGTTATGATAGGAACTTGGAATGTAAGATCCCTCAACACCAGAGGAAAGCTGGAGAATGTAAAAGAGGAGATGGCCAAGCCTTAACACATACATACTCGGACTGAGTAGCAAGGACATTCTTAGTAGCATAGAAGAAAATGTAAAAAATATAAGTTTATCATGGAATTTATTGGTTTCTGTGTCCACAGTTAAGAGTGCCAGCCATGCTGGAAATAAATCATGATTCACAGCACAACTCAATGAGAAAATGAAAAAACTTCTAGTAATTCATCAAAATCAGAGATCCTCACTGCGTGACTCACCAAGTGCAAGGAATATCAATCTGAAAAATTTAATGAGTGCTAAGCCTTCATATAATTTATAATGTGTGAGAGCAAGAACTTCAGAACTGTCCATTTAATAACTTCCCTGAAGATACTGAAAGGTAGCAAAGTAATACAGTGATGTGCTATGGTTGCTGAACTGAAACAGCCTTTATGGAAAAGTGATCTAGCATTCCCTACCGATACAACCGGCCATCTGAACAACTTGAACACTTACCAACTGATAACAATTTTCATTGGCCACATACAACCATTGTGAATGAAACTGTGCTTCAACACCAACATCTACATGAATACTCTGCAAATCACATTTAAGTGCCTGGCAGAGGGTTCATCGAACCACCTTCATAATTCTCTGTTATTCCAATCACATATAGTGCTCGGAAAGAACAAACAGCTATATCTCTCCGTACAAGCTCTGAGTTCCCTTCTCTTATTGTAGTGATCGTTTTCCCTATGTAGGTCAGTGTCAACAAAATATTTTCGCATTCGGAAGAGAAAATTGGTGATTTGAATTTCGTGAGAAGATTCTATTGCAATGAAAAACGCCTTTCTTTTAATGATGTCCAGCCCAAATCCTGTATCATTTCAGTGACACTCCCTCCCATATTTCGCGATAATACAAAACGTGCTGCCCTTCTTTGAACTTCTTTGATGTACTTCGTCAGTCCTATCTGGTACGGATCCCACACCGTGCGCAACAGTATTCCAGAAGTGGGCAGACGAGTGTAGTGTAGGCAGTCTCCTTAATAGATCTGTTACATCTTCTATATGTCATGCCAATAATACGAAGTCTTTGGTTAGTCTTCCCCACAACATTTTCTATGTGTTGTTCATAATTGTAATTCCTAGGTATTTAGCTGAATTTACAGCCTTTAGATTTGACTCATTTATCATGTAAGCCGAAGTTTAACAAATTCCTTTAAGCACTCATGTGGACAACCTCAAACTTTTTGTTATTTAGCGTCAACTGCCAATTCTCGCACCATCCATTTCTGAATCGTTTTGCAATTTGTTTTGATCTTCTGATGACTTTATTAGTCGATAAATGACAGTGTCATCTGCAAACAACCCTAGATGGCTGCTCAGATTGTCTCCCAGATCGTTTATATAGATAAGGAACAGCAAAGGGCCTATAACACTACCTTAGGGAATGTCAGAAATCACTTTTGTTTTACTCTATGACTTTCCGTCAATTACTACGAACTGTGTGACCTCTCTAACGGTAAATCACAAATCCAGTCACGTAACTGTGGAGATATTCCATATGCATGCAGTTTCACTACAAGCCGCTTGTGTGGTACAGTGTCAAAAGCCTTCCGTAAATACAAAAGTACGGAATCGATCAGAAATTCCTTGTCAATAGCACTCAACACTTCATGCGAATAAAGAGCTAGTTGTGTTTCACAAGGATGATGTTTTCTAAATCCATGTTGACTGTGTGTCAATGCAACGTTTTCTTGGGGGTGATTCATAACGTTTGAACACAATATATGTTCCAAAACCCTGCTGCAGGTCGATGTTAATGATATGGGCTTGTAATTTAGTGAATTACTCCTACCTTTCTTGAATATTGATGTGACCTGTGCATCTTTCCAGTCTTTGGGTACGGATCTTTCGTTGACCGAACGGTTGTACATGTTTGTTAAGTATGGAGTAAATGCATCAGCATACTCTGAAAGGAATCTAATTGGTATACAATCTGGACCAGACAAGTCACTTTTATTAAGAGATTTAAGTTGCTTCACTACTTTGAGGATATTTACTTCTACGTTACTCATGTTTGCAGCTGTTCTTGATTCAAATTCTGGAATATTTGCTTTGTCTTCTTTTGTGCAGGCATTTCGGAAAGCTGTGTTTCGTAACTCTGCTTTGGCAGTACTGTCTTCGATAGTATCTCCATTGCAATTACACAGAGAAGGCATTGATTGTTTCTTGCTGCTAACACACTCCACATAAGACCAGAATCTCTTTGTATTTTCTGCCAGCTTTCGAGACAAAGTTTCGTTGTGGAAATGATTATAAGCATCTCGCATTGAAGACCGCGCTAAATTTTGAGTTTCTGTAAAAGATGGCCAGTCTTGGGGATTTTGCGTCTGTTTAAATTTAGCATGTTTGTTTCGTTGTTTCTGCAACAGTGTTCTGACCCATTCTGTGTACCATGGAGGATCAGTTTCATCGTTTGTCAATTTATTTGGTATAAATCTCTCAATTGCTGCTGATACCATTTCTTTGAATTCAAGCCACATCTGGTCTACACTTATTAATTTGTCTCTCAGCAAGGAGTCAGGTGAGTTTTTATCAGCTCTTTTGAATAGGTACATTTTTCGTTTATTTTTGGAGGATTTGAGGGTTACAATATTCAATCTCGCTCTGACAACCCTGTGTTCACTACTCCCTGTATCCATTTTGATGGTGGTGGTTGTTGGGATGTTTAAGGGGGACTAAACAGCGAAGGTCATCAGTCCCCCATCCATTTTGATGCTCGCTATTAACTCAGGAATATTTGTTACTAAGGAGTCAAGTGTGTTTTCACAACCATTTACTATTTACATGGGCTCGTAAACTAACTGCTCAAAATAATTTTCAGAGAATGACTTTAGCACAATTTTGGATGATGTTTTAAGTGTACCTCTGGAATTAAACCTGTGTTTTTGCCAACATACCAAGGGGAAATTAAAGTCACCACCAACTATAATCGTATGAGTTGGGTACATGTTTGAAATCAAACCCAAGTTTCCTTGGAACTTTTCAGCAACTGTATCATCTGAATTGGGAGTTCGGTAAAAGGGCCCAGTTATTATTTTATTCCGGTTTCCAACAATGACCTCTGCCCATACTAACTCACAGGAACCTTCTACTTCAATTTTGCGACACAATAAACTACTCCTGACAGCAACAAACACGCCACTGCCAACCGTGTTTAGCCTATCCTTTCTGAACACCGTTTCAAAATGGAACCTTATGGAGCCCAACATTCAAACTGTTAGCTTCTTCACAAAAATTTCCGCTGCGCTTTTCTCTGGCTTAGCCAGCTTTCAGTGCCTATAACGATTTGAGCATCAGTGCTTTCTATTAGCGCTTGAGCACTTGGAGCTCTGGTACTTCCCCAACACAGCTACGACAATTTACAGCTGTTATACCGATGCTTCCTGTATGTACATTCTTCATGTGTTCGGCCTGCATCCTTTGTGATTGAAGCCCCTTCTTGTGTTTTCCTGAGACCCTCTAACCTAAAAATGCCACCCAGTCCACGCCTCACAGCCCCTGCTACCCGGGTAGCTGTCTCCTGTGTATAGTGGACACCAGATCTATTCAGCGGAACCCGAAATCCAACCACTCTTTGACACAAGTCAAGGAATCTGCAGCCTACACGGCACAGAACTATCTTAGCCTCTGATTCAGACCCTCCACTCGACTCTGTACAAGAGGTCCACAGTCGCTCCTGTCAATTATGCTGCAAATGGTCAGCTCTCCTTTCATCTTGCAAGCAAGACTGGCAGCCTTTACCACTTCTGTTAGCCACTCGAAACCAGAGATATCTCTTCTGATCTAAAGTGACACACATCATTGGTACTGACGTGAGCCACCACCTGCAGTTCGTTGCACCCTGTGCTCTTCATGGCATCCGGGAAGACCCATTCCACATCTGGAATGAGTCCATCTGGTATGCACACAGATTGCAGATTGGTTTTCTTTCCCTTCTTGGCAGCCATGTCCCTAAGCAACCCCAGAATGCACCTAACAGTGGAGCTCCCATCTATCAATAATCCCACCCTCTATGATTGTCCAGATCTTGCAGTCTGGGAGGTTTCCTATGAAACAGGACAGGTGACAGTATCTGGCTCAGCAAGAGTGTCAGCCACAGACAGCACCTGGAACCTCTTTGTCAGACAAACCAAGGAGGTCTTATGTGTGGCTGCCTGGGAAGTCTTTCGCCACCTGCTACACCCCGGGGCGACCCCCCATTTGACCACAGGTGATGGGTCAACTGCGGTGCCAGTAGTAAATGGTCTGGCCACCGGTGAGGACCAATCGGAGGACTCAGATGTGCTGGATGTCCAATGGATCCCCACGGCTGGCCCACAACAGTGGTGCCTTTCCACTGCAGCCCCAAGCTGTGTAACCCAAGCCGTCACAACCTCGAGCTGAGAGCGAAGTGTCAACAACTCGGCTTGCATCCACACACAACAAACGCAGTCCCTGTCCATACTAAAAACCGTGGAAAACTAAACTATGCAGACAAACGGACTATCGGCATGTTCTGCGTAACTCTACTGTAGACACTGATGAAAACACAGGAGCTGTGTCTAATAAATTAGATTAATACGCTGAGATCCAAAAACCTAGCTACCGAAACACTCAGGTGAAACTAAATAATTAGCCCCTGGTTAGGAACTTGTAATATGTCACAAAATCAGTTTACTTTCCAACGCAAACAAAAACACGAGAACTGTGGATATTAGATACTAAATAAACATGCAGAAACTCAAGAAACTAAAGTATTAAAGCCCATAGATGATATTATAAAATTTGCTCTTAGTTAGGAACTCCCAGTCCCAAAGAAGTCCCAAAATCGGTTACTTCCCTGCTGCTGCTTGTGACTCAGCTAACTACTGATGCCTGAGAATCAGTTTGATAAAAGCAAACGTAGTTCATTTTCCAAATTATCTTCACTGAAGGACTGTGGTATTAACATGGATTTTGAACACTATCCACCAGCGCTGCAGCTACATCTGCAATGCACACTAATGTTCTTGTGGAACAGAAGAATTGGAAGGAGAATGAGAGCTGATTACAAATTATTACACATGTTATATGTGATCAGCAAGCATGATAAATATCTACCTATTTAAAAATAAAATTATATGGTAATATCACATTTTCCCATAGTTTATTATCTTAATGTTTAGCAATATAACCTCGTTTATTGTGGGTTACAAACTTATCACTGCAAAATTAATTAACCTATTAATTAATACATTACATCTGCATCATCCCATATCAAGTCCCCACATGGCTCCTTACCTCCTTGCTCAGTGCTATGACAATGGCACCACTGCTCTCAAGCCTTCTGTAGTTACACTATGTGATCAAAAGTATTCATGCACATGGCTAAAAATGACTTACAAGTTCGTGGCGCCCTCCATCAGAAATGCTGGAATTCTATACTGTGTTCGCCCACCCTTAGCCTTGATGACAGCGTCCACTCTCACAGGCATACGTTCAATCAGGTGCTGGTAGGTTTCTTGGGGAATAGCAGCCCATTCTTCATGGAGTGCTGCACTGAGGAGAGCTACTGATGTCAGTCGGTGAGCCGTGGCATGAATTCAGCATTCCAAAACATCCCAAAGGTGTTCTATAGGGTTCAGGTCAGGACTCTGTGCAGGCCAGTCCATTACACAGCCGTGCATTATGAACAGGTGTTGATGGTTTTAAAAGATGCAATCGCCATCCCTGAATTGCTCTTCAACAGTGGGAAGGAAGAAGTTGCTTAAAACATCAATGTAGGCCTGTGCTGTGATAGTGCCACACAAAAAAACAAGGGGTGCAGGCCCCCTCCATGAAAAACACAACCACACCATAGCACCACCGCCTCCAAATTTTACTGTTGGCACTACACATGCTGGTAGATGAAGTTTACCGGGCATTCGCCATACCCACACCCTGCCACTGGACCACCACATCATGATTCGTCACTCCACACAGTGTCTTTCCACTGTTCAATCATCTAATGTTTACGCTCCTTACACGAAGCGAGGCGCCATTTGGCATTTACCAGCGTGATGTGTGGCTTACGAGCAGACGCTTGACAATGAAATTCAAGTTTTCTCACCTCCCACCTAACTGTCACAGTATTTGCAGTGGATCGTGATGTAGTGGATGGTCTGGATAGATGCCTGCCTATTACACATTACGACCCTCTTCTAGTGTCGGTGGTCTCTGTCAGTCAATAGACGAGGTCGGCCTGTACACTTCTGTATTGCACGTGTCCCTTCACATTTCCACTTCACTATCACATCGGAAACAGTGGACCTATAGATGTTTAGGTGTGTGGAAGTCTTGCGTACAGACATATGATACAAATGACACCCAATCACTTCACCACATTTGAAGTCCGTGAGTTCTGTGGAGCACCACATTCTACTTTCCCGCGATGTCTAATGACTACTGAGGTCGCTAATATGGAGTACCTGGCAGTAGGTGGCACCACAATGCACCTAATATGAAAAATGTATGTTTTTGGGGGTGTCTAGATACTTTTTATCACATAGTGTATCTAGTCACGAAGTATGTTGGCTGTGAAGCCTTGCACTAGAGCAAAAGGAATTTATGCAGGTGTAGAGATAGTTCCAAGTAAAAGATTAGGTATATGAGTTAAGATCTATATGCAATATGAAGGAAGAGTATCTTAAAGCAGTAAAAGAATTGGAAACTAATGAAACATCGGGGTGTAATGAACTGCCTGGAGTAATGATACAGGGATTGTACGCTGAAACACGTGACTATTTTTAGACTGATCATAGGAATATATGAAATTTTAGAAGCTTTTAAAAAGTATCTCATAATCCCAACATGTAAAAAATCTGGAACCATTACAGGGTGTATACGACCCAGGACAACCGGGAGATCCGGGAAAAACCCGGGAATTTTTTCATCCGAGAAAAAACCGGGAAAAACCTGTGTTTACATTTAGTGATTTTTCTGTTTCCTCTTTGTTTACTGCTCTCACGTCAAATGAAAACAAGACGGATCTATGTGGCTGGGAGCTATTAAGTGAATTAAAATACATTCACATAATTACGGAAGGCTTAAATATGTTACTAGTTTCAGATTTTATTTTATTTCCACCTTTCTGACAGTCAAGCATTAGTCGCCTTGCAGAAAAATAAAGTTATTTTTGCCGGTTTGCTAAAGAAATTTGGCCTTTACTAAGATTTCCTCTGAGGCAGTAAATTTATTTGAAACGAAGTGTTTAATTCCTCACTATTGGCTAGTTTTAACTGTTCGCTGCATTTCAAGTACACGTTTTCATCTTCTAGCACACATGACATTATGCCATAATAAAGAACCAAACATGAGATAATACAGTACTGGTACTCCAAGAAAATTTACATCCCGAAAACCATACCGAAAAGCTTAATATCAGGTCGAGGCCTACGTCATTGGGAATCTGGACATACGAATGTGCACTTTAAGGCGAACTATGCATTTTAGTATGGTTCACGAAATTCCAACACTCTTGGAGTATCCTCTGATGTCTTGTATTTTTTAAATGACATAATGTAAGTAAGATCTTTTAATGTTTTACATGTACGAACATACTGGCTTCCTACGTCACCGTAGCTGCGCAAGCGCGGTGACGCCTCTTATCTGGCGCTCTCTGGCAACTGCTGAAATGAATCTATTTCTAACAGGTCGCGGGAAAATATTGCGAATTGTGGTTTGAAAAGCGTTACTTTCAAAGTAGATTTTCTTTTACGCAAGATGTGCGAGGATGTACGATGAATCTTAGATCACTGAGCGCGTGCTCTCATTTAAAAATCAACTCTTTGTTGACGAGCCATGTAGAAGATTTTTGAGCCCAGAAGATCAGAGATTTATGTCGGTATTAAAAATTTTGCTGGCATATTTGTATGATGTACCTTAAAGTATAACATGCGCTAAACAGATCAACATTATATGTGAAAGCTTAGCTTCTCTTGTAGCTTATTAATCTTAGAGACAAATATTATATGCGAAAGCTTTGCTTTTCTTGTAGCAACACTATGTATAGTAACTTAAACCATTAACTTTTCCTGTTGGTGGAATTCGAATTCATACTTCCGTAATACAAAACTTTGCAGCGTACATGTTGCTGCTTATCAAAGATCTTTCCAAAACGTGTTTTTTTTCCCCCCCTGTGTTTTATTTTCTAAAGTGCCGAGAAATTCTACGCTGCTGTATAAAACCATATCTATTCAAAGGATTGATAAGTTTTACAGTTCCGACGGAAAGTATACCGACACTTAACATGGAAAAAGTGAATTTTCACCCGGGAGAAAATGTATTTTTAACCGGGAGAGCTGGGAAAAATCCGGGAATTTTTTTTTTCTTGTCCAGGTATGCACCCTGTATTTAAATTGGAACAACAATGCCCTCAAAGTATATTGTCACAAATGTCAAAAATAGTGACAAGAATGCTACGTAATCGAATAAGCAGTAAAATATTAACCGAATTAAGCTAAAGACTAGCTTGGATTTAGAGTTAATAGAGGTACATGGCAAGCTATCTTAATGTTACAAAAGGTTATATACAAAATGCTGGACATAAAAGAATCATTATTTATTGCATTTATAGATCTACAAAAAGCCTATGATAATGTGAACAGAGCAATGTTAACGACTACTAGACTAGATTTCAGAGGTGCAAAAACTGTGTATGAACAGTATAAAAACAAAATACACATCATACAGGCAAGTGCAGAAAGGAATCATCAAGAGTGTAAATTGTCACCAATGTTGTTCAACACTTATATTTAGAAAGACATTGAAGAATGTACAGAGTATATGTAAGTGATACTGTTTAATGGCATAGAAATAAAAATGAGAGTTGCTGAAATGTAACTGTCACTGAGAAGAATGAAGAGAAATTCTAAAAACGATACGTAAAATCACCTCAGATGGCAAAAGTTTGTCTGACACAAAGAGCAAGACTGCACACAGAAAGATAGCCTATTACAAAGAAAATGAGCAGCTAACAACAAGGAACATAAATATTGAGAATTTTTGTATGCAACAAGAGACATTTGAAGCTGTTTGAAATGTAATTCAGGAGGAGGTGGAATAGAACAGGAAAGCGCACAAGGGAAAAGTCTATCAGAAGAATAAGAGAGTAAAATTTCTACCACCAACAGTGTGGGAAAGAAGAGAATGATTAACTGGCCATTTATGCCAATACTGCAGTTTTCTAGTTGATGCATCGGAAGAAATGCTTCAAGGCAAGAGAGGAACACGCAGACGTGCAAGATGTAGCAGCAGGTTCATTTGAGTAAATGAAAAGACTAATTGGGAAGAGAAAGGAATGGACAAGAAGAATTGTTGGCAATCAATTTGAAGATTGATAATTAAGAAGCTGTGTCTGTCTGTACTTCATGGTATTTTGCTTTCTGAAGTTAAATGCGGCCAGTCAATCTGCCTTGTAATTTTATAGTTTTCACAAGTAAAATCTCCTTTTGATGCAAACAGTATCATTTCAACGATGAAAATTACCTAAATGTCTAAATAGAAAAAAAAAAAAATGAAGGAAAAGTGTAGGCAAAAAACTGTCACATTCTGAATGCTAGTAAATTCATGCTAAGGTTTGGTTGATGTATTTCTATAACAATGTGTCAATCACAATCAGTGACTAAATGAAAGCAAATAAGTTTTCAGTCGTATCAACAATAGAAATTCCTGGATGGAATAATATGTAAGATAAAGGAAAGGCAACCAGTCACCTGTAGCTGACTGATGTGTGGTGCACAAAAACACACAAAAGACATCAGTATTGTGTTGTGTTGTGTATGTGTGTGGTTTCTTTTGTGTGTGTGTGGGCGGGCGGGGGGGGGGGGGGGGGGGGGGTTAGGGAGGGAGGTGCGCACATCCGCATGCTTTTTCCAGAGAACATAGAAAGAGCAAGAGGTCTAAAGATAGTGTAATTACTGTTTTATTTTGAGTGTTTCTATGCATCACACAGCAGTCAGTTATAGATGGGCACTTGCCTTTCCTTTATTAAACAAATAAATTTGCAATGAGTTCTTTGAAACTAAAAAGATAAATTTTGGAGAGAAATCAGTTCTGTATAAATGTTAAGAATTTTATAGTGAGTTCATTTAATCAGTTCTAGGTGGCTACAAAATTTTGTGTAGATATTCAGTAAAAGAAGAAAGGTGTTAACGAAAAAGATAAATTGATGACTAATCACAGTGATACAAGTTTTCAGACAGTCGCTTTCAGCTGGCTTTCTGCTCATTTACACTGAAAATACCAAGCAAAGACTTCAAATGCAAATTTGATGAAAATGTCAAAACATTCATTGCCTGTCTGAGGAGATGAGGATATTACTGCTCACTGTAACTGAAATTATTGTACTAGAGAGATTTAGGCATACTGCAGAGATTACATACCTGGTACACTAGATGTAAATCATTCTCCAAAACAAAACATTGTCTTGCCCGCTGAAGCTCTCTGAAGAGTTCTAGGCCATCATCAGGAGGAATGGATGCAGCCAAACAGGCTGCACCAAGTGGTGTGGGCACATATTGTGTTTTATCATCCTTGTTCTGAAGTCTGATCAACTCATTTTCTTTCAAAAATTTTATGCATGCTTTAATGGGATTTTCCGACACCGAGTTGGATGCAGCCAGTAATGTGCAGTTCATATAAATATCTATCTGTTCTGGTGTTGTAGCTACACCACTTGCTATTATCTAAAAAAAATATTAAAGTTACTAAGTTTTATGACATTATAACTAACTAGAATATGCATCATCAAGACATTTTCATTAAACAGTACCTCAAAGATGACAAACAATTATCATCATACCTCCAAAACTGCTCTCTTCAAACTAGCTGAAAGTTCTCCAAATCCTAGGCAACTTTCTATTGGCTGTAAATCTGATCGAATCAATTTTTCGCCAATTCTTTTCTCAGATTTTGTGCAAACAAGAAAACTTTCACCTGTTACAAAATTTTAGATGTTAAAAAGTTGTCACAAAACAATAACAAAAGGTAGACTCATTTTAAAAGCTTATCAATGACTAAGTCATTAGAGACATGGCATAGGCTTGGATTAGGGAGTGACTGCCAAGAAAATTGGCCACGTTCTTTTCAAAGGATCTGTCCCGGCATTTGTCTTAAGGGGAGTGTAAAAGGCCATCTCGTCGAAAATTTTCAATTTTTTGTTTTTTACGCAGAAATATTATTTGGAATTGGCTGATTAATTTGGTGTGCAATTTATTAAATTTGTTTGACTAGAAGTATTTTTAATAGAATTTAATCTAATTGGTTGCAGAGGACGTTTTTAGGATTTCGTAAACAACTGGTCAGCTATAACCTTATGTCTCAAGAACCATAAGGTCTAGAAGACTGTGGTTTGGTTTAATTTGTAGTTGAAACTTAGCTCCACAAGTTGGTAGGACTTGCATGACAGTTGTGAGTCTTGTTTGCATTGTGCATGCAATATTGCTGGTGTAACGTTTGTGAGTGCTTCATTCTTTTTACTGTTGTGCTAGTGTACTCTTGATGCTGTGAGCTAATTATTACGAGAACATCTGACAATGACAAGAGCAAAAGGAGCTTTCAAGAAAGTAGAAAACCGAGGAAATTGGTACTACAGAACTTATTCTCGTGTACCAGAGGTTACAAGTGAGGTTAGGAATGTCAGTTCAGTCAATACAGGTACAGCTCCACCCACTTCTACACCCTCAAGTTCCTCTTCCAAAAATAAACTTGTGGAATGTATTTAAATAAGAGAAATGTGAATGATAAAGACATCAACATCATTATAGATTTCAGTATTCTCAGTTCAGTGAATTTACAAGTTGTAGTTTATGTGGAGGAAAAATAAACGTCTCTGAAGATGCCTCAAAGCAATATGGGATAGTTTGTAGTTTGACAGATTCATCTGAAAATTGTAAATTTCAGAAGCACTTTTTTACTTCAGAAAAGTGCAAATATAACAAATTATTTGAGACAAACATAAGGAATTTTTACGGACTGAGGTGCAATGGAAATGGGCCTATTGCTGGGAAAGTATTATGCGGTCTAATGAATCTGCCACGCCCCACTACAAGCATATCAAAACACAAAAACATTTTACTAGACAAAGTGGAAAAAGTAGCAGAGGAATCAATGAAAACCGCAACACAGAAGGCAGATGAGGAAAATAGAGACAGTGAGGCATCTACAGACATAACAATTACATTTGATGCGGCCACCAGTCTCTAAACTCGTGTGCAGCTGTCACAAGTATTGACACAGGTAAGGTCCTAGATGTAGAAATTTTATGCAAACATTGCCATGGATGCAATATTGCTAAGTCAAATGTAGACAAAAACAGGCAGCACAAAGGAAAGTGCATCAAGAATTATTCAGGCTCTGGTGGAGGAATGGAGAGTACCTCAGCTGTAAACATTTTTCATCACTCTGAACAAAATCGAGGGGGTTCGCTATGTGCAGTTCATTGGAGTTGTGAGTGTAGCTTATTCAAATCTGCTGTTGATAGCAGATCTTATGGTAACAAGATACCAGAAAAGTTGGAATGTGTCAACCACATACAGAAAAGAATGGGCACACGACTTCATGGAGGTAACAGGAGTTGCTGATGGCAAGACTATTCAGGGTCGTCTACTAGGCAAAACCATCAATCAGCTATCGGAGTACTATGGTCAAGCCATAAGAAGCAACTAAAATAACCTAGATGGTATAAAAAAGGCTGTGTGGGTAACCTTTTTCTATCAAATATCAAAGGATGACAATCTGATCCACAACCTTTGTTCAGGCGAGTGGTGTAAATATAAAAAAGCTGAAGCAGCTGGTACTTTAGATAAGTTTACCCACAAGAACTCTTTACATGAGGCTATCATGTTGGCTATAAAGCCAGTTTATAGAGATTTGGCAAATCCAGATCTATTGAAGAAATGTCTAATAGGGCAAACATGAAATGTGAATGAGTCATTCAACAATGTAGTGTGGACAAGAGTACCTAAAAATGTACTTGTGGAGTACCACACATTGGAGCTTGGTGTGTATGATGCTGTTATCACATTTAGTGATGGTAATGCTGGTAGACTAAAAGTTTTAGAGGAATTGGGAGTGAAGACTGGTTGGAATACGCAAGACATACTAGAGGAACTGGACAAGCAGCGAGTCAAGAATGCTGAGCTACTAGTCCACAAAGTGTCCAAGGGGGGCAAGATCTTTGAACAGAAGGAAGAGGATGCATTCTGCCAATGTAGATTAAGATAAAGACTACAGTGGTGGTGCATTTTAGCTGTTGATTCTATTTAAAAGTGTGTTTCTTTTAAAAATAATTTTCAATTGCAATTTCTGAAAAATAAATTTTTCTAAGACAAATGACCTGTTTTCTCAGTAACTGTAAAAGATAGACTCTTCGTATTTTACAGTTAATTTGTAATACCCTTATTGTGCTATACCTCTGGAATGTTAGAGATAACTTGCACATTACTGACAAAATGCACAAAAACGTATAGAAAATTGTAATATAAAAATATACAACAGAGAAAAATTTCTATCTTAACTTATGTAATATATATTTCAATCAAACTAGAGGAGTAAGTACTCAAAACACGTATAAGCAACCCACAAAAGTTTCATAATGTAGCATGAAGTAGTTCCTGAGAAAATGGGTCATGGAGTTAGCAAATTTAACATTAGCAAGATAGGCCATTCATACTCCCCTTAAGTGATTTACGACAGTCGAGGATGATCTCACACTGGACTGCCAGATGGTGATTTTAATTCCAGTCTTCCTGAATGTAAGTCCAATGTATTGTAAGTACCATAAAGCAATGGGGAAATCCAGCAGGTAATAACAATAATATGGGGAAAACAGATATCTAGTCATAACATAGACAAGACATTGAGTCACAGACAGGCACAATGAAAAAAAGTACTAGAATTATTTTAGTTTTCAGACAAAGTATGAGAGTGATTAATGAAACTGCTATAATATTTTAAAATTGTAATGATGAACAAAGAATTGACATGTCATGTTTCGCTGTAGTGTCCCTGACATTGAATTAACATATTTCATTACTTCAGAAGTGCAAAGATACCACGATGAAAGAATACTTTTGGTTGTGAACATTGCCATTTTCACACCACAGATTTCACCTCTTCATCACTTCTGAAATGCCTGACTCCTGATGGTTTTCTGAGTGCACCAAACAGACAGAAGTTTTCAGAAGCATGGTCTGATGAATAAAGAGGATATACCCCTGAGTAGTCTCAAATATCTTATGACCTGTATGCAGCCAGGCATTGTAATGCTCCTTAAATCAGAAGTCCTCGTCATTTACTTCTGACTGCAATGAGAAGTTGATTTTTCAGCATGTTTGAATAAGAAGTGCCGGTTATTGTCACTCCTCTATCCATGTAAAGCTCCAAAATTAGTCCATTTGCATTCCAGAAGTGAATGAGTATGACTTTTCCAGTAGACAGTTGAGTGCGAAATTTTTTTGGTTTCGGTGATGAGTTGTGACACCATTCTTTGCTTGAACTTTTTATTTCTGGTTGGTGATAGTGGACCCATGTCCAATCATCTGTAATAATTTTTCCCAGAAATGCATGCCCTTCAATGTGGAAATGGTGCAAAAGTTCTTAACAGGCACTGACATGACGTTCTTTCAAATCAGCAGTCAACTGATATAGCACCCATCTTGCAGATGCCTTATTCCAGTGCAGCACATTATCAACAATATTATGCACTGAACCGGTGCAAATCTCTAAACTTGTGGCAATTTTGTTCAGCATTACACATCTGTTCTCCTTTACAAGTTCCTCCACTAATGCGATGTTCTCGTCCGTCACTACTTGGTGAGCCTGCCCTCGTCTTGGGACATCCTCCATAGAAGTTACATTGCTTTTGAACTTCGTACACCACTCGTACACATGCTATAATGACAAACACAAAACACCTACTGCACAGCCATTCTGCGATGAATTTCGATCGGTTTGACATCTTCACTACACAAAAAACCCATTACAGATCACTGCTCAGCTGCAGTTTATATTTAGATTGGGACGGCCACCTTGTTGTGGCCACTGCTGCCTACCTTTCCTGCATTGTAGCATCACTCTGGCACCTTTTGGTCACTTTCTGAACCTCAAGGAACACTACTGCCACTTACCAACTCCATAACACGGCTTTTCGAAATTTTCTGGAACTTTTAAGGTTTTTAATTGAACCACCCTTATACTTCCTCAGAAGTAAAACCCTTACACATTCACCCAATAAACAACTAACACATACATCATTACTGCCCCCATGTTCTAAGGTCCGGGCATCAGGAAGTGTGCAAGTTGTTGTTGTGAATGTGAGAGAGAGCTACTTGTGAGGAAGGATTTTGTCTGAAACCTTAAACATTTCTAGCATTCTTTTTCACTGTGTCTGTTTCAACTCAATGCCTCATCTATGTGGTGAGCAACAATACATCCTTCCATGTGATTGTAGTAAGTCTAAATCAGTTAATATAATACTATCATTCACATAATTTTCTAGAGAGCCTTGAACATTTATACATTGCTGAGCTACATCTCCATATACTTTAACTTTTCAATGGATGCTAATCATTTTGTATTACACACACAAAAAAAGTTTCGCATCACCATGGTTCCATGAATTCCTGAATACAGACGTTGACTGTGGATATTGTATCACACACACAGTTCCTTTGACTGCTCAGAGAAGTCACTAAACCCACCCCAAGATGTAAACAACCATGCATGAGCAGTGCCTATTAGACGGATGGGGTCTAACAGTCGATCAGTTCCAGTCATTCCACCAGGAAGGAGGTACGCGACTTGTGTTGTCTGTAGTTCAACCATGTCCCAATACCATAGTTCCATCACGTCTGCATTGTTACTTTGTACCAGGAAGCACTCTCAACAAGGGAAGTGTCCAGGCATCTAAGAGTGAACCAAATCAATGTTGTTTGGACATGGAGAAAATACAAAGAGACAGGAATTGTCGATGACATGCGTCGCTCAGCCTGCCCAAGGGCTACTACTGCAGTGAATTACCGCTACCTAGGGATAATGGCTCGGAGGAACCTGACAGCAACGCCACCATGGTGAGTAATGCTTTTCTTGAAGCTACAGGATGTCATGTTACAACTCAAACTGTGCACAACAGGCTGCATGATGCGCAACTTCACTCCCGACATTGATGGCGAGTTCCATCTTTGCAACCACGATACCATGCCGTGTGGTACAGATGGGCTGAACAACATGCCTAATGCACCACTCAAGACTGGCATCATGTTCTCTTCACCGATGAGTGTCGCATATGCCTTCAACCAGACAATTTTCTGAGACGTGTATGGAGGCAACCCGGTCAGGCTGAAAGCCTTAGACACACAGTCCAATGAGGGCAGGAAGGAGGATATTCCCTGTTGTTTTGGGGTGGCATTATGTGGGGCAGACTTACACCGCTGGTGGTCAGGGAAGGTGCCGTAACGGCTCTACGGTATGTGAATGCCATCCTCCGACCGATAGTGCAACCACAGTGGCAGCATATTTGCGAGGCATTTGCCTTCATGGACCACAATTGATGCCCCATCTTGCACAGTTTGTCAATGACTGCCTTCAGGATAATGACATCGCTCAACTAGAGTGGACAACATGTTCTCCAGACATGAACCCTATCGAACACACCTGGGATAGATTGAAAAGGGCTTTTTATGGACAAAGTGACCCACCAACCATTCTGAGGGATCTACGACGAATCACCATTGAGGAGTGGGACAGTCTGGACCAATAGTGCCTTGATGAACTTGTGGATAGTATGCCACGACAAATACAGGCATGCATCAATGCAAGAGGACGTGCTACTGGGTATTAGAGGTACCCGTGTGTACGGCAATTTGAACCACCACCTCTGAAGGTCTCGCTGCATGGTGGTGCAACATGCAATGTGTGGTTTACATGAGCAATAAAAAGGGCGGAAATGATGTTTATGTTGATCTCTATTTCAATTTTCTGGACGGGTTCCAAAACTCTCAGAACCGAGGTGATGGAAAACTTTTTTTGGTGTGTGTATATAACTTCCTGCTGCTGACAAACTGAAATCACAGATTAAATGGCGCTTTGTCACTCATCAAAAGGCCAAACATGGTATATACACTGTTTCTGCCTGTCAAAGTTTAGAACCCCAAACATGATCTACAAAATACTTAGAGTTAATAGCTGCTGCTTACTTCTGTTCATCTTCTTTCACGTCACTGAAATGTACCAATCTTCATGCAATTATCCATGCTATCCTAAAAAATGTAAGTCTCTTTACCTCCACATAACTATTCAAATCACATCTCCTTGAACCTGTTCCCTACAATCAAGCCTTGGTATCTCTCCACAGCTTTTACTGCACCTTAAAGATGACATGTTGAGCTGCAAACAGGCACAACAAAAAGCCTTTTTCAGAAAGGGAAACACACACATTTCACACAAGCCAGCACACTTCACACAATGTGCAGAGACTAGATGGTGGCAGGACCAGGCTTTCAGGAGAAGTATTGGGGGGGGGGGGGGCTGTGAGGCAGGTAAGGGGTGGGGGTCAATAGAAGAGCTGAGAAGGGGAACTTGTGGGTGCATTGGCAGAGAGCAGGTCATAATTATGGTGAGGGGATATGCACTGAGAAGTTGTGATAGGACAGAGGGGCCAGCAACTGTTGGGTGAAGGGTGTGGCGGCAGCAGTCTTCCCTAAGTTGAGGCAAGAGTGATTTCGGGAGTAGAGAATGTGTTGTAAGGACAACTCCCATCTGCACAGTTCACAAAAGCAGGATTGGAGAGAACAATTCAGATGACCCAGGTTGTGGAGTAGCCATTAAGATGAAGAATGTTATGTTCAGCTCCATGTTGTGCCACAGGGTGGCTCTTGGCCACACTTTGGCAGTGGCCAGTCATCCTGGTGCGAAGCTGGTTGATAGTCATACCAATATAAAAAGCTGTGCAATGACTGCAGCAGAGCTGGTAAATGACATGGCTGCTTTCAAAGGTGGACAGGCTCTGATGGAGTAGGCTAAGCCTGTGGCAGGACTGGAATAGAAAGTTCTTACAACAAATTCTCTGCTCCCAAAATCACTCTGGCCTCAACCTATGGTAATCTATTGTCTGCCCCCCCCACACCCCATCCACGTACAGTTTTCGCCACCTCTGTCCTATCACCTCCTACCAATTCACATCCCCTCACCCTCACTGTGCATCACTATCTGCCAACACAATCACCGGTCTTTTTACCTTTCCCACTCTTCTACTTTTCTGCTCTCCGCACTGTGCCTGGAAGCCTTGTCCTACCATCATCTAGTACCTGCACGCCCTACCAGGTAGAGCTGACTTCTCTCTCTCCACCCATACCCTGATTCCCTCCTCCTTCCCACCCACTCGGACTGGTGGTTCGTTGCGACACAATACAGTTGCACTCTGGCCTGAGTTGTTAGAGATACCGGGCATGAGTGCGTGAGGTGTGCTTGCTTGTGTGAATGTGTGTGTGTTTTAGTTTCTGAGAAGGTGTTGGCCAAAAACTTAATTGGGTAACAGTCTTTTTGTCATGCTTGTCTGCAACTCTGCATGTCATCTTTATGATGAGTAGTAATCTATCCTTTTCATAATATTGTTTATATAGTATTAGAATCTTTATAACACACCTGCAGTATTAAATTTTACTGACCTAACTTTTCAAATCTCATTTTCTCCTTATTACCACACAATAAAAAAGCAGAAAAGGCATAATCACAGAATTTTAATTTATTTCAATTTTATTGAAGCTTCACAGATAAAACAGTTACAAATGAAGGGATTTAAACATTCTGTACTAATATGCTCTACCTCTTTTCAAAAATAGACTTATGATGTTTTTCTTTGTAAAAATCTGGGGCATATTTCTTTCATAACTTGCATTACAACAGATTTATGATGAAGAAAACTGACAAAGTAAAGTATTATGATGTTCTCGGCACTTTTCAGGGGAGATCCTCACTCATCAGCACTTGATATGTCACCATTAGAATGTCATGGTGTACCATTTTGTGTTAAAACCAGGCTTTGATAAAACTGTTGATAAGCACTTGGGATGCACTTGCTGTTGTGTAAGGACAAGAGGTCCTCCATCTTGTGTTTACTGATCAGCAGGAATCTGTGATATGCCTGAAGATGTCACAGGATGATAGCTGCCCCCACTCTGGATCACTTCCGGATACACTTTGCTTCTTCCTGGTACGTTCTTCTAAGATAGCAATTTCCTGTACTTTACTTCATATCACCTTATATTTATTAGTGTCATACATCCACTGTTGCATCTGCACCACTTACTTGAAGTTGTATATTAAATCCTGGTTCATTTACTTAACTGTGTAGAATTTTCAGTGACGTTACTCATTCTACTTAAGGTGACTGACTGATCTGCTACATACTCAGACTAGTTCTTCTTTCAATCAGTTTGCAATGAGTCACATTCATTCTGGGAGTGCCTCCATTCTAGAAAGTGGTATGTGACTGATATTCTGTTTGTAGTAATAAAGGCTCATATCAGACTGAAAAGTAGACCACACTTTCTGCACATCAAAACATGCAGTGATGATAATCTTCTCTTAGATTCAAGTGATTCTGTATTTTTCTTTGAGTTGACAATAGCTTTATTTGCTAAGTGAGAACTGTATTTGTCTGACAACTTTGCTTTCTCCCCTACGGGAGACACGGATTAAAGTTAGCATAGTTCACAATTATCCTTTTCAGGCCAACAGCATAACAATGGTTAAATATATTGGCATATTGTCTTTATGTGAAAGGGTTCAATCAGACATATTTACTTCCCTTGATCCATTCCTGGCACAATCTTTCCAACATTACAATGCTCAGTTTAGCATCAAGGTATTTTCTGCTTGTTTCTTTCCTTGTGTAAGATGACTATGCAAGAAAAGCTGTTTATATGCTCTCAGACCAACTTCTTTATTCCAGGTCAGGGTGTACACGCAGAAAAGGAAAAAAAAAAATTCCCGGATTTTCCCGGGTTAAAAACACACTTTCTCCCAGGTGAAAACACACTTTTTTCACGTTAAGTGACAGTACACATTTTCTCGGAACTGTAAAACTTATCAACCGTTTGAATGGTTACGGTTTTATACACCACCATAGAATACCCCGGCACTTCAGAAAACTAACTCAGGGGAAAAAAACCACGTTTTAGAAAGATCTTTGATGTGCAGCAACATGTACGCTGCATATTTTTGTATTATGAAAGCAATTCAAATTCCACCAAACACTGTATGTTACTTTCCGAAGCATTGAAATCGAGATTGTGATGCGCTTTTGTAATCCAGTCACAGCTCATGTAACGTGATCTCGCCAGCCCATGACAGCGAATATTCAGAGCATAGGACACATGGTGTAGTCAGACAATAGCAATATTACTGTTAAGTAGTGCGAACTCACAAATAGGAAACGTTTATGGTTTAAATTAGTATACATGGTGTTGATACAAGAAAAGCAAAGCTTTGACATATAATATTGGTATTGATGATGAATAAGCTGCAAGAGAAGCTAAGCTTTCACGTATAATGTTGACCTTTTTGCGCTTGTTACACTTTAAGATACATCACACAAAGTTGATTGGTTGGTTGGTTTAAAAGAGGGGGGAAGGCACCAAACTACGAGGTCATCGGTCCCTTGTTCCGAAAGAAACAATGCCACAAGGGTAAGAATAAGACAATGAGACTTACAACACAAAACAGAATGAAAGGATAAACCACAACAACGACTAAAGGGCAATAAACATGAAATGGACAAAAGGGGAAAAGAAAACCGCAAAGACGCAAGAAAGAGGTAGAAGAGGTTAAAACAAGAATGCAGGTTATCATGGCTGGCTGACCATGAGGATAAAAAGGAAAAGCCAGCCACTCTCCAACACATTAAAACCTCCACCCTGAAAGCACTAGGGTGGAAGACAACCAAGGACAAAGGACATGTGCTAAAACTTAGAGCAAATGATAAAACTCACCCTCAAGAATAAAACGTAAAACTTAGCTGCTGTTGAGGCATTGTCACCCAACACCAAAGGTAGGGTGCTGGGAAAGTTAAAAATCCGTCGCAGAGCAGCTAAAAGTGGGCAGTCCAGCAAGAGATGGGCGACTTTCTTTCGTGAGCCACAGCGACACCGAGATGGGTGCTCGTGATGGAGGAGGTAACCATGCGTCAGCCACGTATGGCCAATGCGGAGCTGACAAAGAACCACAAAGTCCCTGCAAGAGGCGCGAACAGAGGTCTTCCACACATTCGCAGTTTCCTTAATGGCAAGCAGCTTATTGTGCGTACTGAGGTTATGCCATTCCATCTCCTAAAGCTGCAAAATCTTGCAGCAAAATACTGAATACAGGTCAGTTTCAGAGAAGCTGATCTCAATAAGCAGTTTCCGCAAAGCTTGTTTGGCCAGCCTGTCAGCAAGTTCGTTGCCTGGGATTCCGACATGACATGGGGTCCAGACAAACACCACTGAACAATTGGACCAGTCCAGGGCATAGATGGACTCCTGGATTGTCACTACCAAAGGATGACGAGGGTAGCACTGGTCGATAGCTTGGAGGCTGCTCAAGGAGTCAGTACACATGAGAAATGACTCGCGTGGGCACGAGAGGATGTGCTCAAGAGCATGAGATATGGCCGCCAGCTCTGCGGTGAAAACACTGCAGCCGTCTGGTAAGGAGTGCTGCTCTATATGTCCTCCATGAAAATAGGCAAAGCCAACGTGACCATCAGCCATCGAGCCATCGGTGTAAACCACTTCAGGGTCCCGGTACATGTCAAGAAATGAGACGAAGTGACAGTGGAGAATAGCAGGGTTAACTGAGACCTTAGGGCCATGAGAATGGTCCAGGCGAAGCCGCGGCCTAGGTGTACACCATGGAGGTGTTTGTGAATGAACCTCAAGTATAGGTGGTTAACGCAAGGGTTCCAGTTCGGAGAGAAGGGATCGCACATGAACTGCAATTGCAAGCCCTGACCTGGGCCACCAAT
The DNA here is from genome assembly GCF_021461395.2 of Schistocerca americana. NCBI lineage: Eukaryota > Metazoa > Arthropoda > Insecta > Orthoptera > Acrididae > Schistocerca > Schistocerca americana. Next base: position 191,169,970 of record NC_060119.1, read on the forward strand.
GAGGGAGATGAACCGCAGTGGCAGGAAAAGGAGATGGTAATTTGAATGCGCAGGAGAACTACAAAAATGTGCAACGTAACTGGAGAGCAACTGCGTATGCCTAACCACCAATGGAGGGACTCCGGCCTCCACCAGTGTAACATCCACGAGATAAATTTTTGGCTACAGTGCGACAAGAGGAAATTGCGCCTCTGGCAGTTATAAACATTATCTATTCGACATATGAAAAAATTAATTATTTATATAATATTCTATGATATAATTGGACATATCGATGTGTGTCATACAAAGACAATGATAATTGTAAAGTGCTTTTATGATCTGCGTTTGTCTTCCTTTGTTTTTACCTTTTGTTGGATGGCTTTTGTAGGTTCAGCACGCAAGACGCATATCAAACTGAGGTCTGTTAAGAAATTGTAATTATTTGTTAATTATTACTTGAAAATAGAGTTCATTATTATTATAAATATGAGTGATTAATTATTTGTAACTCTAATTCCTCTCTCAGTAAGCATTATCTGTGTTAATTATTTCTTTCCACTGCAACGAGCGCAGCCATTGATGATAGCGATTTGTATCGCGTGTTTGTCTGTGTTTTCCTTAGAAACAAATCAAATGTTTGCTTGATGAAGTCTAAATAGTGCACAATACGAAAGTAGAGTTTCTGTAAAGTTTAATAAGCATTTAGAATACTTATTTGTTCTAACAATAGAAAGTCTCTATCAATTGTCTGTCGCCATCTTAACAATTGTCTCAGCGGCAAATTCAAATTACGCAACTCTGCAGACATAAATGCCGAACGTAATACAAATGTGTAAAAATAAATGTGCACCGGTGGTTTCCGAACTTATTTGAATGAAAATAATTCGAATCAGATTGGTTCTTTAAAAACAGTGCTCATAGCACGATCGTTATAACAAAACTTTTCTAGCTGATGTATGGAGCCGAAATTTATTATGCACGAGTTGCGAAGAATATTGTTTCAGGTAACATACGTCAGTGTTGTGCGCGGCTGATATTCGGTGGTTTTAATGATCATTTTGCTGAAGATAACTGTTTCCATCATAATCCTTAGTTGTATAGAATCCGTTGTATGAACTGTGATTTAGTGACACTTACACAACTTACAGACAACACTTTAACACGATGTTAACTTGGAGTTCTTTAGCAACTTGATCAAATCTTTAGCCGGGAGAAAAATTATTTAGTAATTACTCAATGTAATAAAACAAGATTATCATTTCCATTTACAAATTAGTTAAATACCAAACCATTGAATAACACAGTGAACGCCACACTGGCGCCCAACGTGGGGCCACCAATGCACATTTATTCATTTTAATAATTGAAATTGTGATCTATTACAGGTACGAAGTACCAAAACAAACTATTAATCATTGTTTATTTATTTGTTTCATGAGCATTGACATCTTCCTACCGAACTGCTGTACGAATCTGTATCTGCACTGGTGCCAGACACACGAGTAACTTCACTTAAGCAGTGCAGTCCACGACTGTCAATCAATTCAGGTAGGAACAGATGTTCATGTTCTGTAATTACACAGCAGCACACTAACAACATTTACTGCGCGTGCAATTTTTAAATTAAAATCAGTACCTGCAGCCATAAGTAGTAATAATTGAATATTCTGGCTGCGAGAATAATATTTTTGAGTGTTATTTGTGTATATGTGTGAGTTATAAATCATTTTGTGTCAACTGGTGCTTGTCAGTGATTTATATATTTGTTGTGCTATATTGGTGATAGAATGGTTAAACAAAAGAAAAATAAACCGAATGAGCATACTGATGCAGAGATGACATCAGAGTCTCAGGTAGAACAATCTACCCGTATTTCTGTCGAATTATTAGAAAATTTAATTATGAATAATAATTTAGAAACTGATGTCCCGAGTGATAGTAAAACCGAGGAGTTGCCAAAACAAACTGACACTCCTGCATTCAACCAGTTAGGAATTAATGACAATATTTCTTCTGGGCAAGGGGCAGCAGTTAGCAATCCTCAAGCTATGTCCATACAGGATATGCTAACAGCATTATTTGAAAAGTTTACTATTAAAGAACAGGAGCATGAAAAACAACGCGAGCTTAAAGAACAGGAGCGTGAAAAACAACGCGAGCTTAAAGAGCAGGAGCGTGAAAAACAACGTGAGCTTAAAGAGCAGGAGCGTGAAAGACAACGTCAGCAGGAAAAGGAAAAACGTAGACAGGAAAAACTTATAGAAAAACAGCAACTGGAGCTCAGGGACCAGGAAAAGGAAAAGAAATTTATGGGAAATATAAACAATATTTTTCTGAAAAGAGATAAAGAAATTGTCCGTAGGATAAATCAAGTGTTGGTCGAGCATGACAATGTTATTACTACCCATTTTAAGAAGGAGATCGATGCAGTAAAAACCACTATCGAACCCTTAACAAACATTCCAGTTCAGGTCAATAGTCTTCAAACTGAAGTAGATGGACTAGAGAACCAATTCAAAGCCTTGGCTACCGCTGTGGAAACTATGCAGGAGGAATTTTCCCTTGGAAATCCGAAAGCAAGCCCATACAGAAGTAGCCAGGGCACTGAGCTCTGAAAATCAAAACTTTGAAAATCCGACAGTATGCAGTAATAACAACACTGGTACTGACAGGCAAAAGATCGCAGATAATCTGACGGCGAATATTAATGCACCACAAGGAAGACCAAATTTTGGTAATCAACCGATATTACCAGATCAATATGTGACACCAAGGAACAATAATAGTGGAATAGAGTGTACTTGTTATAAAGTAACCACACCACCTGCGAATGATAGCAATTCCATGCACTTAACTACTTTGATGCATGAAGAAAGCCTAATTAAGCATAGACAGTTTCAAATATTTAACGAAGAAAGCAAGAAAAACATACATCCAGTAGTTTTCATTCGAAACTTCAAAAGTGTTCTTCCAAAATCATGGTTGGAAGAACAGAAAATACAGTTTGTGGTTTCACATATTTCTGGTGATGCGTCGCTCTGGGCATTAAATGCAGCAGAAACTTGCAAGACTTTCCACGACTTTGAGAAGGCGTTCCTTGATCAATTCTGGTCAGCGTCTACTCAAGAGCGACTCCGTAAAATTGTTTACAATGCAGAAATGTACAATCCGAAGTCAGGTTCCTTAAGAAAGTACTTTGAAAAATATATTAACTTGACCCGGTACTGGGATGAGCCAGTAACCACCAGAGACTTATTGCGAGTGTTAAAAGCTAGATTACCCATACATATTAGAGAAAAATTATTTAATGTTACAGACACCGATCTGAAAGAATTTCTGTCTGCAATTGATTCTCTGGATCTAGTGCAAGAAGACGCCAGAAAAAATTCTGACGTGATCAGCAATAATAATAGTCCTAATAGAAAAAATTCATGGAATGGAAATAATGAAATAGGGGCGAAGGTAGTCCAAAGAAAAATAAAAGTAAAGCTTATAGTAATGGAAAATACAATAATAATAATAGTAGTAAGAATCCCTACAACCAAAATTTTGGTTATCCTAATAATAATAACAGTAATTATCAAAAGGGCGAAGAACACCAAAAACCGAATGGTAATCAGAGGCCGTACCACAATGAAAACCCAAACAATAACAATAGCAACCGAAAGAGATGAAATGACAACAGGTCAGACAGTTCATATAAAGACAAGCCTAAAAATATGCGGGGTGACAGTGAATATTGGCGACAGCCAAGGCCAAGTCATTGGCAGCCGCAGCAAAATTCTATCAATTCAGGTCAGCCAATAAATTATGTACAGGCTATACCTATACCAAGCAATCAATATCCACCGTGGTGGGATCCAAGCAGGCCTCCTCCGACTGAAAACTCACAAAATGTTAGAATAGTGGAGGTACCTTCGGAAACAAAACAAAACACTCAGAAGCCAACAAACTAATTTCAGTTCCTGTAGGCCTTCGCCAGGTGACCGAGGCCAACAATGAAGGCAATAGGTCGACGGAACAAAAAATAAACATGATACGGTATCAGGATGGCAAAAGGATCGAAGATGAGCTATATCAGGAACCTGCTGTCTCTGATAAGCCACAAAAGGAAAATATCCAAGCAAGTGTCACCGGAGCTGTAAATGGTGTAACAACTACTATTCTGCTTGACGCAGGTGCAAACGTATCAGTTATGAACACGCAGTTTTTCAAGGAGGTATCGGAGATAAGGAGATTGCCGATTTTGCCGGTTGCAAATTGTAAGGTTATAGGGGCATTGGGAAAAAAGGCACAGAGTATAAAATACCGAACACAGGTGGAAGTTTCCTTGGGAAATGATTGCTTGTTATGCACGTTCCTACCAATGGGTAACTTGTCAGTACCGGTGCTTCTGGGTCTTGAGTACCTTCGGGAAAGGGAAGCGGTAATTGATCTCGCCCGTGGGACATGTGCACTTAAGTACCAACAGCGACCCACAACATTAATATTGAATCGGGAGTTCGGTGCGAACCTTCCGCTGATGAGAAAAATGAATCTTTCTGTCAGCAAACAGAAGATGTTAGTGTTGGATCATAAGCACCCACAGATGTGTCACAAAAATCGAAATAACGATGCACCCAGCAGCGTGAGTGACATCGTCACAACAATAGAAGAGAAAGTACAGGAGGCAACTTGCATTAATGCTTCAGAGGCTAGACAAATAACAGAATTATTATCCGGATACCTCGAAGTATTCACTGAACGCTCTGGAATCATAAAAGATTACCAGTATAATATGAAAGTATATCCGCACAAGACCTATTGCAGAGCATCTTACTCGGTCCCCTGGACTAAGAAAAACGAAGTGAATACACAAAGGACCAATCAGAAGCGCAAGTGCACCACGCCATAACTGTAAATATAATGTTTATGGTAAAATAATTAGCAGTAATAATTTTATAATATTATGTAGGTATTAGTTTATAAGCTTTTATGTCAAGTATTACACTGTAATGTTCTTGAATTATTTGAACAAGGAGTAGAGAATCCCCATAATAAATGTATTTTTACTTTAAAAGGGATAAATAACTTGATAAACACTTGAATAATATTACATTAAATGTGAAGAATTTTACCTATCTATACGTAGCATAGAAATGCTTAAAATGCTTAAATAATATGTTTGTTTGTGTGTAAGAATGGATATAACAAAAATATTTTCATAAGATTGAGTCATGTAGTCCCACACACGTACTGAGTGTTGGTGGTGAGTGAGCTGTGTGACTGAAAATAAAAAATAAATAAATAAATAAAAAATAAAATAAACTGCTTTCACTAGTGAAGCGAAATCTGAATTTGTACTGATTTACGTACATGGTTTCATTACAAAGTCACTTAAAATGCTCTTATGAACTGTCCCAAAAACATGGTAAATAACAATCCCAACAAAAAAATATAAATATATGTATCTGTAATAAAAATGAAAATGTACTGTTACCTGGACAGTTCAGTAATGATCTCATGGTCAAGATAACGTAGCAGATTCTGAAAGTTTTATATTGTCTCATGTTTATGTGACAGTGTAAAATTTTAAATTTTGTTATTCAGTCATGGTAATATGAACTTATGTGCAAGTGTACCAGACCTCATTACTTGAAAAGTGTCATTTGCATATAGATTGTCTGTTAAGTACTGTGGAAAACTACTGACAGCAATCAGAACAGTGAAACGTGTTTCGCAGGAACTTGTGGACGCGTGAAGAACTGTGATTTATATTGTGAATAATGATGAACAGTGATAAAAACTGTGATCACGCACCCTTATGAACGCTCTTTGAGTGTCAAAGTTAGCAGCAGTGCTATGAATGTTGAGTACTATTGACTGAATTAATAATTAACTTGAACTGATGACCTGTAGTAGTTTGATATGAAGCGTCTCCGCGTGCCAAATTTAATGTGACAGACTGTACAGCCAGCCGCGCGGCAAAACAATAATGCAACGTTGGCTACGCAGCGCGTCGCGAAAATATTTACATTCTGCTTAAGTAAACAAAGCACACTACGGACACTTGTATGATTAACGGTGCAGTGTTCAAAATGTGCATATTGTGATAAACTTAAGTGTGAATCACTACATTGTGTTGAACAGTGTCAAAATACAGAACATACTCCAAAAACAGTCTAATTCCATCCGTGTGAATGCGAGTGAAATGGACATTAATAAACTTTTCCACAGGATGAGAATAGTAATTATCTTGCCACTGATGCTTATATTTTCGCATTTCGTGTACCCGTCTTAAACTGAGTGACGTGGGAAAGGAGAAACAAGACCTGCTGCAGCGCGACTTCTAACCAGCAGCAGATCCAAACCATGATGCAGCTGACGGCAGCCGACGCCCCACCGACTCGGCCGGGGTCAGTCCAGCAGCAGCCACTACCTGTCTGCGGTCCAACGGCTCGACACAAGGACGGTCTTATGTCAGCAGCAAATTGTTATGACATTCAATAAATGAGTGACTTCGGAGATTTTATGATACCCCACCATGAGAAAACATTCATTATCCCAGATGCTTACAACAGAGTCATAAATTTGCATTTTCCAGCATATTTTATTACATTCATGTCAAGCCTGACTGTTAAAAGTAGGTGTCTGTATTTTCTTGAAGCCCCTTGGACAGTTTTATTCCCGGTTTTCTGAGTCCAGTGAACCCAGATGGGTGGGGATAAGTTAATCCGGGAAGTATCCGCAGCAATTTCTGAGATAATACAGTCACTGAAGTCATTTAAAGTACTCGATTCAACTATAATTTTATCATGTCTAAAACGACATTGAAACTAAACATTTGCATCTTGAGAGTAGCAAATCTACGTGGATTACGTGGACTGATAATAGATAAACTAATTTTTTTCTCAGCCCAAGGGGCATTGTAACATCCACGAGATAAATTTTTGGCTACAGTGCGACGAGAGGAAATTGTGCCTCTGGCAGTTATAAACATTATCTATTCGACATATGAAAAAATAGTGAATTAATTATTTATATAATATTCTATGATATAATTGGACATATCGATGTGTGTCATACAAAGACAATGATAACTGTAAAGTGCTTTTATGATCTGCGTTTGTCTTCCTTTGTTTTTACCTTTTGTTGGATGGCTTTTGTAGGTTCAGCACGCAAGACGCATATCAAACTGAGGTCTGTTAAGAAATTGTAATTATTTGTTAATTATTACTTGAAAATAGAGTTCATTATTATTATAAATATGAGTGATTAATTATTTGTAACTCTAATTCCTCTCTCAGTAAGCATTATCTGTGTTAATTATTTCTTTCCACTGCAACGAGCGCAGCCATTGATGATAGCGATTTGTATCGCGTGTTTGTCTGTGTTTTCCTTAGAAACAAATCAAATGTTTGCTTGATGAAGTCTAAATAGTGCACAATACGAAAGTAGAGTTTCTGTAAAGTTTAATAAACATTTAGAATACTTATTTGTTCTAACAATAGAAAGTCTCTATCAATTGTCTGTCGCCATCTTAACAATTGTCTCAGCGGCAAATTCAAATTACGCAACTCTGCAGACATAAATGCCGAACGTAATACAAATGTGTAAAAATAAATGTGCACCGGTGGTCCCGAACACATTTGAATGAAAATAATTCGAATCAGATTCGTTCTTTAAAAACAGTGCTCATAGCGCGATCGTTATAACAAAACTTTTCTAGCTGATGTATGGAGCCGAAATTTATTATGCACGAGTTGCGAAGAATATTGTTTCAGGTAACATACGTCAGTGTTGTGCGTGGCTGATATTCGGTGGTTTTAATGATCATTTTGCTGAAGATAACTGTTTCCATCATAATCCATAGTTGTATAGAATCCGTTGTATGAACTGTGATTTAGTGACACTTACACAACTTACAGACAACACTTTAACACGACGTTAACTTTGAGTTCTTTAGCAACTTGATCAAATATTTAGCCGGGAGAAAAATTATTAAGTAATTACTCAATGTAATAAAATAATATTATCATTTCCATTTAAAAATTAATTAAATACCAAACCACTGAATAACACAGCGAACGCCACACCAGGATGTTGGACACAGGACTCGTCCTAAAAGCTCCTGTCATTAGGCAAACGCCACAGTGGTGCACTGGGTTGAATAAATGCAATGCTGAGGGTGCCGCTGAACTATAAACTACACTCCCATAGTCAATGCAGGATTGAACAAGAGCTCTGTAGAGCTGCAGCAGCATAGAGCGATCTGCACCCCAGTTGGCGTTGCTCAGGCAGCGGAGGGCATTGAGGTGCTGCCAGAACTTCTGCTTAAGCTGACGGAGGTGAGGAAGCCAAGTCAATCGGGATTCGAAAACCAGTCCTAAGAATCAACATGTCTCCACTACAGTGAGTGGATCGTCATCAAGGTAAAGTTCTTGTTCCAGATGAATGGTACGACGCTGACAGAAGTGCGTAGCACACGACTTCGTGGCCGAAAACTGGAAACCGTGGGCTAGAGCCCATGAATGCACATTGTGGATGGCTCCCGGTAGGTGACGCTCAGCAACAACGGTACTGGTGAAACAGTACAAAATGCAGAAGTTGTCTGCATACAGAGAAGGTGAGATGGACAGCCCTATCACTGCTGCTAGACCATTAATGGCCACTAAAAATACAGGGCTATTACAAATGATTGAAGCGATTTCATAAATTCACTGTAGCTCCATTCACTGACATATGGTCATGACACACTACAGATACGTAGAAAGACTCAAAATTTTGTTCGGCTGAAGCCGCACTTCAGGTTTCTGCCGCCAGAGCGCTCGAGAGCACAGTGAGACAAAATGGCGACAGGAGCCGAGAAAGCGTATGTCGTGCTTGAAATGCACTCACATCAGTCAGTCGTAACAGTACAACGACACTTCAGAACGAAGTTCAACAAAGATCCACCAACATCTAACTCCATTCGGCGATGGTATGCGCAGTTTAAAGCGCCTGGATGCCTCTGTAAGGGGAAATCAACGGGTCGGCCAGCAGTTAGCGAAGAAACGGTTGAACGTGTGCGGGCAAGTTTCACGCATAGCCCGCGGAAGTCGACGAATAAAGCAAGCAGGGAGCTAAACGTACCACAGCCGATGGTTTGGAAAATCTTACGGAAAAGGCTAAAGCAGAAGCCTTACCATTTACAATTGCTACAAGCCCTGACACCCGATGACAAAGTCAAACGCTTTGAATTTTCGGCGCGGTTGCAACAGCTCATGGAAGAGGATGCGTTCAGTGCAAAACTTGTTTTCAGTGATGAAGCAACATTTTTTCTTAATGGTGAAGTGAACAGACACAATGTGCGAATCTGGGTGGTACAGAATCCTCATGCATTCGTGCAGCAAATTCGCAATTCACCAAAAGTTAACGTGTTTTGTGCAATCTCACGGTTTAAAGTTTACAGCCCATTTTTCTTCTGCGAAAAAAACGTTACAGGAGACGTGTATCTGGACATGCTGGAAAATTGGCTCATGCCACAACTGGAGACCGACAGCGCCGACTTCATCTTTCAACAGGATGGTGCTCCACCGCACTTCCATCGTGATGTTTGGCATTTCTTAAACAGGAGATTGGAAAACCGATGGATCGGTCATGGTGGAGATCATGATCAGCAATTCATGTCATGGCCTCCACGCTCTCCCGACTTAACCCCATGCGATTTCTTTCTGTGGGGTTATGTGAAAGATTCAGTGTTTAAACCTCCTCTACCACGAAACGTGCCAGAACTGCGAGCTCGCATCAACGATGCTTTCGAACTCATTGATGGAGACATGCTGCGCCAAGTGTGGGAGGAACTTGATAATCGGCTTGATGTCTGCCGAATCACTAAAGGGGCACATTTCGAACATTTGTGAATGCATAAAAAACTTTTTGGGTTTTTGTATGTGTGTGCAAAGCATTGTGAAAATATCTCAAATAATAAAGTTATTGTAGAGCTGTGAAATCGCTTCAATCATTTGTAATAACCCTGTAGAGATACACTCAATATGGAGCCCTGCGGGACCCCATTCTCCTGGATATGGTGGGAACTAAGGGAGGCACCAACTTGGACTCGGAAAGTAAGAAGTGACAGGAAATTGTGGATAAAAATCGGGAGCGAGCCTCGGAGACCCCACTCATATGATGTGGCAAGGATATGTTGTCGTCAGGTCGTGTCATACGCTTTTCGTAAATCAAACCGACGGCAACCAGGTGTTGGCATCTGGAAAAGGCCGTTCAGATGGCAGACTCAAGGAACACAACATTATCAGTGGTACAGCGACCCTGGCGGAAGCCGCCCTGACGAGGAGCCAGTAGGCCATGTGACTCCAGGACCCAACTCAACCGCCGACACACCATACATTCCAGCAGCTTACAAAGGTAAGGCTGATGGGCCGATAGCTATCCACATCAAGTGGGTTTTTACCGGGTTTAAGCACCAGAATGATGGTGCTCTCCCGCCATTGTGAAGGAAACACACCATCCCACCAGACCCGGTTGAAGATGATGAGGAGATGTCACTTGTAGTCAGGTGAGAGATGTTTAATCATCTGACCGTGGATCCGATCTGGCCGAGGAGCTGTGTTGGGGCAATGTGCAAGGGCACTGAGGAGCTCCCACTCTGTGAATGAGGCATTATAGGGTTCACTGTGGCATGTAGTGAACGAGAGGACTTTCCTTTCCATCCACTGCTTGAGGGTGTGAAAGGCGGGAGGGGAGTTCTCCGACACAGAGGCTCGAGCAAAGTGCTCAGCAATCACATTTGCGTCAGTAGATAACACGCCATTGATGTTAATGCCAGGGATATCTGTTGGGGTCTGGTACCCAAAAATCTTCGCCCCGAGACTTGGGAAGGTGACGTATGGGAGCCAACAGTTGAGACGTATCTCTTCCAACACTCCTGCTTCCGCCTTTTGATACGCTGGCGAATGTGAGCACAGAGCCGCTTAAAGGCTATGAGGTGCTCCAGGGAAAGGGTGCCGCTTTTGCTGCTGCAGAGCTTGTCGAGGCTCCTTAACTGCTTCAGTGACTTCCGGTAATCACCAAGGGACTGGCTTTCGCTGGGGCACCCCAAAGATTGAGGGTTCGTGTTTTCTGCCTCAGTAACGATTGTTGTAATCACCTGCTCAACCATCACATCGATGTTACTGTGTGGGGGAGAGTCAACGGTGAAAGCGGAGGTGAAAGTTTCCAAGTCTGCCTTGTTTAAAGCCCATCTGAATAGGCGTCCGTGGGCCTGATGCTGCGGCAGTGACAGGAAGATGGGGAAGTGGTCACTACCACACAGGTCGTCATGTGCTCTCCAGTGGATAGATGGGAGAAGTCCTGGGCTGCAAATGGATAAATCATTGGCTGAGTAACTACCACGAGCGACACTGAAATGTGTGGCGGCCCCAGTATTTAAGAGGCAGAGGTCAAACTGAGACAGTACAGTTTTGACATCTCTGCCTCAGCCAGTAAGCACGGTGTCTCCCCACAAGGCGTTACGGGCATTAAAATCTCCCAAAAGTAGGAAAGGTTTGGGGAGTTGATCAGTCACTGCAGCTATCATAGTCCGGGGTACTGCACCATCTGCAGGAAGATATACATTGCAGACAGTTATTTCCTGCGTCGTCCTTATTCTGACAGAAGTAGCTTCAAGAGGGATTTGAAGGGGCACAATTTCACTACAGACTGAATTTAACACACAGACGCAAACTCCACCTTACACTCGACTATAGTCGCCATGGTTCCTGTAATATCCCTTATAGCCATGGAGGGCAGGGGTCCACATTGACGGGAACCAGGTTTCGTGGAGGACAATGCAGAAAGCAGGTATAAAGCTTAACAGTTGCTGTAGCTCAGCCTGGCAGTGGAAAAAACTGTCGCAGTTCCACTGGAGAATGACGTCATCATGAGACTGGGAAGGCATGGAACATTCAGTGAAGCAGTTTACGCATCAGGGTCACCTGCTGCCACTGGCTTATTGCCACAGCAATCTATATCCATTGTCTCTGAGGGTCAGGCGAGATCTAGGTCCTCATTGGATGCCAGAATGTTTACCTTATCCTCAGACGCAGAGCTTGTAGGTGGCAGCGGTGTGGGTGCCACCACAATTTCCTTGGCCTTAGGGGTCTTCTTTTTGGTTTATTCTCGCTGCCTTGGGTTTCTCTGACTGGGAGAGATTCACTGATTCAATCTCCGGGACTGAGGATGATTGTGACGCCCTACAATCAGCTGCTTTTGGGCATTTCAGCCACTGGTGGGTGTCATCTTTCTCATTAGTAGAAACCTGGGAAGGGAGTGACCCACGGGACCCCTTCCTGGCGAGAGAAGCCGAAGGAGACTTACGCTTCTCCAGCTGAGAAGTGGTAACTGGTGTCCCCGATGGTTGGGGGCAGTGCTCCCAAGGTAGGTGATGTGGGAGCAACAGGGGAGGGGGAGGGGGAGGGGGGGAGGAAGTGCCCCCACCATCAAGGGGGTGGGTGTAGCCTTCTGGCTCTGAGAGCCGACTGGAATTTGCGGAACTGATGGGTTACAACTGTTCTCATTGAGGCGGCGTATGAGGTGGTCATAGCCAAAGTATGTAGGTGCTCATATTTTCTCTTAGCCTCAGTGTAGGTGAGTCGGTCCACGGTCTTGTATTCCGTGATTTTCCTATCTTTCTGTAAATTCCTGCAGACTGGCGAGCAAGGTGAATGATGCTCTCCGGAGGTTGACAAAGATGGTAGGTGGGGCACATGCATAATTGGGATGCGATGGACGTCCACAATCTTGACATGTGAGGCAGAAAGTACAGTGGGAATACATATGGCTGAACTTCCAGCACTTGAAGCACTGCATTGGGGGACTGATATGTGGCTTGACATCACAGTGGTAGACCGTCACTTTGTCCTTTTCGGGTAAGGTGTCACCCTCGGCAGTCAAGATGAAGGCACCAGTGGCAACCTGTTTATCCCTTGGTCCCCAATATATGCGCCGCCGAAATGAACACTTCGCCGCTCTAAATTGGTGCACAGCTCATTGTCAGACTGCAAAAGAAGGTCCCTGTGGAAGATGATACCCTGGACCATATTTAAGCTCTTATGTGGCATTATGGTAACAGAAACATCCCCCAACTTGTTACAAGCGAGTAAAGTCCATGACTGGGCAGAGGATGCTGTTTTTATCAAGACTGATTCAGATCACATTTTGGACAAGCCCTCACCTCCCCAAACTTGTCCTCTAAATGCTCTACAGAAAACTGTGGCTCCATCGGAAAAAAAAGGAGTCCCCATCAGTTCTCGTACATGCGAGGTTCCGGGGTGAATAAGGTTTGCTGCCACCCTTAGCCTGGCGTTCCTCCCATGGTGTGGCCAGGGAGGGTAATGATTTAGGGTCGTACTTTCTTGCATTGTACTGAGACTTGGAAAGCTTAGAGACTGCTGTTGTTTGATCACCAGCAAGTGATGACGTGGTACACTTCATTGCAAGTCATCTGCCCTGATGCCGCCCACTCCGACCAGGGGCCCTTCCCACGGGCGCCACCCAGCCAGAGCAAAGGCCACTTGACAGGAGGGCCATTGTCAGGAGTCCCGAAGCCCCAGGGGGATGGGCATCTACACCTTGGCATACGTGGGGAGTTAATAGAGCAGGCATCAGCAGAGCGATCCCTGTGTTGTCAGGAGGCTACAACCAACAGGGTACATGGTGGCCCCACCACAACGGATTGGCTACTGTGCTGGATATGAGGTGCAAAGAAGTCCATGGTCACCGTCGGCACAAAAAGCAACAGTGCATAGTGCATGGTGGAAAATGCACCCAGGAAGGCATCCTCGCCCAAGAGATGGAGAATGAGCTGGACTGCAGTGCGACAACAAGAAACTGGGCTAAAGATCTCAAGGCATGATGGACACAATGCACCATGTAGGGCGAACTTCCCCAACTGGCTAACCCTTCGGGAAAATTTTGAAAAATTGAGTCCAAACCCAACAGGAGACCATCACATAAATGCCGAAACGTGTGAGACTCCTTTTAGTCGCCTCTGACGACAGGCAGCAACACATCGGGCCTATTCTAATCCCCGGACCCACAGGGGGGATACATCACACAAATGTGCCAGTAAAATTTTTAATGACGACATCAATGTCTGGTCTTCTGGACTCAAAATTCCTCTAAATGGTCATCCTCAAAGAGTTTATTTTTAAATGAGAGTCAAACGCTCTGCAATTTAAAAAGTTCATTGTACATTCTCGCACATAGTTCATCTTGTGTAAATGGAAATTTACTTTGAAAGTAACACTTTTCAAACAACCATTCAGTATATTTTCCTGCGACCTTTGAAATGGGTTTGTTTCAGCAGTTGCCTGAGAACGCCAGATAACAGGCGTCACCATGCTTGCGCAGCTACAATGGTGCACGAAGCCCATATGTTTGTACTTGTAAAGCATTAAAAGATCTTACATTATGTCAGAAAAGAAACAAAATATCAGAGGATACTCCAAGAGAATCAAAACTTCGTGAACCATACTAAAATGCATAATTTGACTTACAGTATACCCAGACTTGGTTGTAAATTTTCTTGAAATACCAGTACTGTATTATCTCATGTTTGGTTTTTTGTTATGGCATTATGTTATACGAGCTAAAAGATGAAAATGTGCACTTGAAATGCAGTGAACAGTTGAAACTAGCCAATATTGTGGAATTAAACAATTCGTTTCAAATAAATTGACTACCTCAGTGTAAAAGATTAATAAAATCCAAATTTCTTTCGCAAACCGACAAAAAAAACTTCACTGTTCTGCAAGACGATTAGTACTTGACTGTTAGAGAAGCGGAAATAAAATAAAACCTGAAACTAATAACATATTTTAGCCTTCCGTAATTATGTGAATGTATTTTAATTCACTTGATAGCTACCGGCTGCAAAAACATGTTTCGTTTTCATTTGATGTGAGAACAATAAACGAAGAGGAAACAGCAAAATCACTAAAACGTAAACACGGGACAGGTGGAGACTACCCACCTCCCCACTTCATCTCAGAACAGGTCTGTGCATCAGCCCCGGATCAACAATATTTCCGAAATGGGGCAATACTATATAGTGCCCCCCCCACCCCTCAAGCATTTGAGGTAGGATGCAAAAAATTTTAAAAATCGATTTTTCAAAAATATGTTAATTTTGTAGCATATATCTTTCGGAAGAGTCTGATACACAAAACATATGTGTTCAAGGAAATGTAAGATATGTTATTTGGTCTTAAGTGTGCCAAAGTGCAGTGACATGCCTCTTCACACAGCATTCTTCTGTCGCACGTCACTGTATTTCGTTCTGTGGGATACAAACATGTAATATTTTATAATGGCTGCCATCAAACTATATTCAGGACAGCGGAAATTAAGATGTCCGGTTTGACTTCCTGCCCCTATTTAAAAACACACACACACACACACCTTGCAATTAATACTCGATGGGATCAGTTGTAACTGAGAGAACAAGAAATCTTCATAAAATTTGCACTCTTTATTGCCTATTAGCTAATAACTTGCTGTTTTGTGTGACATAAAATTAAAGATATACTAAAACCAGTAAAGACGGCAGACAAGCAAGACAGTACAGATTTCTTCAATCCTTAAGTTGTAGCATTTTTTTCTCTCTAACCTTGCAACAGCTTTATGTGGCGTGCTTTCCTTTCTGTGAAAGAATCTATTACCTCACCACAGTTCGTCAAACGTTTTGTTACATGAAAAAACAGAATGCCGTTGTCTAATATTGAATAAGCTGGTAGGGGTGGTTTTTTTATCTGATTACATGTATTTTATCGCTGTCCGCTAAATTAAATGAAATAGGCCTGTCTAATAATGCAGCAAGCATAAAACACACCAAATAAATTACACTGTTGTCCCACAAATGGTCATTTTTATAATAAGACAGAATATAATTCAAGAAGTATCAGTATCAAATGCCTATTAGGCCTACTACAAGCAAAAAGCTTTACGTTAGGAGGTAGTTTCACATTTCATTCATACGCTTCAGCTTCTCAAGCATGAGATTGAAAAGTAGTACTACGAAATTTTTATATAAATTTGGAATTGTCAAATTTGTGTGATGTCCCCATTTCTTCTCCTTCCTCATTCTAACAATCAATCTTGTCATCACTAATTCTGTAACTACTCTTGCCAGTGTCAAAACTTATTCTCTGCTTAACTTCACTAACCCTGCCACAGTCACTGGTTTAGTAATCCTACATTTATTCTCCAGTTAAGTGTTATTACGTGTTTGTACAACACATTTTCTGTGCTACTCCCAGAATAGAACTTAGGTGACAGCTAGCTGCAGAGTGTACAACTGGTCCTTACTAGTGTAGAAGTCTGGCCAAGAATTTTCTGTCAAAATTTCATTTTCTTGGATACACTGAGAAGATAATACATAATCTTCCTTAGCTGTTATTCCTGTTAGCCATTTATTTCCACTCTGGTAGTTTGAATCTATGGATTTCGCTAGTAATTATAAGAACGCTGAACATTCGCAAACCCTGTCAATCACATAAACAAACAGCAATTGGCATTCACCATTTATTCCGCTCAGTCGTATATCCCCGTCCCCTTTTATCTGCAGGAAAGTTTATTTCTAGATGTGAGGGGGATTCCCTTGGCAGAGACATCATGTACAATATGCACACATTCAAAAATCAACTTATGATTCATTCAGAAATCAACTTACAATGTGTTCAAAAATGTTCAAAAACCAACAGGGATGCATTTAAAAAAATCATATGAATAACTGATAGACCAACGTGTGCTGGATGCTAGGCGCTTTGTGAAACAAGGTTTTTTTTGTCAAGAATATGTATTTGCCCCTCCCCCCTGAAGTTGCCACCCAGGGCAGATACCACGGTTTGCCCCCTGCCACCTAGATCCAGGCCTGTCATGCATGCATGAATCTGGCAGCTTGTGTGCACCAGTAAAATTTTTCCGGGTAGCATTTGGCTGTTTGCTGCCACTGCTTATACAGCTAACAGCTGCACTTCTGTAGCCAGAAGCTGGAGAAGATACTACTCACATGTGACTCAACTGCACATGCGCAAAGCCCCCTCGCAACTGCTCAAACAAATCTAATGTAAACAGTTGTGACGTCACGTTCATCGAAAGCAATTTGTTGTTATGAAGCATTGCATAGTCTTCTTAAGGCCTTTGAAGCATTTTGCTGTTGGCAGACACCTGTACGTGCGCTGTGATTTGTTGCTGTATATGGCACATTTCCTTTGCAACGTAAGTTTTATTTTCATTTTTTTCTCTGGTTCACATTTTATTGCTGCAATACTATTCTACAATAGCAGGATACAGTAATATCTTTTGTTAGAGTATTGGTTCTTGCCAGTCAAAATTACAAAAATTTAACTGAAAACTAAAACAATGAAAAATTTTCGGAATTCTAAAAAATTCCCAGGTTTTTCCTGATTTTCTCCCAGATACAAAAATTCCCGAGTTTTTCCCAGACATCCAAGTTGTCCCAGGTCGTATACACCCTGCAGGTTGTATCATATTCCTCCTTTTGAAAGTCAGGTGACAAAATTCCATCTGATCTCAGTTTTTTCGTGGTGGTCCCCACCCATACATCTTTAATAGAGGTGGCATGAAGAAACACTTTCTGACACATCTTAATGTTATTCCCATTAAATGTTACAGAAAATTTCAGATCTGTTTTCTGCTAAAATTTTCCATATATCAACAGATGAATTCTCCCTGTCTGCTACGAGGGTCACTCTGAAAGAAATGCACATTATTTTTTTTTTTTAAATCGATCTTTTATTCTACATGTTTGAAAGTTTTACAGTGTGTAGACACATCCTTTAGGAACAATATTTTCATTTCTCCACATAATTTCCATCCCTCTCAACTGTCTTACACCACCTTCGAACCAGCGCCTGTGTATCCGCATGGTAAAATTCTGGACCAACTTGTTGGAGCCACTGTTTGGCAGCGCGGACAAGGGAGTCATCATCTTCAAACCTTGTTCCACGAAGAGAGTCTTTCAGCTTCACAAAGAGATGATAGTCACATGGAGCCAGGTCAGGACTGTAAGGCAGGTGTTTCAGTGTTGTCTATCCGAGTTTTGTGATCGCTTCCATGGTTTTTTGACTGACATGTGGCCGTGCATTGTCGTGCAACAGCAAAACATCCTGCTTTTGCCGATGTGGTCGAACACAACTCAGTCGAGCTTGAAGTTTCTTCAGTGTCATCACATATGCATCAGAATTTATGGTGGTTCCACTTGGCATGATGTTCACAAGCAAGAGTCCTTCGGAATCAAAAAACACCGTAGCCATAACTTTTCCAGCAGAAGGTGTGGTTGTGAAATTTTTTTTCCTTGGGTGAATTTGCATGATGCCACTCCATTGATTGCCTCTTCGTCTGGTGAAAAATGATGGAGCCATGTTTCATCACCTGTCACAATTCTTCCAAGAAATTCATCTCCACCATTCTCATACTGTTCCAAAAGTTCTCTCTGAGAACCCACCAGGCACAAACCTTTTTTAATGCCAACACTTTCAGTATTCTGCAAACACTTCCTTCCCCTATCCCAACGTAGCGTGAAAATTCGTTCACTGTGATGCGTCTGTCAGCAGTCACCAATTCGTTAACACTCTGCACATTTCTGGTGTGTGTGCAGTACGAGGCCTGCCACTGCGAGGACAATCCTCAATATTACCGTGCCCACTTTCATCATGTAACCTGCTTGCCCACCAAGTAACTGTACTGCGATCAACAGCAGCATCTCCATACACCTTTTTCAACCTCTTGTGGATGTTTCCCACTGTCTCGTTTCCATAGCACAGGAATTCTATGACAGCACGTTGCTTCTGACGAATGTCAAGTGTAGCAGCCATCTTGAAGACATGCTGTGATGGCGTCACTCACGGGAACAGGTTGAACTAAGTTTGAAAACAAGCGGGAAGGATGTATCTACACACTGTAAAACTTTCACACATGCAGAGAGAAAACTATATTTTTACAAAAATAGTGTGCATTTCTTTTGGAGTGACCCTCGTGTGATCTCCCATCTGCCAAAACGGCTAAAAATTAGACTGCCTGTTTCGTTGGGTTAACTTATGATGACATTAAAGTCATAATAACTAGGGATTGCATTCAGGCTTCATTAATCTAGTTTGGATCTCAGCACTCTTTCAGCCTTTATGTGCCAAACCTCTGTTTGGAGATTCCTTTGTACTATTTTTTAGCCACAATAATGGGTTCCTACTCCTTTTGCATGTTGTTCTTTTATTACTTGAACATTAACCATGATCATTACCTTTAATTTTCGACTTGAGTATATAATCGGTCAAGAACTCAATTGCTTATACCAATTATAAAAGTAGAGAACTCAAAAAACCTGTTCATACAGCTCTTTATCAACTATTATTCTATGCAAAATAATTGGTTACATTCAGACTGATGACCATGTCTACAATGAGCAGTACTATTATCAGCTACAAGTGACTTAGATGACAAGGCTCCCAACTTAATAGTGAGGATGATAACTGTACAAACATAGTAACAACAATTATGGATGTAATTGTGGTACCATTATTCCAGGACAAAAAGCATAACATAACTTGTAACTCTTTTCATCAGTAATTGAGTTCCTCAGATGACCTATGATATTCTGAAGATTGCTATTGCTGCTTAAGTATCAGTGTTACAGAGACAATTTTATACAGGAGAAAAATAGTGAAGTAACAATTCTGGCAAACACCGTAGATCAATTTGCCCATTTTTGGATTTATGATGTTAATGCTTGGAGCCATAAAATTATTAAAAGCAATCACTGAATAAATTAGCAGGCAAAAATTTTCAATAATGAAGACAAAGATGCTCAGAAAAATTCATTAAAACTAGTTACCATTAGAACAGCATTAGCAAAAGGTAGTGAAAATACATGCAGTAACATGCAGTTCCTAAACGGTAAGAGTGCTCTATAATTACTACCTTCCGTGTCCTTTCCCAGTCTCCCAGCTCTTCCAATCATTTGACGATATGTTTGAATTCCTATGGCTTCACCACAAAATAATGGAGACCTAATGATAACTCGCCTGGCAGGTAAGTTGACACCTGATGAGAGAGTAGACGTAGCAACAAGAACACGTATAACTCCTCCACGAAATAAACCTTCAATTATATCCCTTTCATCTAAGGTCAAACCTGAAAATCAGGACATTAATTAGAAACAGTAACTAAGTCATATTTACAATAAATTCTCAGTGACACAATACATGTATGAAGCAAACCTGCATGATGGAAAGCCACACCAAACGATACAGTCTTCCGCAACACAGTATCTAAGCCAACAGGACACCTCTTCAGCTGCTCCAGTGCTTCTACTATAGCAGACGTATTAAGCTGGCTACGGAGCTTGCATCCCATGTCATGTTTTGAATTACCTGTCATCATTAAAGAAGAATTATTTACTTACACAAAGCACTGAAATTAGACAGTTTGGAATATCTTTGATTATTTATGAAAAGTGGGGGAGTAAATTCTTCATCACAGAGCCGAGTCTTACACACACACACACACACACACACACACACACACACACACACAAAAAGTACGTTGTCCCAGTACTGCAGATTGGCAAAAATGAGTAAAGAAACAGACAATAATTACATCATGGGAACATCACTGTTCATCAATAGATGTAAAAGTAATAAGGAAAGTATGAACAAATTTTAGATATTGACAGTCACCTGCACAATACAGCAGAATAATCAATAAGTGTCAAAAAGGAACATATTGTATCAGGGTAAATCTGTCAACAAACCTAATACTATACAATCTACTACAGATGCAAAGAAGTTTGAAACACAAGTATTAACACATCTACAGGACCACCACATCTATACAGTAAGAGAATATTTTGATAACATGTAAGAGTAATATACCATACTTTCTCGACTATAAGGTGAGTTTCTCCCAAATTTCTCATTCAAAAAATACAAGGTCATCTTACATTCATAGATTAAACTACTGTTCCTGAGGGCAACAATTTTATGTTGTATAGTAGCTAAATATAGAGATCATGTTACATTTACAGATCAAGCTTTCGCAATTGAGGTAGTGCACAGACTTTGGAAAGGTAGGAGGGGAAACAGTGCTCCAGTTGGCTGAGTACTAAGACAAATGTGATGAGGGGAGTGGCAAGTGGGCATCAAATTTCACTTTGCTGACAACCCCGGGAATGTATACTGTATACCTTGGCTTTTAATGAACATCTACTGTGCTTAAACTGCATTTCACCTACATCCAACTGTAACCAGAATTGAAGTGACTTTAAAATTGGACAAATACTCAAGAATAATGTATGTTTTTACAGGAGACAAGTTAATGCTAACAAAAATATGTTCACATAGAGCGCTTAAAACTTGACACTACTGAAACATGAACTCCAACAATGGTGCTAAGCTGCTACTGTTCTACAGCACTGTTGATTTTCAAGGTTCACAACGGTGTTAATGCAAAGTATGATTTCTGTCGATTTAGCTGTAAGAAGCCAGAGATGACAACATAATGTTGTCATTGAATTTGGTTATATTGCCATTGCTGTAAGTACTGTAAATTGTATAAATCTATAATGGATGCAAATGACAGCTATGACTATGTTGAGAAATGTGGATCAAGAGTTCATGGTTCACAATTGGTTCACACAGTCAATACAGTGCTAATTTTAAGTTATCGATGATTCATGAAGCAGAAGGTAGAAACACCTGTGGAACAAGATGAAAATTTGATGTCAAAGAAGTGAATGTTTGCATGTGCATCAGATGAATAAATTAAAGAACACCAGTACTACATTAAAAAAAACTTTCAGGGCACAGAAAGTGGAGAAGGTTCCATGGACTGGAGAAGCAGGTTGTTCGGTATGAATGAGAGAAACACAATGAAAGCTTTCCAGTTACTCAAGAAATTGACTGACGGAGGGCATTGAAGGTGATGAAGAATTTTCTAACTGCTTGCATCATGGAATTCAAAGCATCTGGTGGCTGGTGCATGAGGACGATGAAGAGGGTGGGGCTTATATTACAGTGTAGAATAACACTAGCTTAGCAACTTCCCATAATGTTTGGCAAAAAAATCAGTTACGTAACAGAGTCATATAGTTAGTCTAAGACAACAGCATGACTATTTGCTAGGCCATATGGGCAACACTGATTAGATGCTTGGTTATTTTGATATGTAATCAAATGTTACTGCTGACCCATGAAGGGCATTAACAATGTTCCTATAAGAAGTTCTACCAATGAAAAGGCCAGAATAACAGCAATGCTGGGTGCACTACAAATGGAGCGGCAACTAACCCACTGATAGATTAGTTAAAGATCATTTGGAACATAGTACCAAGAAGGATTCTTTTAGGAGACACAGCCCTCTGTAGTTAAGGATCTGATATCAAAGAACAACACAGACCTAGTAAGAATTCCTAGTGGCATGACCTTGCAACTTCAGGTAATTAAGCAAAAAGGAAGTGAAGATAAAAATTAATGTAAATCATTTCTTTTTGTGGAGTTTATTTCTCCTTGTATAACCAGAAAGAATAAGGATTGGAGGTGAACAATTGAGGAAGCTGGAAAGTGTCAAGTAATGGAAGAAATGAGAAAGAGATCAGTGAACATGGCAGACAGACAGAAACATTCCCATGAAGTGTTAAGAGCCTGGTTTCGAAAACAATACATTAAAAAAAAAGCAAAGAAGTAATATACAGAAGTTATTACATCCCAATATTGACCTATGAATCTGAAACATGGGAAATGAAGAAAAGAGATGTAAACAGATTACATGTATGTGAAATTAAATTCCTCAAATGTAGAATAGGAGTAACAAGTGGAGAAAGGATGATAAGGATAAGGGAAACAGCAAAAGAGGAACCCTTGCAGAGCAGGATAGAAACATTACAGCTAAGATGGTATGTGCACTTACAGAGAATGAAAGCAAGAGGAGTCCCAAGTAGATATATGAAATGCAGATGTGAAGCTAATGACCAAGACGAAGACCACGGAATAGAAGGCTAAAAGGCATGGAAGGGAGTATTGAAAAAAAAGTTGTGATAACTGGACAAGAATGAACACAGAAAGATGGTGGGCAAACAGGATCAGATGGATAGGCTTATGTTCTAAACAGACAGACCCAGCCTAGGGCTGGAAATTGCTCAAAATGATAATGACGACGATGATGATTATGATGCTTAGTACCAAAACGTATACAATGTTCAGAGGGGGTCTAATATTAACTTCCTTAGGTAGATCCTAGATCTGTAAAACATTTTGTAATATTGATTAGTCACAATACATTATAATTTGTAACTTAAATCTGAAACTAGCATTTTATATAACTGCATAAATGAATTTCTTTAAACCAATGAAACAGAATGTTCACACGTAAACAAACATAGTATACTCTTAGGTTCAAGATGCCCGATACATAAAGTACACTGAAATGTACATGACCAAATGAGTAGACAATAAATAAAAAAAATATAATAAGAATTTTCTATTGGCATATGAGCATTATAAATCATATGAAAAATGCAGTAAAAATATAGAGTATACCTTGGAATATTTTATTTTCCACGTTTTTGATAGGACGGCTACTACACAGGTGCCAAAAATTCTAAGTGGAACACAAGTGAACAAAATTTTTACTTTAGAAAAGAAGTATCGAAGGATCACCTAGAATAAAAAAAGTTATGTGAGAGTGAGCATTTCAGGAGCACAGACTTCAGGCAGAGAAATGTGCATTCAGCCAGGGATCCATTGTAATACATAAGTGCATCTGATACATGCACTTGCTCTCCCAACTTCCCCACATCACAGAGGTGAATTCTCAAGGGAGCCGGAGCTATGTAATCTCTGCGGAGATAGGCATAGAGAGAGATTCAAACAGTAAAGATGTTGTATGTTACTCAAGAAACTTTTGCATTTGAAAGATTGAAAGGTAGTATGTTTAGCATTGAGATAGCTGTTGATGTGAAACTGAGAATTTTCATATCTTGGAACTGTACAGTAGTTATGTGATACTATGTAGTACAAAAATTGTAGTTGGCCAGAGGCTTTGCTGTTTGTTTTTGAGGTACAGTTTACCTTTCCGAAGGCTTAAAAATTCAAAATAAAAAAAAAAAAGACATTCAGTCATAAATCGTGATTTTATTTCACAATCACGGTTTGTGACTGAAGGCAGATTGCTTTTTATTTTATGAAAGTAATACAGTCATGGAAGCACACTGATAGCAATGGATAAAATTAAATTAAATACTTAAAATGGGACACACCACCCAAGCTTTAAAAATGACACACAGAGAAATTTATTGTTCAATAGAAGCAGAATGTTTATCAGAGAAAGGCTTGTAAATTTAGTGACATTCAAAACTAAACATGAGAAATATGTACTACTCCAGAGATTAAAAGATGAACTCAAAATGACAAAAAGTCTGTCTGAGGCAATAATATTCAAGAATTGATTAAAGTTCATCACCACAATGGAGAGCTCATTAATACAAACATTTTCGTAGATTAATAAAGATAATATTTTGGTAGTTTCATATGAGGGTCATTTCAGAGGTTCTGCACACTGTTTTTGCTTATGACAGCTTCCCATTGTTTTGACAACTTCTGTATTCCATACAGGACACCTTCATTGTTGAGCTGTCCGATTACTCAGGTCATCAATTGTATTGAAACATTTTCCATGTAGTTGTTCCTTCAATTTGGGAAACAAAAGAAATTCTGGTGACCTCATATTAGGACTGTATGGTGGATGGGGAAGTATTTCTCATCTATATCTGTCTAGCATTTCTCTCACTGACAGGGCAGAATAAGGACACCAGCTGCTACCGTGCTACACCTTCTTTGACAAATTTTCGGGTGCAAAACACTTCACAGAAACAGCTTGTATTACACACCAGTTACAGATGTCCCCTGTGGCTCTATCTGTCGCTATGATTGCACACATGTCATACGCAAAGATCACGAACAGTTTCACCTTTGACTGTTGGCGACAGAATTTATTTGGGCATGGAGACAGAGAACTTTTCCATTGTGATGACTGAGACTTCATTTCTGGCTCAAAATCTCATATCCAGGTTTCAACAAGTGCAATAATACTTTTCAGGATATGTTCTCTTTCTATTTGATAATGCTGAAGCAATTCTCCTGTGATTCTTTTGCGATCTGTTTTCTGCTTTTCAGTCAGATCATGTGGAACCCATCGTGTAGCGAATTTTTTCATCTTTAGCTTTGCACTTATAATTCTGAAAACTGAATTGATGGACATTGTGGTCTCAAAAGAAACTTTTTTTTTCAATCCTCTCTCAAAATGTCATTAACAATAACCTGCTGTTGACAGCCTTCCACTTCTTGGGTTATCCTCCACAATTACCCGGCGTTCAAGGAAATGAGCAAGCCGCCATTATTTTGTGCTGTGATCCACTATACTATTCTGACCCACCTGTTTCAAATGGTTGTAAATTTATGACAGGTTCTTTCCAAGTAGGGATTCGATTTTGATGAAGGGATGTTGGTCGCCTTCCATTTTAAAAGTGAATTACTCATGACAGCCACGCAAACCAGCAAACATATAAATGACTAACCTGCCTAGAGTCTTGCTGACATGTATTTCAACTTTTATCATGCCACCATAATGGCCACACATGCACAATGTTCAGGAGTTTTGAAATGACCCTTATACTGTGGGAATTAATTATTTGCATTGCGTTGAAGAGGTCTCAAATTAGGATCGACCATCTCGGTATTTATCTTAAGAAATATAGAGAGCCACAGAAAATGTTTGGTTGGAAGAGGATTTAAATCACTGTCCTCTGGAATGCAAGCCCACTTTCAACTATGAGACCACTTTGCTTGGTAAGATAAGGCCAGGCACTTAACACATATATAAGGAATGAAAGAACATGAATATCTATTTTAAGATGACACGTTTGTAAAACCATTAACTTCCATTTTGTGACTAAACATAAGTGGCTTTGTGTTTCATGTATAGATCTGGCTCAATATAAACTCCATGAAGAGTAAAATTATTAATGTTACTAAGAAATGCCACATATCTGAACTGATGAAAGATTCAATGGTAGTTTGTTTTCATATAATGTCCAGAATATGGAGTAGAGTAAATAAACATCAGTTATACTTTGTATTTCTTGATGGACACATGTCAGTATAAATTATATCTAGATTTAACTGTGGAAAGTCCAGGGCTGCACGGAGTGGCCGAGCGGTTTGAGGCGCAATATCACAGACTGCGCGGCCCCTTCCGCCAGAGGTTCGGTGTGTGTATATGTGTGTGTGTGTGTGTGTGTGTGTGTGTGTGTGTGTGTGTGTGTGTGTGCGTGTGTTTTTTTTTTTTTTTTTTTTTTTTTTTTGCTTTTTTGCTCTCTGCATAAGTTAATTTAAATAGTGTGTTAAGCCTAGGGACCGATGAACTCAGCAGTTTGGTCCCTTAGAAATTCACACACATATGAACATTTGAAAGTCCAGGATGGAATAACAACGATATTGTGAAAAGGATAGACTGCTACTTACCACATAGAGGAGACAATGAGTAGCATACACACAATGGAAAGACTACAAAACATTCAATCTTTTGTCGGCCAATGGGCCTCCTATGAAAATAGAAAAACACACACACACACACACACACACACACACACACACACACACACAGAGAGAGTCACTGTCTCCGACCACTGTGGCCTGACTGCTGACTGGAACACCAACTGATGTGATCATCATTCAGTGGTGTGTGGAGGGAGTTAAGGAGCAGGGCAGAGAAGGAATAGTGGGGTAGGAGTGGGGGAAGTTGTTGTGCTGCCTGTGAAAGCATGCACAGACATGTTTGGGACAGGTTAGGGCTCCTAAGTGCAAAGTCAAGATGCTGTGCTGTGAGGGGGGTGGGGGGGGGGGGGGGGGTACACGAGTACAGGAGCAGGAGGGAGGGGGAAGGAGCAAAGTGTCTTGGGTGTGTTGGTGGAAGGAAGACATGTATATTGCTGGAGTGGGAGCAATAAAGATGGAAGGTAGGTAGAAGACTAGGACGCACCCTGGACTGTTGCCCCCATCAGACACAGTTCCTGTCTGCAGTAAGGCCACAACAGCTGGACACAGTGGTCATTCATGTGTGAGTTGTGCTTGTGAGAATGCTTGTGTACTTTCTATTTCCAAAGATGGGCTTTTTCCCAAAAGCTTAAATGTTTAGTAACCTTTTCATTGTGCCTGTCTGTGACACAATGCCTCCTCTATGTAGTGAACAGCAATCTATCCTTTTCATAACATTATGTCTCGATTGATTGTAAACCTACTTACATGGGTTGCTGACAGTTTGTACACTCGCAAAATATCTTCAATTGCAGCGGTCAATCAAACTAAACTCCTACATCGTTCCACAACATAAATTTTCCAAATTATGCACAAATCTAACATGAAAAAATTCAACACAGAGAGCTAATACCAAGACTGCCATATTCAGTGAGCAAGCATATGTGAGGCTTATGAGCTGGGCTCTATTATTACGGTGAACATGTAAAAATTCATTACTCTTCTTGTCAGAAAGAAAGCTCACTCTATATCCACGAAGCAGGACACATTTTAAAATGAGATGCCAGTCAAAATTAAGTGCTGCAATAGTAGTGAGTAATCAGAACAAATTTTAGAGTAGAAATGGGATACATAAAACCAATCTTTGACTGAAATAATATGGGAAAGAATGAAGATATTAAGGAAAGTTATACTTAATACCACAGGAGACATATGACAACACACACACACACACACACACACACACACACACACACACACACACACACACACACACACACACACATGGATGCAAAACATGATTGACCTCTACAAAGAAGCTGGAGGAGTGAAGACTTACAAAATAAATGCACAAAAATGTTTGAGGAGGATGAAGGCTATGTGTAATAGTGTTGGTAACACTTGAAATTATTCAGAAACCAGAACTCCACATGGGAAACATAAAATAATGGGAGTTTGGAACGTAGGAGACGAGGTACTGGCAGAAGTAAAGCTGTGAGGACGGGGCGTGAGTCGTGCTTGGGTAGCTCAGTTGGTAGAGCACTTGCCCACGAAAGGCAAAGGTCCCGAGTTCGAGTCTCCGTCCGGCACACAGTTTTAATCTGCCAGGAAGTTTCATATCAGTGCACACTTCGCTGCAGAGTGAAAATCTCATTCGAGAAAATAACAGTTCCTGCTTTACTAGCCCCTAAAAATATTTGGAAAATTGATGGACGTTGATGCTGTTGTATTTGTTTATTATTACTGCTACAATCCAACAATATAAAAACTTTAACTCTCCTGGAAGCCACTTATTCTTGCAAAATCTTGTTTCCAAATAAAAATGAAAGCTCCTGAAAACTGGAAAATAATCATTAAGACCTGCATAAACAAAAAAATCCATTTTGCAGGAGCCTGGAGAAACCTGTCCAACGAAACTGTGTATTGAGACACTGACCCAATCACCAGCACAGTAAAGGAGAACATAATCTCTTGTTTCTTTCACATCTTGTGACTGCAAGGAAACAGAAATTTACAATAACTTGTAATGAGAAATCTTATTTATTTTATTTTTATTTATTTCATGTTCTGCACACCCAAGTAGCAAACAAATCACAAGGATATGGAATGAGTCAAATTGTACATAGTTTATGTGCAACTTACATACATACAATAAGAGATACAATGTAAATAAAATATCAAGTTAAAACATACACCCAATTAAGAGTAAATTGTGTTACACTAAGAAACAATCAGTAATATATACAGGAATCAAAGTTAAGCTAAGTATTACAATAAATAAATAAATAAATAAATACATGAATGCAAAAAGCCAGGTTTTTGAATGTCTATGATAGTGCTCAAAATAATTATTTGTATAACAATCGTAAGTTTAGTGGTGGTGGTCATCTTCTCTCAAAAATTCATTGACCGTATAAAAAGATTTCTCTGTTAGGTACTCTTTCAGAATTTGTTTTAATTTTGGCAGTTGCTTATGAAAGCATTTGATATGCAATGGGAGTGCATTAATCAGGTTAATGCTGGAGTAATAAACTCCTTTTTGGACTAGATTTAAACTTTTCAATTCAATATGCAAACTGTTTTTGATGATTGTGTTGTAGTCATGATATCTGTTGTTGTCTTTGTACAGAGAAAAATTATTACAGACAAAGATCAACAGTGATTCTCTCTCCCCCCCCCCCCCCCCTCCCCAAGATGTTGATTCCTCCAGAATATAACAACACACAGCATTAATGAATGAAAGCAGTAATCCGTAGTGGTATCTATTTCAGCCATAGAAGTAATAATCTGCAGTGCTAATTTTGCTGAGCTAAGTCTTTTCAAAAGATGAAGACTGTAGGCTGACCAATAACATCTGCTGTGTATATATGCACCCAGGAGTTTTGAATCCGCAACTTTTTTCTACTAGTTGATCTCTACACTTTATGTTAATTTCTTCAATATTTCTTTAAGGTGTATGGAATGTCATATAATGGGTTTTATCTGCATTTGAAGAAAATGAGTTTAAAATTTTCTTAGTTCGAAGTTTGTTCAAGATTGTTTCCGGGCAGTTCATAAATGAGAGCTGTGGTATGGTATGCAAAACAGGATAAATTTACTCTTTGTATCAGAATAGACAGTGGGGTCATTAATGAAAATAAGAAATAATAGTGGACCCAAAACAGAGCCTTGTGGCACACTGCAATTTAGGATGCCCCACTCAGATGAAGTAGATTCTCTGGATGAGCCATTTAGCATTACAGTCTGCTGCTTTCCATCCTTCAGATATGACTGAGGCCACAAACCAACAGTACCACCTAAACCACAAAATTCGGTCTTTAGCAACTGAATTTGATGGTTTACACAATCATATGCTTTCAAGAGAACAAAAGAAATACCTAGTGGAGAGTGCGTCTTTTTTTTTTTTTAATGGCTTCTGAAATTGATTGTTAAAAGAGGATATTGCTAGTTCAGTACAAAAACCATCACAAAATCCAAATTGACTACAGTTGAGGATATTCTGGCAGGTGAGACAATCAACAATCAATCTGTGCATGACATAGAATTTTTGAAAAAATAGTTAAAATGGAGATTGAGCAGCAGTTTGTGACATTATTTTTACCACCTTTTTTTAAAGACAGGTATCACTTCAGCAAGTTTTATTCTGTCAGGGTCAATTCCTTCTTGCAGATATGTATTGACAATGTTGCATAAGAAGGGACTTATACACTAATAACAATACTTCAATATTTTGCTAGAAATACTGACCATGTCAACAGACTTTTTACTTTTAATGACTTAGTCAGTCATTTACGTAAGGATATCTCTGGGGTTCTGTTGCTGATAGCTTGCTGTCAAAGAGCCATTGCTTTGTCCACAGATCCTTTACTGCCAGCCTTCTCTAATCCCATCAAAAATGTTTGTCCAATATTTCTGTAACTTGTACATATATCCTTTACTGCCTACTGCCAGCCTTCTCTAATGCTATCAAAAAATGTTTGTTCAATATTTCTGCAACTATTTCAGGTTTCTTTATAATGTTGTCACCTTGTTCAATTTCTATCTACATCTACATCTACATTGATACTCCGCAAGCCACCCAACGGTGTGTGGCGGAGGGCACTTTACGTGCCACTGTCGTTACCTCCCTTTCCTGTTCCAGTCGCGTATGGTTTGCGGGAAGAACGACTGTCTGAAAGCCTCTGTGCGCGCTCTAATCTCTCTAATTTTACATTCGTGATCTCCTCGGGAGGTATAAGTAGGGGGAAGCAATATATTCGATACCTCAGCCAGAAACGCACCCTCTCGAAACCTGGCGAGCAAGCTACACCGCGATGCAGAGCGCCTCTCTTGCAGAGTCTGCCACTTGAGTTTGTTAAACATCTCCGTAACGCTATCACAGTTACCAAATAACCCTGTGACGAAACACGCCGCTCTTCTTTGGATCTTTTCCATCTCCTCCGTCAACCCGATCTGGTACGGATCCCACACTGATGAGCAATACTCAAGTATAGGCCGAACTAGTGCTTTGTAAGCCACCTCCTTTGTTGATGGACTACATTTTCTAAGGACTCTCCCAATGAATCTCAATCTGGTACCCGCCTTACCAACAATTAATTTTATATGATCATTCCACTTCAAATCGTTCCGCACGCATACTCCCAGATATTTTACAGAAGTAACTGCTACCAGTGTTTGTTCCGCAATCATATAATCATACAATAAAGGATCCTTCTTCCTATGTATTCGCAATACATTACATTTGTCTATGTTAAGGGTCAGTTGCCACTCCCTGCACCAAGTGCCTATCCGCTGCAGATCTTCCTGCATTTCGCTACAATTTTCTAATGCTGCAACTTCTCTGTATACTACAGCATCATCCGCGAAAAGCCGCATGAAACTTCCGACACTATCTACTAAGTCATTTATATATATTGTGAAAAGCAATGGTCCCATAACACTCCCCTGTGGAACACCAGAGGTTACTTTAACGTCTGTAGACGTCTCTCCATTGATAACAACATGCTGTGTTCTGTTTGCTAAAAACTCTTCAATCCAGCCACACAGCTGGTCTGATATTCCGTAGGCTCTTACTTTGTTTATCAGGCAACAGTGCGGAACTGTATCGAACGCCTTCCGGAAGTCAAGAAAGATAGCATCTACCTGGGAGCCTGTATCTAATATTTTCTGGGTCTCATGAACAAATAAGGCGAGCTGGGTCTCACACGATCGCTGTTTCCGGAATCCATGTTGATTCCTACATAGTAGATTCTGGGTTTCCAGAAATGACATGATACGCGAGCAAAAAACATGTTCTAAAATTCTACAATACTGTGTCATATTTCCTATTTTTCTGCCAGTTTCCCACTTTATCACATTGCAAATTGTTTTTATTTTGTTTTCTGATCTATCAATTTCAGTTTTTATGCACAAGCTCTTAGATTGATATATTACGTTCTTTAGAATGCTACAATAAAGTTTGTAGTGCTGCTGTTTCTTTGGATCATTACAAGTTTTGAGGGAATTAGATAGCATCCTCTTTGTTCTGCAGGATGTTTCTATTCATGCAATGAGCCATGTCTTCTTGACAGTTGTTACATGGCTGTTTCTAATTATTTTTCGGAAAAGCTTTAATTCATTTAAAAATGTATTACACTTTTTTATTTTTATTTAAGTCTGTTTCACTGTAAATAGGATTCCAGTCTCTCTCTCGCAGGCTGTAGTTCTTAGAAAGAAGATAGGATGACAATGGATCCAAGAAATTCAGAAATATCGTAAAGCAGTCAGAGTCCAGATAACAGATGCACAGAAGAAAGTTGAAGTTAATCTCTTCTTATGAACCACAAATTTTCAGCTGAAATGACACATAGAAGGACTATGGAGATCTCAGAGAAGTTAAGAGAATTATGATCGGAAAGAATGAAACAGCATTGGGTGGATCACAAGAACTGAACAGTACAACATTCAAAGTAAAACTGAACATGTAATGACTCGTGGTCCAATGGGGCCAATAAAGTGAATGGGATATACATAAGTGTGCTTACATATGATTGTAAAATATACACTTGTAATTTTTTGTAAATATGAAAAACATGTATTCCTTTCACAACAATATCATATATCTCTCAGTGCCCTCTGGCGGTGCCTGTTTTCTTTATCATTATATGGCCCCATATGAACCAGTTTGTACTTAAGCTTAGTAATCGTAAACTGGACATGATACTTTGTATTCACAGTGCTCTGGTAAGTGCAGGTTCTGCCGTACTCAGTTTGTGGTGCAGATAAATGTCTCATTGTGTGCTTCTACTTTTACATTCACTTCCTTTGACAATGGTGAAATGCAAAAGAAAGAAATAAAATAAATATTTTGTGGTCAAAATTAGAGTTTCATTACAAATAAAGTTAATAATAATAATAATAATAATAATAATAATAATAATAATAACTGTTGTTGTTATTAAAATGATGATCTGATAATTAATGACAATATTAGGATAATTATGATGACAAAACAATGAAAGTTACAGTGTTCATAATAGCCTTTTTAACAAGAACACATTTACAAATTATATGCAGTACTGATTTAGAAGAGATGTAACTTTCAAACCCGTAACATCAATTCTGCACTTTGCTCTATAGTTTCCTAATTACAAACAAACCTCAATCAAACAACTCATAGGGTGAAGATGGCCAAAGGTTACAGTGTAAACATAGCTTTCCAATAGAATGTTTCACAGAAAACATAGTGAATAATGATTACTAGCCTAGCTCAAGTTATTAAATAGTAAATAATGTGTAACATAGGCTTACATACCAAGAGTCTGGAATTCCTTTGCGATATGTTGAGCCAGACTTTCACACCAGTTTTTAGTTGGGCAAAATATTAGGACAGAATGCCCTGCAAATAAAGTTTCTAGGCAGAGGTAGATGACATGATCACTGTCATCCTATTCAAAAAATAAAATACAAATGTAAAAATGTGAAAAACTTTTAGGAGACCGATATTGTATTTCATATGTTATTTACCTGTATTATCACTTCAGGCTGCAGCACTCTATGAACCTTCAGAGTTTTATCATATATAAGTGATTCCACTTTGAGAAACTCCTGCAAAGGGACAGGTCGAAAATCTGTTCTGTACAGACCTGCTTTAAGCCATTTAGCTAAGAGGTCAAGGTTTGGCAAGGTAGCTGACATTCCAACAATCTGAATAGATACACCCTTTTCACTGTTTGGCAGAAGTAGAATTAAAAAAATAAATAAAAAATTAGCTATTTATTTGAAATTGCATTGTTGTGGTATAAAAACTGTTCCATACTGACAAAACTGTATTCAGTGCTCTGATAATACAAGTAAAGCATAAAATGATCAGTAGGGTAAATAACCACCATTAATACCACCACAAACAGTAGTTTAACAACTGCACCTTCTGTATACCTGTACAAATTTCGGTGCTTTAAACAAAAAATTCAGTTGAGAAAACTCTAAAATAACAAACAGACAGAATGACTGCGCAGATGATTAAATTCCAAGTACTGCCAAAATTCACATTTAAAAAAATAGATGACTTGCATTGTCTTTCCCACATTTCTTAAAATATCACTCTTTTCTCCCAGAGGAAAGAACTAACAGTTTCTAAATCTCAGTATGGCTTTTGTTTTCTTTTTACTTTTAATGTGTCCATGTAAGTACAGCCCAGCAATTTTGCCTCCTAATTTAAAAAATTTTTGTTTCTTAATTATTTTTTGAGTTTCAACATGTTGATCAAATAATAGAATACTTTAATATAATCCATAACTCATTCTAGTTGTTATTTCAACAACAAAAGTTTGTTATAAAGTTATTTGATTAGATAGTAGACAACAAACAAGTCCCTAATTCTATACATGTTTATGATCCAATGTAGACAAGGCCTTTGTCACTTTGCTGTAGTCCATGAATTGTTGATACATTACCATAGTTTCACAAGGAACACAAATAACCTCAAAAACTGCATAATATTTTCTAATTAAAAATGCTTTGACAATGTCATTAACAAATGAAACCACAAGTGCAAGCAGAAATACATACCGAGTATTCATATACTGGATTTTTGTGAGCAGCAATTCTAGTAAATAACCACGAAAAGGATCCCCTACTAAATGCAGCTCATCTACCACAACTGCACCTAGGTCTTTGATCTGACCATCCTCCAGAAGCCTATAACATTATAGACAAAAATTAACTACTTTCACCATAGTGTATTATTTAATGACAAAATACTGAAGAGTTAACATTAATACTGAATTGGCACTTAAAATTTGCAAGTGAGTGCAACTGAAAACAATCAGACACAAAAGAATAATAATTTTGCACGAACAAGAAACTAGGATAGAACTGTTTCCAAACTGAAACACTGATAGACTCACAGTTGAATCTTGAGCCTTTTTATATGTTTTTCAGTTAGTACAGGAACAAAGAATAATGGAAGAGGAAAGATTATAAAAAGATGAAAGACATTATGCTTCAGTTTCTCCAATTGTGTTTATTGACCGAACAGACCGTGTGTGCCCTGCTGGTTCACAGTGTCCAGCAGGCACAATATATCGGTGATCAGACATGATGCCATCAGCAGGTGCGCTGACGAACTGAGATTCTGGGGGCAAACAGCCAACTTAGGAACCCTCCCCTTGTGAGCTGCTCCCTCTGCAGTACGCACTCAAGGGCGCACATCAACAGCAGTGGAGGCGTTGTGTCAGCATCTGAGGTAGTGTCGTCATAGTTACTTTGTCTGCCCTGACTGCCAGATCACTGTATTTGCTAAGTGTCATCTTAATTAAACCCTGCGCTGGTTCCCAAGCCTTGCTCAGATTATAGTCACAGTCTCAGTTGATGCGATTGTCCTTGGTGTGAATCACAATGGCTTCTCTAACGAGACTGTCCCATTAATCTCAAGTCTGTGGTAAAATCCTGGTAAATTCATATTCCATTGCATGATTCTTTGACAAACAGTGGTCTTGGACCGCTGACTTGAGATCCATTAGTCGAAAGCACTGCTGGTGTTCTCTGAATTGATATTCAATAGTATGCAGTGGTTGTCCGACATATGTCATTCCACATTGGGATGGGATCTGATATACCTGAGCCTCCTGTAAACTGAGTTTATCTTTGTTGCTCCTCCATAATGCATATGTTTTACCGGGTGGGCAAAAGACAGTTCTTACTTTTTTCAATATATGTCCGGCATTTCCAAAGAGCGATAAAGTCTGTAGCTACCTGTTCATCCATAATTTCTCCCATCTCCACAGGTTGTAGCGTAGTGGTGGGATGAAGAGCACACTTAATCTGCCATTCTGAATAACCAATTTTTAGAAAACCATTCTGATGTGTTCCCGTTCCTTGTACAGACAGTCTGCATCTGGGTATTAGTGTTTTGCATCCCTCTGGATAGGGTGGTGGCAGCTGTCTGCGTGCAAATTTAGGTCAGTGTGTATTTTCTTCTGATACACACTTGCTGCAATCAGCTCTTCTGTTGATCATGAAGTTCAGAACAGGACTGGCAGTCTTCATTCTTCTTCAGTCTCCATAGTAAATTTGATGTTGGGATGTATCTGGTTCATATGTACAAGCAAGTCAAGAAGTTTGTCCCTTCCATGGGGCCAGATGATGACCATGTCATCCAAGTAATAGAAAAAGCAAGTTGCTTTCTGTTTGGATGATGTCAGGGCTTCTGCGCCGAAGTGGTCCACATACAGCGAGTTGCCCATTGTGACTCCCTCAGTTTGTTCATAGTACTTTCCACTAAACAGAAAATATTTGGAGTTTAGGACATGCCTCAAAAGGTTAGTAGTCTTCACATTAAATTTCTGACCAATAAGTTCTAGTAATTCTCACAAAGGCACTCTGGTGAATGAAAAACCATCAAAGCTTGCCACGATATCCAAGTCCTTCAGTCTGAAGTTGTTGCAGTGTTTCACTAAATCCACAGAATTGTGTATGTGATTTACCCACATAAGGGCTTAGTATTTCTGTCACGTATTTTGCCAGCAAATATGTTGGAGTCCTAATGTTGCTGACAATGTGGCATAACAGCACCCCATCTTTGTGGACCTTGGGTGGCCTGTAAGGTCTTGGCAGTACAGTCTCTTTTGGTAACAATTTCTTGATGACCCCTTCTGGTAACCCCAAGTCCTTGAGAAGTGTGATCATCATCTTCTCCACATTCTTAGTGGGGTCAGCATTGATCTTCCTGTAAGTGTCATCATCCTTGAGACAGTATTGCAAGAAGCCTCCAGTGATGGTTTGTCAATGAGACACAAAAATTTTAATGTTTGACAACATGTAGCCTTCCTAGGGGTGAAATTGGCTGCTACCCAGGTAACACCACCAATACAATCACAGGTCCTGAAGTTAAAATGACTGGCCAGTTGCAAATGTACTTTAAAAAATTCCTGGGAATTGTTCTCAAGATTCCAGCAGCTCAAGTGTACCCTCTCACCTCCCTTGTACCAAGGCAAAGCAGTCTTGGGAGCAGACCACAGAGGGATGGGCTTGCGGGGAGATGGGGGGCAGGGAATGTGTATGACTCGCCCAAGCGCTCCTGGAACTCAGTTTGTCAACACATCTAACAATGGTAACATGTGTAATCACCAGATATTGTGCCCGTTGCACACTATGAAACAGCAGTACCTGTTCAGTCAAGATGAAAGATGATTCAGATAGAGAAATAGCAGCCCACAAATCATGCATATATGTATCAAACAAGGTTGAAAAATTAAAGGGATATATCAGTCACTCTTGAATCATAGTTTCTTTCACATAAGAATTTCTGTTATACATTTTATTCTTTCCTCATGTGCTTTGATAGCCATAGTTTAGCTTCAGTGTCCAATTTTCACACTATCATTCTCAAGTTATACTTTGCTCATTCTTGTCAATTTTCTTTCTGTCTCGCTAACCTCTTTTTGCTTACATTACATTTACATGCGAAATCAGATAATCCTGAATGGCAGTCAAAGAATATAGGGAAATTCATACACTAAAAATGTGATTCCCGTACTTACAAAGTACAGCAGAGTCTCGCTAATCCAAACCCCGGTAATCCGAAAATTCAGTTAATCCAAACATGAAAAATGTTAGCCTAAGTATGGAAAACTGTGCGGTAAACTGCTGTACATCCACACTATTTTAATTTACACAGTACAGTAAACATGTATTAGAAAAATTTGCAAGAAAATATTAGGTTTAAACAATGCATAACAATGAAAGAAAAGCTGTCAACCTTACTAAAATACAGAGGACATTTTATCCCTACTTTTTGAATGACAAAAACACAGTCATTGTTTTTTGGCGTAACAAAAACAGTCTGTTATATGACGCATAGTTGTGCCATTATCTCATAAACATCAAATCAGCAGGTGTAGCAGTGGGCTGTTGCTCCAAATAATGTAGTGCGAGGTCAAGGGCTTCTGCTGCGTCACTGTTTGTCACCAGCTCTCCGTTGTCGCTTT
Source organism: Schistocerca americana (assembly GCF_021461395.2). Taxonomy (NCBI): domain Eukaryota; kingdom Metazoa; phylum Arthropoda; class Insecta; order Orthoptera; family Acrididae; genus Schistocerca; species Schistocerca americana. The sequence continues at coordinate 191,207,984 of NC_060119.1, forward strand.
CAGGCTCATTGTCACTTCCGTCACAGCAGTCCACTTCTTCCTGGTCTTGAGTCACAGCAGCATCTAAATCAGCAAATTTCTCCACACATGCCCCATCCGCTGCTATCCACTCACCTACGTCTCCTTCAGTAGCTTCTTCACATCCAGGGATTGCCTGTATCATTTGTAGCAGATGGCCACAGTTTTCTCGACGATTTTCTCAGAATATTTTCTGAAATATTCTGCCATGTCTCAGTGGCCCAATAAGCAACATCCTTCACATTGGTCTTTTTTTATTTTGTCCACTAAAGGAATGCTATCATCTTGTATCAGCATTCTTAAAAATTGTTTTCTGTAAATCAGTTTTAATGTTTGCAGTATGCCCTGGTCCATCAGCTGTAGAAGTGGTGTAACATTCAGAGGCAAAAACTTCACCACAGTTTCTCCATCACATAATTCCTCAGTGCTGGGATGAGATGGCATGTTATCAATCAAAAGGATTGCACGGGGAGACAAGTGATTTTGCTTAGAAAACCATCAAACAGAGGGGAAAACCGGTCGTGAAAGCATTCTTTGAACAGCTTACCATGCATCCATGCTTTTTTCTGGTTGCGATGATATATGGGCAGGGACTTCATGTTGCAGTTTTTAAAAGCTCTGGGCCTAGCAGATTTGCCGATCAGCATTAAAGGCGCCTTATGATTACCAGCAGTGTTGCTGCACACTAATAAAGTCACATGATCTTTGCACATTTTAAAAGCAGGAGCATGGTCTTCTGCTTTTGATGCCAGGCTTTTTGTTGGCAATGCCCTCAAATTAAGGCCAGTCTCGTCAGCATTATAAATTTGTTGGGGAGAATACTTTCCCTCTCTTATCATTTTTTCAAACTCACTCAAGTATTCTTTCACTGCATCACGGCCAGAAGAAAGCTTCTCTCCAGTAATTTTTAGCTGACAGATTCCATGACATTTTCTGAATCTGTCCAACCAACCCGTGCTTGCACTAAAAGACTCACCAAAATTCATTAACTTGTTCAGGTAAATAGTCTTCTCCTGAACCAGTGCTTCACTCAAAGGAGTTCCCCTTTCTCTTTCCTGCCTAAACCAAAGGAAAAGAGTTTCATCCACTTTATCCTACTGGGACTGTTTCAAAGTCTGCAGAATTTCAAGTGTTTTTCCTGAAGAAGTTGCACAGGACTGTTCAAGCTGCACTCGGTTCTTCTTCCAATCACAAATGGTTGCTTTACCAATACCCAGTTCAGTTGCCAGTTTAGATACATTCTCACCATTGTCTGTGTGCTTCAAAGCTTTCAGTTTTTCTTTGACAGTTAATGTTGTATGTTTCTGTTTACTCATGACGAAAATATGTACACCACTACACCTGAATGAATATGATACAACTGTTACATGTGCCAGCGATCGATAACTAACATAACCAAGTGCTTTGCAAGCCAACTGGCAGTGCACTTACCTCAGATGCTACAAAGGTCTCAACAATGCACAACAACATGGGTAGGGAGTGAGGGTGAGCCACTGTTCCCACACTTGTTCCCATCTGTTACCATGGTGTACCTCCTTATCTGCTTGGTATACTTCATTCTAGAAACTCGTCACCATAAATCCAGTTAATCCAAACAAATCGGTAATCTGAACAAGGTCCTGTTCCAATTAGATCAGATTAACGGGACTCTACTGTACCTTTCAATGAGTTTATCATTCAAGCAATTGCAATCGATAACATTCTTCTAATCCCACTGGATGTATCGATGGATAATGCCCTATTATCAATACTCTGTTCTACAACTGTGTCCAGCGAGGTCACTGTCAGCGGGGAATAACACAGAATCTCCAAGTGGCAGGTCGAGTGAGCCCATCCACTGGCTGATTTACAGCCAAGTGGCCACATGTGCAGTCCCAGTTCTGTCAGCAAATACATGCACCCATCACCACAATTAACTGAAGTACTGATGATGACTCAAGGCTACGCAGATTATTCATAGGACTGTCAGTGTTACGACTGAGACTCTTTGGGATCTAAGTGCAGCACTGTCTATCTACTTCTACTTCAGCGAACAAAGATACCATTCAGCAAGTGACTAATTTAAGCCACGCCTACGAGTGTTTTCCACAACTGTAATTCAAGTTGTGCTACTGGCAACTGATTCATCTGTTGTCATGACAGAGTCACACGATCAGAATTCTTATGAATTACACACCATTTATTTTGTGTTTCAATGTATTCAACAAAGTGATCAAAACTGTGGATTACAAAACTGGCAATGAGGAGGTTACAGTCGAATCAGATAGCACAGTGTAATGAAACACTAGTGTAGCAGTCAATTCTCATGTTTAAAAGAGGAGCTAACCAAAAACTGTGAGAACTGCAATGAATTACATCTACAGTTTACAATTCTTTATTTCATTTTTAACAACAATGGGAATACCTGGATGGAGCAACATGTAAAATAAGATAAAGGCGACCACTTACCCATAGAATATTGATGTGTGGAACACAGAAATGTGTTAACGTAAAAAAGCATTCACATCAGCTTTCAAGAACTGTGTGAATGTGTGTACTTTTGCTAGAAATACAGTTAGCGTAAATGCTACTTTCTTTTACCTGTTCCTGTACTCTGCTATAGGTCAGTGTTTGCCTTTCCCTCATTTTACATATTGCTTTATTTAATATGAGTTCATAATTAATTAAAAGTTTATTATTTGGATTTTTACAATGCAGCTATTTTTATGGAAAATTAATCTCTTGTAAATTCTTGCAATATGATATAGTAATTTTAGTTGTGTTCAATAATGTATTGCACAGTCAACTGAACTAAACCATACCAACTTCTGTACAAGACATTGTACAAATGTTAGTTATTAAAATAATTAAGTAATTATAACAAAAATTAAGGATTTATGGAAATAACTGTTTACACATTATGTCATGTAAAACTTTATAAAGAAAACCAACTTTTGTCACCACTGGATTTATGTCAAACATTTTATTTCTATTTACGAGACATAATGTTGCACCCCAATATCTGTAAACCTGCAACTTCTAATTATAAGTTTTAACTATGTAAACATTTCAGTAACTGATTTGTAAATTTGCATTGTCATGTCTCTACTTATACAATGCTGACTGTGCCCACCCAGTAATTCAGCTCTGAGTTGTGGCAGGTCTACACTTTTTAATACTTGGCACACAGAACTTGTTAATCAGAAAGAATTTGATAGTGAAACAAGATCTATACAAAAGTGTAATTTTAATAGTTGCAAATGGAAAAAATGAAAAGAAAAGAAAATTCAAGTATGCTCTGAATTCAAAAGCCTGAATAACCGACTTTTTCAGTATGAACCTATGCAAGACATATCGGAAGTGTGTCAATGAAGTTCTGGAAGGTACAGACAGGAATGTGGAGCCATACAGAGTCCAGTGCTTAGACCAGTTGTATGAGATTTCTTGGTAGGGAATCCGATGTTTAGAAGCAGAATATTTCTTAAATTTTGTGCATGTTTTTCTATTTAAGACATTTAATCTTGCAATTTGTAAATGTAAATTCAGGCAGTCTTTTGTGCAGTTTTCATTTCTTCTGAACGGCCAACTACACAGCTCATTAAGGTATCAGCATCCATCAGTGACACATCAGAAAAGTAGAAAGTTGTGTGTCTAGGTTTCTGTCTGCTTTTATAGTGTACTTCTTCAGTTAGTCTTGCTATCATGGGAAGGATGCGTCCATGTGTGCAGACACAGGTGGAGCTGGCCGCAGTTCGTGAACAGATGAATGTGGTTTTGGCTACTCTTAGTTGCCTCGGGGTGCTGCCTCAGGGTGTAGCGGTGGCGGAGAATCTGGTGCATCACATGGACCACTCCATGTGTCGTATGTTTCACCTACAGGATCAGATGCTGAGGTATTTTCTAGTATACCCAATGCAGTGGATCCACCTCACAGCGGGATGAGTGACTGATGGTAATCCGTTTGCATTGCTTGAGGTGGAGGACCAATGTGGAGGCTGGCCAAATGGCCTCGCCTATTCCCTCTGTGAGAGAACAGGTGGCCACTCATTCAGTAGCATCCAAGCAGGCACACGAGGACGGGGGTCTGCTAGTTATTGGAAGCTCCAATTTTAGGCACGTAATGGAGCTCCTTAGTAAGACAGAGTTAAGGGCTGGAAAGAAACCCAGTGTGCACTAGGTATGTCTGCCACAAGGCCTCATCCAAGATGTGGAGGTGGCCTTGCCTGTGGCTATCAAGTGTGCAGGGTGAAGTCATCTGACAGTTGTGGCTCACTTCTCAGCACCTACAATGCCTATCACATGGGTTCTGAGGCCACCCTCAGTTCATACAGACAGCTCGAGGAGGTGGTGAAGGCTGCTGACCTTGTGTCAGGTGTAAGCAGAGCTTTGTTCTGAGACTTGATCAGGTTCCCTTGGGTTGGAGCCGAGTGGAGTCTCAACTAAAGGCTTCGTCAAATCTGTGAGAGTCTAGGCTGTGGATATCCAGACTCGCGTTATCAGGTACAGATTTGTAGGACTGCCCTTGAGAGGTCAGGGATTCATGATACAAAGAAAACAGCTACTCTGGTAGCAGAGTACTTGGGGATTCTACAAGAGGTTTTTTTGGGCTACGCCGTAGTTTGAGGTACTGTGCAGTAATTTGAGGTACTGGCCAGCTGATACACAGAAAAGCAAGTCAGACTGTGTTCAGAGTAAAGACACTTAAACTATCAGAATTTTAACACTAAATTGTCGAGTATTCGTAACAAAGTTTTTGAATTTACTGCCCTCCAGGTAAGTTCTCATGCTCAAGTTATTCTTGGGAGCAAGAGCTGGCTGAAACCCAAAGTAGAAAACTCTCAGATATTTAGCGAGTCATGAATGTATATTGTCAAGACAGATTACATGCCTACCAGAGGGAGAGTTCATTGCAGTTGACAAAATTATTGTCTCTATTGAGGTCAAAGTTGAGGGCGACACTGAAGTTATCTGGTCGCACGTAACACGTCTAGGTGAAACCAAGTTAATTGCTGGATTTTTATTGGCCAGATGATTCTGCTGTGACACTTCTAGAGTCATTCAAAGAACGTCTACATTCACCAGCACACAAATACCCAGTTCATGCAATACTAATTGGAAACAACTTCAACCTACAGAGTATAGACTGGGATGTCTAATAGATTCATTGTGGGGTTACAGAGAGACAGTCTTGTAAAGTACATGTTATCTGAAAAATGCCTTGAGCACCTACTTCGACAGACCACACACAATGGAAATACCTTAGATCTCGTAGCTTCAGACAGACTGGACCTTATCAATAGCATCACTATGGGGACAGGGAGCAGTGATCATGATGTCACTGTAGCAACTATTGTTACAAAAGTAAATAAATCATTCAAGAAAACTAGGAGAGTGTTTCTGCTAGAAGGAGCAGATAAGCAGTTGTTAGCACCTTACACAGACAGTGATTTGACATCGCTTAGTTCCAATAAGATGAATGTACAGAAATTATGATCAAAGTTTTAACAGATTATGAAGCACAGGGTGTAGAACTAGGTGCCAAGTAGGATTAAGAATGGAAAAGACCCACTTGGCTTAACAATGAAATTTGGAAAATGCTGAGGAAGCACAGGCTGTTGCATTCTTGGTTCAAAAGAGTATGCACAAATGACACCAGGCAAAGGTTAGTAGCGTTACGCATATCTGTGGAAAGATCTATGAGTGAAGCATACAACAACCAGCACCATCTTACCTTAGCAAAACATCTTGTCCAATGTAAAATTGCTACGCGGGTATAAGGCTACCAGTCAAGCACTTGTTGACCAGTCTGGTGTGACAGTTGAAGATAGCAATACACAAGCCAATATTTTAAATTCCATATTTAATAAATCATTCGCACAGGAGAATCATAGAAACATATCATTGTTCGACTACTGAACTGACCCCGTATAGACGACACAGTAATAAGCATCCCTGGTGTATAGAAACAATTGAATGAGATGAAAACAAATAAATCACCAGGTCCAAATGGAATCCCAGTTCGGTTTTACAAAGAGTACTCTACAGCATTGACCCCTTACTTAATTTGAGTTTACATTTTTCAAGAATCTCTCACCCAAAGCAAAATTCTAAAGAATGGACCCGCAAAACTGCAGATAAATATCACTAATATTAGTTTGCTGTTGAATCCTTAAACATATTCTCAGTTCAAATACAATAAATTTTCTTGAAACCGAGAAGCTTACATCCACGAATCAGCATGGTTTTAGAAAGCATCATTCATGCAAGACTCAGCTTGCCCTTTTCCAACAATATACTGCCAGCTATAGATGGAGGGCAACAGGCAGATACCATATTTCCAGATTTTCGGAAAGCATTTGACACAGTGCAGACTCTTAACAAAGCCACAAGCATTTGGAACAGGTTCTCAGATATGTAAATGGCTTGAAGACTTCTTAAGTAATAGAACCCAGTATGTTGTTGTTGATGGAGAGTGGTCATTAGATACAAGGGTATCATCACATGTGCCCCAAAAGTGTGATAGGACCACTATTATTTTATGTATACATAAATGATCTGGCGGACCGGATGAGTACAAATCTGCAGTAGTTTGGTGATGATGCTGTGGCATATGGGATGGTGTTGTCACACAGTGAATGTAGGATAACACATGATACCTCAGACAAAACTTCTGGTAGGTGTGATGAATGGCAACTAACTCTAAGTGCAGGAAAATGTAAGTTGAGGCAGGTGAGTAGGAAAACAAATCTGTAATGTTAAAATACGGCATTAGTAGTGTCATGCTTGACACAGTCATGTTCTTTAAATATCTGGGCGTAACATTGCAAACTGATATGAAATGGAACGAGCATGTGAGGATTCTGGTAGGGAAGGTGAATGGCCAATTTCAGTTTACTGGGAGAATTTTGGAAACATATGATTCATCTGTAAAGGAGACCGCATACAGTACACTAGTGCAACCTATTCTTGAATATTGCTTGAGTAGTTCGGATCCATACCAGGTCGGATAAAAGGAAGGCACTGAAGTAATTCAAAAGCGACCTACTAGATTTGTTACAGTAGGTCTGAACAACATGCAACTATCACAGAGATGTTTCAGGAACTCAAATGGGAATCCCTGCAGGAAATGTGACATTCTTTTCCAGAAACAATACTGAGAAAATTTACAAAACCAGCAATTGTAGCCGACTGCAGAACTATTCTACTGCTGCCAACATACCTTTTGCATACAGCATACAAAGATGAGATATGAGAAATTTGGGCTTATATGGAGGCATATAGACAATCACTTTTCCCTCGCTCTATTTGTGAGTGGAACAGCAAAGAAAATGACTAGTACTGGTACAGAGTACTCTCTGCCACGCACCATATGGTGGCTTGCAGACTACATATGTAGATTGAAAATAGAATTAATTTTTATTATCTTTAGCTGCTGACGGGCGTTGATATACATCAACGAGAACAGGTGAAAAGGTGAGCCCCGACTGGGACTCGAAACCAGCATCTCCTGTTTACATAGCAGACGCTCTATCCCTCTGAGCCACCGAGGGCACAGAGGATAGTGCGACTGCAGAGAATATCTCGTACATGCCTCTCACAAGACCCACATTCTCACCTTGTATGTCCACACACTACATTCGTAGTGTCCCACCCCAACATGTCCGAAAGAACAGACTCCATATCCATATAAGTATATGTATGTAGATGTCCACGTAGATGTAAACAGTGTAAACAGCTCGATCAAGGTGGTCCCACAGATTCTTGATTTGGTTTTAATTTGAGGAGTTTGGTGACCATGGGAGTACAGTCAACTCATCCTGGTGCTCTCCGAACCACGTGCACACACACTGTGAGCTGTGCGACATGTTGCACTATAATGCTGGAAGATGCTATCATGCTGAAGAAAAATAAACAGCATGTAGGGGTGGACATGGGCTCCAAGAATAGATGTGTACCTGTGCTGATCCATTGTACCTTCCAGAATAACGAGATTACCCAGGGTATGCCCTCTGGCCTGGACCCTTCCATTGATTGTTGCACGGTGTTTGTTTTCAGAAGTTTCATGCTATACACGGCAACAGCCATGTGTCTGATGGAGCATAAAACATGGATCACCTGAAAAGGTTACCTGTCACCACTCAGTGGACCTCCAGCTGTGGTACGGTGTGTAAATTACAGCCTCCGTTGTCGATGACCAGCAGTCGGCAGGGTTGCACGAACCAGGTGCCATTTGTGAAGGCCAATAGGCAGCAATGCTCAATGAACAGTCATTGAGGAGACAGTGTCGATAGCCCTTGGTTCATCTGTGTGATCAGTTGCTCAGCAGTTGCACATCTATTTGCCCATTCACATCTCCGAAGTTATCGTTCACCCCTGTCACATACAGCCTGTGGAGCACCACAGTTGCCTCAGTGCCAGTTTTGGATACTGCCATTTTGCCATGCACAGTATACTTTAACTATGAAGGCATTCTGGAAATTCTTCCACACTTGGCCTGAAGTGCAATGATCAGGCCCTGTTGGACATCAGATAAATCACTCCATTTCCATATTACAATGATGACTGCACTGTGTCTGCCGCCCTCTGACACACTTTATATATCCGACACTGCTAGTGCTGCCACTTCTTGTCTGTGAGCGGTTATTGCACATTGACGTCAAACAGTGTCAATGGTCACATTAATGGGAGTGAACTGTATAGTTGTCAGGTTATTAATTTGCATGCTGTTTGTTCAGATAAAACCACCTAAAACTCATGAGCTTAATTTTTTATAATTTCAGGTAATAGTTATCGTTTCTTATAACAATCTGATGGTGATGCTAGAACAGGCTATCATGGATGCAAAACTTTTGGAATTATGCCAATGGCAGCTTAGTCAACATCAGGAGTTAGTGGAACATTTAACCAGCTGGTCTCGATAGCAGCCACAAGCACTGTCAGCTATTCTGGCTTTCCAGACACTTAATGATGCCCAGGAGGACTGGGATGTTTACGAGATCTGGTCACCACTACATTTCCAAGCAAATGACATTCAGCAATGATAGCGTGCTTTTTTGCTATCCACCAGCCCCCAATTGCATTACCTCATGCAGAAATTGGTCCCTTTTGTCATAATCCTCATAGTTACCTCATCGGGAAATTTATGCATTATTGAAAAACATTTTTTTACTAAAATTCATGTGGTAGCAGCTTGACCAGAATTTTTGCAACACAGTAAAGCAGACTGGGAATGCTATGTTTCGTGGATCACGGGTATTCAAGGATCAAGTAGGAAATGTAAATTCATTTGTATCCACAATGGCCTCAGTAAAGACCGACAAAGTGCAATGGAACTTTCCTGCTGATCCTTAAATGATAAACATGTGTTGCCCATTGTTACACTGTTACCCATTGGCAACTTGTCAGTGCTGTTCTACTCCACCTAGTGTGGTTCAGTTGCATTGGATGTGACATTTTTGATTATTGCCTGGCTGTCCTGACTGTTACACATTACATCCACTTCTTGAGTGACCTCATTATATTGCCGAGTGCCAACAGCACTTCACTTCATAAGGGACACATAGCTAAAGTACATCAGTGTAGAACGGGTGTCCAGCTATGTATTTTTACAATATGGATTAACAACATTATAGGATGTGATCATACAGTAGCTTCATGAAAAATAACATTAAGCTGATGAAATTATGTACATAAATAATGACACTGCTGCTGAGTTTTTATATTTATATTTACTTACTGGTATCGAGCTCATGTTCATCATCAGTGATCCTACAGAAGATATATAAAAATAAGTCATAATAAATACTATGGGTTGTATGTTATGGGAGTTGAGTGTGTTTACAATTATGTGTACTTTGTGTTGAACTATTTAGTACTTATTTATATTTCACTTTTAAGTCTTCATAGAATTTTTCAGATGTTCTACTAATTTTTGTACTTTATACCACTCTCTCATATGATTACAAATGAAGCATAGCATTTATTATGTATTAATTCTATGTATTTCTTTAGGACCACAGATGATGAGCATGTGCACAATACCAGTCCAGTAAATTAAAAAGTATAAAAACCAAGCAGCCTCATCATTATATACACAAATAAAAATGCCTTTCATCAGCATTCTTATTTGATACATTTGCACCTGTGTCTACAATAAATCAATCGATATACTGAATAGTACTGGCACTCAGCCAGCCCTTGGACTGTGGGCATTCCAAATTGTGGGCTTACAGACATTATGAATTTCTGTTGTTAGAGTAAACAAAGCTGTCGGTGAAACATAAACAAGGACCAGAACACTGCCTTTACTTGTGGTTGCCAAAAAGTCTGTGAAAAATATTTTTGGACTTGATGCCTAATCAGTTTTTGTTTTTTCTATTCAGTAATCTATTAATACAATTCACTGATTTCAGTGCTGCATGAAGAAAGTGACACATTATATTCCCAGTTTGTGCTTTTACTTGAAAGTGGACTAGGAACAGCAAAGAATATTCAGGCACCCATTGTTTTAAAACCTTTGGCACTCATAGATTTTTTTAAAGCCAGGCAAATTCTGTTGGCCCTGCAGGAATAAATGAAATTGGAATTAATCTGGTTGGAACAACACCAAGTGCTTTTGTCTATTTCTTTTAGCCAATGAACCTCTCCCTTCTGGTGGTGCTACCCAATGCAGCGCAACAATTTCAAACTGACTGTCAATTCCATAATGGTAATCGATTTCTACCCCTTAACCCAGCCTGACAAAGTCTCTTTCAAAATTAGCTGGTGGTCAGTTCTTTTCAAAAATTTATCTCACAGAAGCTTATTTGCAGCTCCCATTGGTTGATGAGTTGAGAAAAACATGGCATTATTTATTTATTATCGTATGCATCAATTACAGTAATACACATTTAGCAAAGCAAAGAAATATATATAAAAATGACTATGTGAAATTATATACAGTACACAAGTTTTAAAATGGCTCAGACTACACTCGGATGTTGATGGACTCAATCCAGCTGAGTGCCTTGTGGGATGCTTGATGGAACTTCTCAATGCCACCAGGGAAGCGTGTGATTGGACATACATTCACAATGTGGCTCCTTGTTTGGGTGTCACCACAGTCACACACACTGTCACTTGAAAAGCCCCACTTGTGCATGTTGTATTTGCACCTACCCTCTTCAGTCCGATATCTGTTTAACTGTACCCACGCCTCCCTTGGTTGGTGGAAGCCTGGAACTGGAACTGGAACTGTTGGACTGTCCACAAGTTTGTGGTTTCCGGTTCTTGAAGCTTGCCACTCACGTTTCCACTCTGTGTCCTGGTTGAATCCTGTAGATAACATTTGGACTCCCATTTCATATGCTGGTCTTCTAGATTTGAGGCGTTTCCTGGGCAGTGATAGCAAGTAGTCATGAAGAAGGATTGAGTTGTTTTCAGAAACTTGCTGACAGAGGTTGTAAAGAGCAGCCTTTCGACAGAGGTCTTGTGGACAGATGTTTGAAAGCACTGGAAGCCAGCAAGTAGGTGTAGACCGGACTGTACCACTAATTACTCTCATAACTGAGTTCAGTTGGATGTCTACTTTCACTATGTGGGGGCTTCGGAGCCAAACTGGTGCACAGTATTCTGCTGCAGAGTATATCAGTGCAAGGGATGCTCCTCGGAGGACTGATGTGGTTGCTCGCCGTGTACTGCCTGCCAGCTTCCTCACAAGATTCACTCATGTTTGTATCTTCTTGGCCAAGTTGGAAAGGTGTTTTCTGTATGTTAAAGTTCTGTCCACAGTGACTCCCAGGTATTTTGGGCTTTCATTGTATCTGACTGTGCCAAGAGGGCTGAACTGTGGACTGATCTTTGCTGATGAAAGACAATTAGAAAGGTGGAACAGGCTTACTTCGGTTTTAGAAACATTTGGTCTCAGTCACCATGTCTCAAAATACTCATAAAATTTAGTAAGGCTGTCCGTTAGGTGCTCTTCACATTCAGAAAGGTCTTCACTCTGGTATGAAATTGCCAGGTCATCTACATATTGAAATATTTGGCAGGTCAAATTCGGTAGGTCAGCCGTGTAGAGGTTGAATAACACTGGAGCAAGAACAGAACCCTGAGGTAATCCGTCAATGAGTACATGCCACCTGCTTTTCTCTTCCCCTTGATGTACTTTAAACCACCTATTGCTTAACATGTTACTCAAGAGATTGTCTAGAGTTTTGCAAGGTATTGCTCTCCAAAATTTCAATAATAGGCCCTCACGCCACACTGTGTCATAAGCTGCTGACAGGTCAATGAACACTACTCTAGTTTTAAGTTTCTTTTGGTATCCAGAGTCTATGTGAGTAGTCAAGGAGAACACTTGTTCACAGCAGCTTCTATAAGGTCTGAATACAGCTTGTTCAGGTGGTATCATAGCATTAATTTGATCTTGGATTCGGTTTAGAATCATCCTTTTCCAATAGCTTGTAAGGACAGCTAAGTAGAGATATTGGACGGAAGTGTTCTGCAGTTGTTCCCTCTTTGAATATGCCTTTTTGCCTTTACAAATATAAGTTGCGAGTCAGTTTGAGGTCACAAGTGCATCTGCTGTTTTCCAAATGTTTTTAGCATAGTTGATAGCATCTATTCTCCAATTCATCAACTATCTTGATGACATCCTGGTTATGTGTTGTACAAGTGAGGAACAATCTGCGTTATGTTTTTGTGGCTCTGATTGAAATAGATCTTAAGAGGAAATTTTTTTAACTCTCCGTCACTTACCTATGACATGTCCTTAGTGAAGACGAGTAACAAGTGACACAGGACAATGGTAAGGTCATCAAAAATATTCCAGTTAAAAACCGGCAGCACACCTCCAGGTGTTTCTCGGCAAGATCACTTGTCAATGTCCAGTTTTTTCCTCAGGCAACTTCCACTGTTTAACCATTTGAATCAGTTGTGCAGATGGGTACTCCTCTTCAATGGTCCAAATCTTGCAACCAGTCATTTCAAACTTTCAAAACTTGCCTACTGTCAGTCCTTTGTTCAATGAAGTATCTCCGTAAATTATCCATGATTATGGCAATGGGTGCCTTTTCTCATGGCATAAGGACCATCTTGCTCAGAAGTTCATGGATAGTACCAAAAAGCCTGCAGCATTTGTTTCCAAAATCTTAAATAAGGCTCAAAAATATTATTCATCAACAGAGAAGGTAGGGTGATTGTCATTTTGGGAGTGCATAAATTCCATATTTTATTTTACATCAATGTGCAAGGTGCCCTTGGTAGTTTGGAAATTTTTTGGGGTTTAGTTTGATTTTCTTTTCTTTTGTAGACTCCAGCTGAGTCTTTACAAACACACTCTGAGTATGGCTTTAAACAGTGCCTATGTGCAAACCTGCCTGCCTTGTCAACCATCCAATGAATGCCCCATGGTTGGCCACACTGCCTTGCCACTACAATGCATGCAGGATCTGTCTGAGAGCATTGCCGGGGCTACATTGTGCCTTATCCAGGCCTGCTGGCCGCTGTGCATGCTATGGGGCCATGCTATTAGCCTCTGGTCACGCCGCGTCCCCCTTGATGACTTGTGTTGTGCCGTCCTTTCCTGGACAGTACTGTTTCACTTCCATCTGTGGCCATATGGCCCACCTGCAACCAATTTATCGAAGCAGCTCATCTTCCACCCATTTATGAAAGCAGCCCACCTGCCACCCATTTATCGCAGCATCTCACCTGCTCTACTGAGGGTCCTGGCGTCAATGCCTGGCTGTCTCTTCCTCTTGCTTTAAGTGTTGCTATGTACTAAAGCACTGTAGTCAATTGTTCAGTGGAGAATATCTACAATGAGCAGGGACACTCACAGCAGGAAATTATAAATAAACAATTACACTGTACAGAGTTAAATTTGCATGTTAATCAGTTATTGTATTTTTGTTTGAAGGTATCTTTACTGCTGATTATAGCTCATGTACGACCTTCTGTTAAATAACATTTTCTTACTCTGCTTTACACATATTTAGCATCATGCCGCTAGTACTTGCTACTAGCAGTGCATTTAAAAACATATGCTTTCTTCAAGCTTGCTTTAGCAAAAGCAGTTGTGTTATTAGTACTGGACATGTCACCTGTTCCTCTCTCTCCACCTTGCACTCTCGCACCTCCCTTTCTGCCTTTTTAACACCTCTAGTAACAGCACACCATTCCTCTCTCCTCCCCATTTTGCCCTGTATTATCATGTCTTCCCACTTTCTCCCCCAACCTTGCACTTAGCAATGCCTACTCCTCATACCCTTCAATTCCGTGTTCCCTTCAAGCAGGACCTGTGTTTTACATCAAACCAAGTAGCTCCGTGTGGAATTTGCTGGTCTCCCATCAAGTGCCTCCCCAGATGGTGGATAGAGCAATGCTCACCAGATATGGTGGGTACCAGGGAAATAAAATACCCGGGGTGGACCAAAACCAGCAGCTACTGCCTTGTAGTATGATACTCGCTTATCAAAGGCTGAGGGAGTTAACTCTGAAAGAAAATCCTCAATTATGTTAGGCCTAGCAAGGCAGTAAAAGAGCTTATTTGTAGTTGCTTTCAAGACACATAAGAGCCTTGAAACTCGATTAAGATACCAGCATGAGCACACTCATGTCAGGGATGATGTTTTACGGCATGATGATAGACAGGGTCTTGCAAAAATCCCAGAGAAGACTTACACGTATTGGGACCATCAACTTACTTAGCCTCACAGGAAAATTTGAAGAACCGGTGCACCTTATGGAAAGGAGAAAATTAATGATACAGGGTATGAGTGAAACAAAATGGAAATGGAAAGGCATGAAGAAATTAGGGAAACAGTACACACTGTATTGGCAAGAAAATAACAAAGAGATGAAGAACAGCATCGGTTTCATCCTGAATAAAGATCTAGAAGGAGTCACTGACATTCAGTACATTAGTGAGAGAATAATAAGATGACTGTACATTTAGGGAAAGGAAAACTAACTTTAGTACAGGTGTATGCATCTCAAACTGGATGTTGTCAAGAGGATAAGAAACAGTTTCCTGAAGATTTGGAAAAAAGTCATTAGCAAAGAGAGAGCGATCATTATAGGAGAGCTAAATGCACAGACTGGGACAGATAGACCAGGATATGAGAATGTAATGGGACCCCATGGATATGGTGGAAGAAATATAGAAGGTGAGCATCTCCTTGACTCCTGTATGAGGAATGGGTTGGTGGTGGAAAACAGTTGGTTTGAGAAGAGACAGGGCCCTAAGACAACATGATACACTTGGGATGGATTACCAAAGACTGTAGTGATTTCCCTAAATCGCTTCAGGCAAATGCCGGGATGGTTCCTTTGAAAGGGCACGGCCGATTTCCTTCCCCATCCTTCCCTCACCCGAGCTTGCGCTCCGTCTCTAATGACCTCGTTGTCGATGGGACGTTAAACACTAATCTCTTCCTTCTTCCTTCCAAAGACTGTAATTGATTATGTCATCACAGATGAAGAGAGGAGTAGAATGGTAATTGATGTCAGAGTAATCCCTAGCGAAAGCCTTGACAGTGGTCACCGTCTACTAGTAGTGGACCTGAGAAACTTCCATGTACCATAAGAACAGAACAAGAAAATGCAAAAAATCGAAGTGTGGGAACTCCAGAAAACAGAGAAGAGAGCTCAATATCAGAACTGGATAAAATCCCTGTTACCAAGAGATGAAAGGAAAAATGGAGAGGCAGAACAGACCAGACTAAGGTACACATTGGTAAAGGAAGCCACCAAAGTTTGTGGAAAGACAATTCCACCTTTAATTCCACCTTGGTGGAATTAAAATGCAAGATCAGTTGTCAGGGAAAGAAATCTATTCAAGAAAGAGAGGGATCAGGAGAAAAATAAACCGGAACTTATTGGAGATGAGGCAAAGATCAGAAACCTCGAACAAATATACCGAATCAAGAAAATGGAAGTTAAAAGAACAGTTGCAGAAGAAAAGACCAAGGCATGGAAGATACTCACTCAGAAATTGGAGGAGGACAGTAGAGGCAATAAGAAACTGTTGTATAGGGTTATCAGAGGTAAAAGCAAACCAATGAATACCATAAAAGCACTTGAAGATGAAAATGGAAATCTGGTTAGGACAGAAAGTGATATGAGAGAAGTTCTAAAAAACCATTTTGACAACCTATTAAATAGATCAATTGATGAACCAAATACAGAACAGGAAATCCACACTTACAATGAGGAAACTCCCATCACCTGGACAGAAACAGAGGCAGCCTTAAAATCTATACCTAAAGGAAAATCTTCAGGTGCAGATGAAGTGAACGCAGACATGATAAAGGCAGCAGCTATCCAAGGCATTAAATGGTTGCACTGAGTACTAAGTGCCATATGGGCAGATAACAAAATACCTGCGGGTTGGAGCAATGGTGTAATAATTCCCCTGTTTAAGAAAGGTAGCAGGCGGAAACCCACCAACTATAGAGGAATAACCCTATTGTCTCATGGGCTGAATATACTTGAGAAGATCATAGAAAAGAGACAGAGAACTATCATACAGCCACAGCTGGAGGAGGAACAACTGGCTTCACAAGTAACAGATCAACAATAGGTCTAATTTTTAGCACCCACATGTTGATGGAAAAGTATTGGGAGAAAGGCAAGAACCTGGTCACTGTATTCCCAGATCTAGAAAATACCTTATGATAGTTATATAAGAGATAAGATCTGGGAATGCCTGAGGAAAAAGAATGTGTCTGAAGGACTAATAAGAAAAATTCAGATAATGTACAAAGACTGTACTAGCTGTGTATAAATTGGGGAGGAATGATCATTATGGTTTGAGACCAAGAGTGAGGCTCAACAAGGAAGTGCACTGTCCCCACTACTATTCATCACTGTTATGGATACTATAATGAAGAGCGCCAAGGAAAAGTCAGGTGAACTGAATGCATTTGCCTTTACTGATGACATCATGATATGAGGTGAAACTGAAGAGGAAGTACAGATCAGATTCGATGAATGGAAATCTCAGTTCCAGAAATATAACCTCAACATCAGCAAGATGAAGCCAATGGTGATGGCAGTCAACATGGATGGACAACCAGCAAGTGTTAAACTAGGAGACCACTGACTAGAGTGAGTGGACAGTTTTCCTTACCTTGGAAGTGTAATCTCCAGTGAAATCACCAACAGAGTGCAAAAAGTATCTGAATTCTATCAACAAGTAAGATCACTGTTATGGGATAACTTGATTCCAAAACAGGCCAAACTGATTATGTTTAATAGCTATTTCATACCAATATTGACCTATGGTAATGAAACATGTACCCTCACAAAAAGAGAATCATCAAAGCTGCAAGTATCAGAGATGAAATTTCTTAGATCCACTATACAGCAGACCAAGATGGACAAGTTAAGGAATGAGGAATAAAGACATCCCTATTAGACTGAATTGGTGCATCTAGACTTCGATGGTACGAGCATGTGATGAGAATGGAGCCAACTAGAACAGCCAAAATAAATTTGGAAAGAAAGGTGGATGGGAAAAGGCCTCAAGGAAGTCCTTGAACCCGATGGATGGACTTGGTTAAGGGTGATCTAGCGACCAGAGGATGGACAGTGGATGATGTTCTCCGTGAACAGGTGTATTTGGACAAGATGAAGTGGAAGAGGCTTATTACCAGTATCCAGGAAACTGGAACTGTTAAAAGATGATGAAGTAGCACCCCCCCCCCCCCCACCCCACACACACACACACACACACACACACACACACACACACACACACACACACACACACACACACACACACACACCACTTCTCTAGTCTTCTTTTAGTGTTCAACCCTGAGGTTGGTTTGCAGCAGAGCACCATTCCTCTCTTCTGTCTGCCTTCCACATATGTGTTACATCCAACGTCATTCATGATCTGTTGCATCTATGATATCCTTGGTCGCCCCCACCGATTCCTTCCCTCAATAGCTCCTTCCCTATTGTTCCTATGATGTTGTTGTGTCGTAGGATGTGCCCTACAAGTTTCTCTCTTCTTGTTTGGATGTGCCTCCAAAGAGATCTGGTTTCCTGTACTCTTCTAAGCACCTCTTCATTTGTTACTTTGTCTCTCCAGCTGATCTTCATCATCCTTCTATAGCACCGCATCTCTAGGGCTTCTAGCCGTCTTCTCTTCCAATTGTCCAAGTTTCACATCCGTATAGTCTCTAGTAGCGACCATTATTCTTTCGTTTATCTCTCCTTCCCTACCGCACTTGTCAATTTGACGTTTGTTTTCAAGACACACGTGTGCCCGCACCATGCCAAGCCATATTCAGGACATTTTGTTCTTATGCTCAGTGCATTCTTTCTTTTCCTTCAGCTCCAGTTAGAATTTTAGGAAATATTTGTGGTAGTTGACTTGCATTTCCAAATTTTCCTAGTGAGTATTTTGAACAATAAACTTGAATTTCATTTGGGTATGTTCCCGCCTATCAACAAGCACCAGCACGAAGACGAAGATCGCAAGAGCAATGAACATGTAACTGCTTCACTTTGATTGTGCCCTATTGAGGGCCTTTTACAATTAACATTTTGTGTTGCTTTTATGATCTCAGAGTCATTTACATATACTTTTACTGTTTTGGTGTTAGTTGTAGAATTATTTGGAGATGGGACTGCACTGTCTTAAACTTTCATTAAACTAAGGGATGGTAAGACGCAGGCTAAGGATTCCAAGAATTCAAGCTAAGGTTTCTTATATTCTTATAATAGAGGGAAACATTCCACGTGGGAAAAATATATCCAAAAACAAAGATGATGTGACTTACCAAACAAAAGCGCTGGAAGGTCGATAGACACTCAAACATACACACAAAATTCAAGCTTTCGCAACAAACTGTTGCCTCATCAGGAAAGAGGGAAGGAGATATATGTATATAATTAAATATGTCTGCTTGTGTCTGTATATGTGTGGATGGATATGTGTGTGTGTGCGAGTGTATACCCGTCCTTTTTTCCCCCTAAGGTAAGTCTTTCCGCTCCCGGGATTGGAATGACTCCTTACCCTCTCCCTTAAAACCCACATCCTTTCGTCTATCCCTCTCCTTCCCTCTTTCCTGATGAGGCAACAGTTTGTTGCGAAAGCTTGAATTTTGTGTGTATGTTTGTGTTTGTTTGTGTGTCTATCGACCTGCCAGCGCTTTTGTTTGGTAAGTCACATCATCTTTGTTTTTGGATACGTGTCTTATATTCTCCTATTTGTCTAGAGCAATCCACATTAAAAAAGAATTTTTTGAGACGAAAAACATCCTACATGGCAATTACCTCTGCCATAATGCCTGTGATACTTTTTAGATTAATGATTTACTACTTCATTTTTTATCTCTTCATATATCGAATTGCCAGTTGAGGTTATCTCTTAAAATGGGCAACAAACTTTTGCTAAACTTGTCATCCCCAGTTTCTTGATGGGCTGATTTATAATCAGCATTACAACTTGAGGCCCTGAAATTTTCTTTAATATTTGCCTATTTTGGCTTTCTTCTAACGATGAAATCAGGTAAGGCAAGGTGCCAGATAAGTTATAATAAATTTTTGTGATTACCCACTAGTATTTGTGCAACCCCTGAACTCTCAATAAAGGCTATTAATTTGAGTATGTAGCTACCCCAGGAGGAAATTCAGTGTCTTTTTTTAGTAGAATCTTATCATGTGACTTAAGATTTCGTATACGAGTCTTCGTATGATAATGTTTACTGCATTTACTTTAAAGATGTATGCTCACGGTTCTTTGAGGACACTTAAGCTACATGTTTCCTCCTATTTACTTTATCAAATGGTGATGTCTTTCTACAATAATTTTATTATTTTCTATCATCCTCATTTTTACTGATGTTAATGTAATGGTTTTCGTAAGAGCTGACCACAAAGGACCTTAATTCCGTTAGGTGAGTACTATGAGAGGATGGATTAATTATCTATTTCTTTTTCACATTTTTATGGAACTGTTTATTTAATGTTAATGCTATGTGAACTGGAATGTTAACAATGTACACAACTTATCTACAATGCTAGTGCATTTTTACTGAGAATCTCCATTTTATTAAGAATTTAGTATTAGATTATTAACATTTAAAATTCACCTCAGTTTAACCACATCATGATTTCATATTTGTTTATGCCAGATGCACTGATGTTTACACTGGAGCCTGCTCTATGTTCTCTCATTTCTCAGACCTTTTGATCAACTTTACCTAAATCCATTAAACTAAATGTCAACTGCTGTTTTTGCCTCTCTTATGGCAAGCGAGACGAGCCAGACAATTTTTCAGTGGCACTGTCTTCTTCCTGTTGAGAGGGCCAGACTGCAGTCATCTGTTCTGCCAATCTGCATTGTGAATTTATATCAGTAGGTGATCGCTGTCGGTGGCCATCCAGTTCATTTTGCCCATCGATGTCTGATTCTTGCTGTGTCATTGACACTATCCTTTCTTTCTTTCTTTCTTTCTTTCTTTCTTTCTTTCTTCCTTCTTTTGCCGAAGGAGTTTATGCTGAACCTGCCTGGCAGTGCCAATTTACTGTCTTTCCCAGCCAAAATTATTGAAACATTGTGCTTCCCTCCTCCTTACTGTTTCCGACTGGCACTCCTCCCTTGTTGTCTTCCTGTTGCGAGTGAGCTTTTCTGTTGTGCATAAGCAATATCTATTCTGTAGCCTTAATTAGTTTGTTACTTAGAATCTGGAGATATTTAACTCCACAGCGACAAATTTCTTTAAGATAGAACCTTTTTACTTTATTTAGAGGTTGCCATCTTACTGTTGTTGCACTGAAACAATACAATCTATATACTTACAGAGTACTTATCATAAGCTTAAAAGTAATTACAGAATCAAATTGTTTTGTTTCTCTGATTTATATTATTCGAAGTGTTTTTTTTTTTTTTTTTTTTTTTTTTTTTTTTTTTTTTTTTTTTTTTTTTTTTTTTTTTTTTAAATGACTTGACCATTGACAAATACCTCCCTAGAAGAAACATGTCATATCATACCAAGTACACAAATTTGATTTGTATAGCTTTTGAAAATATAATACAAATTCTGTTAACAAAGGTTTTTAATAAATGGGGATACTTACAATGGTATTGCGTTTTACCAATTTATGGTATTATAACATAACATATACCAAAAGGATAGGATTAAGACTCCAAAATTATTGTACGATTTTGCCTGGAAGTTCATTGATTCTGTTATATGAGAGTCAACATCACTCTTCTGCTGAAAAATCTGGTTGACTAAAAACATTGTACTTTGTGCAAAAACTGGCCATTTTTTATTTTCTGTTATATACTTCACTGATAAATATGAGAAATGTAACTACATGTAAGTCCCCTCCCAGATGCACTAAATGAAAAAAAAATGTAATAGAGCCATCCCATAGATTTAAATCATCTATTTGGGCAACACATTTTCCAGGAAAGTGAGTGGTGCCTTCTGTCAAACTTCCAACAGTTTGACAGAATGTTTTGTCTGCACTTTTAAGACCAAAATTTCAAAGGCTACCAGGTCATCCATAACTGAATCAACTCTCAATGCCTTCCTAGCCTCTTTCAGAATGACACCAGTCAATGGGCACAATCTGTCGGATTTGCTGCATGTGCATCGCCACCAAACATCGCACTGCCTTTTGCTACCAGTGCCTGCTTGGGTCATAGAAGAAGCAATATTTTCTTGTGCAAGTGCTCCTATCTGGATGCATACCTTTGGACTCAATTTCGGCACAACAAGGCCATCAATTAGTTCTAGTGGAGAGTGCAGAGACATATTGAAATTAGCTCTGGTTGTGATATCCCAGATAGATGTCTCTGCCATCTAAGAGGCTAGTGTAACAGCAGCCACCTTCATGCCAGTATTACCAGCATCTCATCAGGGACAGTGGGCATTTGGTCTTCCATCTCTTTTGTGGCCGCCATTGCAGGTCCCCATTGAGTTCAATCTCGCTCTCCTGCCACTACACACACACACACACACACACACACACACACACACACACACACACACACACACACACACACACACCAGAGCATTGTGCTCCGGAGGCGAAAGTTAGAACCTCATCTGATGATCACACACACACACACACACACACACACACACACACACACACACACACACACCAGAGCATTGTGCTCCGGAGGCGAAAGTTAGAACCTCACCTGGCATCATCAGACTGCTCTCACATAATCCTCCTCTGAATCACCCAAGCCGTTTTCGTGCTACATGCTAATTCAAGGGGGGAGGGTTCATGCAATCCTGTCAGACGTATTGATGGACGAAGCCCACAGTATTGATACTCCTCGTGACACATGTGTCACAGCAAATAGCAATCAGCACAGAATCTCAGAACAGAACATCATGTGGGCCAGTCAGCCAGCCAATTTAAGGCCAAGCAGCCCAAGACTACTCTCCCTTTATTCAATAGCTGACTGAGGTATTAACACCCAGCACTACTATGGTTATTCTCTGGCCTGTTTCATGTAACAATTAGTACAGTGATGTCTACCTACCGCTATCAACTTCTACTTTAGTGGATTCTCATACCATTTGGCTAAATGATTAATTTCTGCATCACCTAAGAGTTATTCCTCCTATTTTACTTCAAGTTGAGCTACTGCCAATTCTTTTCATTTGCAGTACTGCATAACTGACAGGATTAGTAGTGCTTATGAACCAAGTGTCATTTATTTTGTGTTTTAGTGTATTAATAAATGATTTTTGAATCATACATTGGGGACTACAAAAACATAATATTTAATACATTACGAATTTGGATATATAGATAACAACAAAAACTAAAACTTGAAATTAGTAATTGATGATATTTCAGAAAAAATAAAGAAACAGCAGATCTACAAGTCAAGTGAGATTAGTGAGATGTAAATCTTTCATGAATGTAACCACATAGTCACACTGCAAACATTCCATATTCCTACAGTGCAATCTCCTGCTGTTGCCTTAGCAAACTGTGAGTGCAAGTGTTAGACATTACCTGAACCATGTGTTCCCAACTTAACAGCTACACCTTCAACGTTTTCTTCCTTGTTAAATACCTAAATCACATGTTTTGAGTTGTTTATTTTCTTTGTATTACATGCCAGATTCTGTATCATCATGAGATGATCCATGGATGAATACACAAGTAAATTAATAAATAAACAAATAACTCCTTTCTCCAAACAATTACCAGAATTTTAATTACTGACACAACCAGTCATAGGATGAATGAGTTGTTCTTGATAAAATTAATTTATGTATTTTTTAAGATTTAGATCAACTAATGAAAAAAATAACTATCTGTAAACTTTTCACAAGATATTAAAAAAGTACTGACCTGTTAATCAAGCTATTTGCCTTTTCTATGGTGCAGATGGCAATCTGTATTTTTTTAAAGCCTCCAAAAATTCGATGTGAGCCCATGAGTCCTTCCACTCTCACACCAGAGCTGCCCAGTAAGTCCTGCAAAATAATGAAAGTCTTACACAATACACTACGTGCATAAAACCAATGTTTGTTTAGATATAACAGCTGAAGTAACATACATATCAGCTGGGCGTGTACATTGACTATTAGGGTGCCTTGGACTCAGTGAAAAACTGGATAGCTCAACAAAGAGTATAAAACATCTGTGCACTCACTATAAAATTTATAAGTTGGTAAATTTTAGCCTCGTTCTTTGAAAAAATAGGAGACAAAATTATGTCCTCTCCACTAAGTAATTGCATTGCCTGATCATGTATACTTTCAACTTCACATCTGATCTGTAGTGACAGAAAATGCTCCTTAGAGACAAATGCTTCAGTGCTATTAAAAAATAGCCAGTTTCGAAGTTAACTATAGAGGCTAAACATATTCTTAACGTTAAAATGAACAACAACATACTTCTTAGTCAGCTGGTGGAATTAGTATAGTGATGTCTATCTACCACTATCAACTTCTACTTTAGTGGATTCTAATACCATTTGGCTAAGTGATTAATTTCTGGCTCACCTAAGAGCTGTTCCTCCCATTTTACTTCAAGTTGAGCTACTGCCAATTCTTTTTATTTGTAGTACTGTACAACTGACAGAATTAGTAGTGATTATGAACCAAGTGTCATTTATTTTGTGTTTTAGTGTATTCAATAAAGTATTAATAAATGATTTTTGACTCTTACATTAATACATTAAGAATTTATGTGTCAGTATATAATAGTACATCCATATCTGCTCAAGATGTGGACATAGTGGAATGAACAGCTACCAAAAAATCAACTAATTCAAACAATCCGTATGTTGTAAAGTAACCAAGATTAATTGACTGTGCCATAGTGGGTAACTGTTGGTACCATGACTCTTACGAATAAATTATTTCTTTTGTTATATAGTCCAGTGAAACTGTCAGAAAAAAAG
This sequence comes from Schistocerca americana, assembly GCF_021461395.2. NCBI lineage: Eukaryota > Metazoa > Arthropoda > Insecta > Orthoptera > Acrididae > Schistocerca > Schistocerca americana. The sequence continues at coordinate 191,232,369 of NC_060119.1, forward strand.
CCTGTACCTTGCAAAAGGTGGGGTAGAAGATTTTATTTTTTTTAACTCGTTCATATTGTTGGAAAGGTTAGAAAACCAAGTTTTGCCAACAAAATTTCCCTTGGGAAAACTTTCTGCAGTCAAAAAACTTCGAAAATTTCGGACTTTTTTCAGTTTTTTTTCAAAATATCTCAGTTTCATTTGCTCCTATCGCTTTGACATCTATTTTCTTTTTTAAAGAGCACAAAATTCTCTACAAATTTGATTCTTACCATTTTTTTCTACTCCCAGTATCTAAGGCGCTACAGCGCGTCAAAAAATACTAATTTTTCAAATTTCGAGCAAAGAATAGTTGGTGACAATTTCCACGATGTAAAGTTCCGTAGAAAAGATAAAGTTGTGACTCTCCTTTCTGCGTTCAATTCTGTGAAAGCTGGGATCACTAAAATTACTCTTGTTGATCCTTTAACTCTTTTCCAAAGGATTTGTTTAATGAAACAAAGTGAAGAAGAGCTAAAAGCCTTTCTGAAATATGAACTTGTTCCTTACCCAATGTCTCTATTCTCAGAAAAAGGCATGCAAAAAGGAACAAAATCTTCATTCTACAATGCCTTCGTTCCAGTGGAAGATGTGAGGTCAGGTGGATCGAGTAAATTTTTTGTCATTGATGGAGGGTACCTTATCCACAAAGTGACTTGGACTCGAAATGTTTGCTTCAAGTCAATAGCCCAAAGCTATGTTCCTTACCTGCAGCGTCATTTTGGATCTCAATTTGCTATTATATTTGATGGGTATCCATGTGAGGGAGACAAATGTAGCACAAAGAGTGCTGAGAGGATTCGTAGGTCCAAACAACATTCTTCAGTTGACGTTGTGGTTGAATCAGAGATGGTGAACCAAGTCCCTCAGGACAAGTTCTTGTACAATCAACGAAACAAGATTCGTTTGATCACACTTCTTAAAATGGAATTTCTGGAGTGTAGCATTGAAGTGCACCAGGCGCAAGAAGATGCTAACGTTATAATTGTAACATCTGCCATTTCAAGAACCAAAGATTTTGGAAGTGTTGTCATTGTAAGAGAAGATGTTGACCTGCTTGTGCTCATGACCGGTTTTGGGGCAAGGCACTGAAAACTTATTTTTCTTAAAGCCAGGGAGAGGAAATGCAGAAGACAAGTGGTTTTCCACTGCATCTTACAATTTTGACAGTGAATATATTCTGTTCACTCACGCTTTAGCGGATGTGATACAACATCGGCTTTTTTTGGTCAAGGAAAAATTAAGTGCTGCAATATTGTTGCGAAAAACAGACACCTAACCTCAGCGCTTCGCACGTTCAATAAACCACATGCTACCCGTGAAGAAATAATAACTGCAGGAGAACAGGTTACTATCACATTGTAAAGTGGAGGTGTCAGCAGTTCCCACACACTAGACCATTTGCGGTACCAGCCATTCGCCAAGTCTGCCACAAAAAGCAAACTGAATCTTGCACGGTTGGCACCTACACAAGATGCTGCACAACATCATTCGTTGCGGACTCACCAACAAGTCCAAAGTTGGATGGGAAACTGGGAACCTTCTGAGAAATGGGGCTGGAATCACAGTGACCACGGTCCAATACCCGTTATAATGAGCCAGAATCCAGCACCTGAAGCACTTCTTCACATTGTTTCATGCTCATGCAAGCTGAACTGTGGCGGAGCGTGCTCCTGCAGAAAAGTGGGTTTGAAATGTTCTTCAATTTGCAAGAAATGTATTGGGGTCAACTGTGAAAACGTGCCAAAATTTTTGTATGAAGACAGTGAAGACGATGTTATGGAGGATGTTGAGGAAACCGCTGACGAAATCAACAAACTTGCTGAGGCTGACTCGCTGTTTAAAGAAGAGGTCAATCTGGGATCAACTCTATGTACAGACCCTGAATCCGTAACTCAAGGTATTTCTGGTGACACTGAGGAACCTGGCCAATCAAAACGTTGGAAGTGATGCTCATATCTGTCTCAAGTGCGCTTAAGTGCAATATTACAAGTATTACACACCCAGAACTGTCAACATTTTTTAGTAACTGACAATGCATTTTAATTGTAATAAAGCTACTTATTTTTAATGTCAACTGTGTGGCTTTTATACACAAGAATAATTACCTACCTAATCAGGTTGCCTACTGCAGCTAATAATAGTTCAGTTTCCTGAGACAATTTATTTTGTGTGTGTGTGTGTGTGTGTGTGTGTGTGTGTGTGTGTGTGTGTGTGTTCAGGTAGTGATTCAAGAATCACAATAGTTGGGTGCCCAGCAATCCTCATGTTGCATACAGAGAAACCTGAAAGTGAGGTGGTAAATTCCAACGTATAACATGATGTATAATGTATTTATACTACACAAACAGAAACTGAAAAAATAGTGTTCAAAAATTTGGTATCTTGCCACTATGCTCAAAATTTGAAAACTTGTTATTTTTTGAGGCACTGTAGCGCCTTAGATATTGGGAGTAGAAAAAAATGGAAAGAATCAAATTTGTAGAGAATTTTGTGCTCTTTAAAAAAGAAAATAGACGTTAAAGCGATAAGAGCAAATGAAACTGAGATATTTTGAAAAAACTGAAAAAAGTCTGAAATTTTCGAAGTTTTTTGACTGCAGAAAGTTTTCCCAAGTGAAATTTTATTGGCAAAACACGGTTTTCTAATCTTTCCAACCATATGAACGAGTTGAAAAAATAAACTCTTCTACCCCACCTTTTGCAAGGTATATCTACTATTTGACTGGACTAATATTAAAAGTCACATTATTCATTTTTTTCTTAATTTAATATATTACTAGCCATTTTCAGCATTTTTCCTCATTATCAGGTGTTTTTATTGTGTGCACATGAAACCAAACGTTACTGAAATAATCTAACTCTAAAACAACTTGCAACCTATGTCTAACATAATCTTGACACAATCACTTCTTGTGGGGAAAAGGGCGAGAAAGTTATGTCTGTTGTTGTTGTTGTTGTGGTGTTGAGCTACAGCTTGCTGATAGGCTGTGTTGAGCACATGACATTTTGGGATCAGTTAGTATGTTGTGGTAATTATTTAATCTACTCTCTACAAATCAAAGGTTTTACTTATGACTGCGCGGAGTGGCTGCGCGGTCTGAGGCACCCTATCACAGATTGCGCGGCCCCTCCTGCCAGAGGTTTGAGTCCTCCCTCGGACATGGGTGTGTGCTGTTGTTAGGATAAGTTAGTTTAAGTAGTGTGTAAGTCTAGGGACCAATGACCTCAGCAGTTTGGTCCCTTAGAAATTTATACACATTTTACTTATGAATGAATTAAAAATATACACCAACACTGGTAGCAGAACACAATAAATAATTTAACCAAATTAATGCAAGAATGGAAAATCCTGGACGAATCAGAAAAAAATCATGAGAGAGAAGCCCACCATTCATAATCTATAGTGGACAAAAGAGAACACAATTGGTATACCATGATTACTAGAGACAGCATACACTTCAATACAGGGCCATCCAGTGAAAAGCTGTTGTATTGTGGTAAAAGAATGTTAATAGACCATCCACATGACTAATTACTTGTCATGAAATAGGAGGTCATGGTAACAACTAGTGTGACAATCCACAGAAATCAAAATAATCTTCTCACAGCTTTTCATTTGAAATATCTGAGCCTTTCATTAATGGCCAGAATGTTGAAAGAGGACTTAAATATGTTTACAAACACACACAAATGTGTTTACACATAAGATAAAAATTCTTCAAGAACCTAAGGAAGCTAATGTGGCATAGAGCATTCAATTCTATATTAGGTTTCTTGAGATATGTTATACTGATACCCATTCACAAGAGCTGGTATCAATTTGTGGCATAATTACAAGCAGTGTGTATAATTTGACAGTCTAATGTCATAAAGGTTTCTGCCATACAAGAAAGATACTACTTTTACAAAATAAAAGCTGTTAGTGATACTGTAATTACATTTGTCTATACTGTATACCTCCAACCAAAAGCCAGCTACATCTATTAAGGCATAGAAATCCCACAATCTTTGGTTACAGAACCATCACAAGTTCAATATTCAATTCTGGGGACTTCTTGCAAATTTGTATACCTTTATAAGTGTGTTCTCCAGCTGCTGCTTTGTGAGTAGATTTTTTTATCTATCCAATTACATTATATTTTTGAAAGCTCCTACTGTTAGAAGAAATGTGTCTACTAGCAAATACATCATGTATAATTTATATGAGGTTTTACAATCAACTTCAACAGTCCCAAAATACAATAAATGCTTGTATGTAAAGAATGTGAGATTTGGTTTGGAATCTAACAATGAAGAAGTATATAATACAGTCGCTATTGAACTCTGTGCTCTCATTCCAACAAGTACATCAACTCCACAAATTTGAAATAGGTTGTGTATGTAAAGTAAATATGGAGGCCCAACGAAAGTTGGGGGGGGGAGAGGGGGCGAGAGGGGAGAGGGGGCGAGAGGGGGCGAGAGGGGGCGAGAGGGGGCGAGAGGGGGGGAGAGGGGGGAGAGGGGGGAGAGGGGGGAGAGGGGGAGAGGGGGGAGAGGGGGGAGAGGGGGGAGAGGGGGGAGAGGGGGAGAGGGGGGAGAGGGGGGAGAGGGGGGAGAGGGGGGAGAGGGGGGAGAGGGGGGAGAGGGGGGAGAGGGGGGAGAGGGGGGAGAGGGGGGAGAGGGGGAGAGGGGAGTGGGGGAGAGGGGGAGAGGGGGAGAGGGGGAGAGGGGGAGAGGGGGGCTATTCCTGCTTGAGCAAAAGGGATTGTTTTTAGCTTACCATTTCTTTCATTAAGTGTAGTAGGAAGTCTGTTCTGATGTGTGTTTGCTCATTTATCATGTTCGTTTTCAGCAATGGCTTTCTGGCTGTGGAAGTTTTCTTGCACTTGTATAAGGCGTCATGGTTGTTTATTCTCATTATTTCGATTTCTTGTTCCATGTTTGTAGGATGGTGGTTACGGTGTTTTAAATGTTCTGCAAATGTGGAATGGTTTGTTTCATACTTCCAGTACCTGATATGTTCTTCGAACGATGTTTTAAAATTCCTGCACATCATGCCTATATATATCGCATCACAACTTTGACATTCAAGTTTATATAATCCCGATGCCTGGACTTTATCTATCTTGGTAGCTCGTTGGCTTAGGTGCAATTGGAGGGTTTGTCCAGTCTTATATGCTATTTAGAAGCCCTGTCTCTTCAGTATGTTTGCCACTCTGTGATTTAATTTGTGTGTGTAAGTCATAGTGTACCATCTACTTCTTTTCTGTGTGATGATGTCATTGTGTGTGTTTGTTGAGTGTGTTTGTGAGTTTGCAGCCTGTGACTTATCTTGAATTCTGGAAGTGTTGTGTCTGTGTTTTTATTTTTTGACTGAGTCTGTGTAGTACATGTGTGCCATACCCAATGTTTCTAGCTATTTGTATGATTGTACTCATTTCTGCTTCACAGTTTCTCTTGTTGTGTGGGATCCTGTTTACTCTATATAACATATGTCTTAGTACTGCAAGCTTCTGGTTGTGGGGATGATTAGATGCGGAATGTTTAATTGTATTATCTTGCCATAACAATAATAAAAGTAAATGGCAAACATACATTTAACATTTTCAGAAAACAAACAGCCACATACACAATACTATATTCCACATCCAAACATAATCTCTGCACATAATTTGGACAACCTCTTCCTGTAGAAACAGAATTTTCCTTAATGTTGGTTGATTTTCCTTCAAAAAACAAATCCATGGAACATAAGAGTGTGAAAAAACCCAAAGTAAGTGCATTTCGTGACACTCATGGCAAAATTAGCTGTGGGCAGCCTTTTTATGGTCTGGAGGACGTGGTGTTCCCAGTTAACCATGCTATCTAAGTGAAGGCCCAAGAATTTGGAATACAGCTTTAGTTGTGAACATGCCATTTCGAACATCAAACTTTGTTTCACTGATGATAACAAAGTTTTCAAGGTGCCTCACAATAATGCCATAAAGTATTTTCTCAAGGACTTTCGCAAATCTGATCAATAGAAAGTGGCACAATAATTTGTGATTTGTGCTGTGTATCCCTTTTTGTAAAGAGACTTCACTGTAGCACAGTTAATTGTGTCTGGAAAACACCCACATTCACAGAAGAATTAAATATGTGAGCCACAACTTTGCATTATTGATCTGAGCAGGCTCCTAGAAGTTTACATGGAATATTACCTGCACCTGATGATCTTTTGATTTTTAAAGAGGTAAAGGTTTCCTTTACTTCATTTCTAGTTATGGAGGATTCACTTATGGCACTTACAGGGTTAGGGAAATTGTGTTTTAATATTTCCATGGCAATTTCCATGGATCCACTGCAGCCTATTTTCTCAGAAGCTCTTTAAAAATGGTCACTGAGGATTTTTGCAATTATCTCTTGGTTTCTTATATGTTTATCATCAATGATTAAAACAATGTTTTGGTTTTACTGGTATTGTTTGTACCTGTCTCATTTCTCAATATGTTCCAGACTATTTTGATTTTATTGGTCAATTTTGGAGATAAAATATGAACTTTTCATAGTTTGATTACTTTGCTTAATATTATGTAGTACTTTTATAATGGTTTATTTGAGCAGGGCTACATGAACTTTTATGCAACACAGAATTCACATTTTTGTTAGAAGGATATACTTATCTACTTTGTGACCCAAGGCTTTTTTGGTTTCATTGAGTTCCTGCAAACTCTTTTTGGGGAGGCACTTTCAAACACTGCTGAGATTTCATTGTTACACAGATTGTATATGGGATTGACATTGTTTCACAATATGTTTGTCTCCAAGTTACATCTTGGAGGCATTATTAACCCTATTGATCTATGAAAATGAAAATCCAAATCTTCATTGCTCTATGGAATACCTCCGTCACAGCTGTAGGAGTCAACATTGTATGTGCCCTACATATTTGACATTTATTACACTCTTACGCACCACATAAATTGTCTGCTAGTAATGTTTTACAACACATAAGTCAGTGTACTTTTGGCTGAAACAGCAGCTTCGGCAATCCTTCAGATTTATTGTCCTGTCAGGCATTACTTAAGCCTTCCATAAAATTATGGAATGAATAGGCCTACATAGTTGATGTCATATTTAACTAAAAAATATGACCAAGAGTATATTAAGAAGTAGTTGTGTAGACAGTAAGCTAATTATATGACAAAATAGTGCATATTTTTATGTGGCTGCATGTTCTTGAATCAAATTCTGTTCACTATAGAGTACAGAAATAAAAACTGATTTCTGTTAACACTGTACAAGATTTTAATTCTAAACTCAGAAATTTATAAACTGTCACAAGAATGATCACATCTACAACTACATAAATACTCAGTAGAATGCAGTGAAGTGCATTGTGCAAGGTATTCCCCACTGAACTACATATTAGAGTTTCTTCCTGTTACAGTAACTTAAGAAGTGTGCAAGAATGACTGCTTAAATTTCACTATGTGTACTATAATTACTTTAATCCTGTTTTTGGGGTTCCTACAGGAGCAATACATAGAGAGGTGCTGTACATTTCTAGACTCCTCACTTAATAATGGTTCTTGGAACTTTGTAAGCAGACTTTTGCGAGATAGTTAACATCTATCTTCATCTGTCACTAATCTATATTTTTCAAATAATGGAAAATCCAGGATGGAATGTAACAATATTATGAAAAGGAAAGTTGCTAGTCACCATATAGCAGAGATGCTGAGTCGCAGATAGGCACAATAAAAAGACTATTACAATATAAGCTTGCGGCCTCTGGCAGCTGAAGCCACACTGCGAGCAACAGCAGCAGTGAGTGATGGGAGAGGCAACTGGGTGGGGACAAGGAGGCTGGGGCGCGGTGAGGGAGGGATAGCAGGGTAGGGCTAGGAGACGGCGAAGTGCTGCTGGAGAGTGCGCAGGGACAAGGTGAAGAGAGGGTAGGGCAGCTATGTGCAGTCAGGATGTTAGATGGAGGTCAGGGGAGAGGTGGGTGGGATAGCAAAGTAGATAAGTAAAGAGACTGAGTGTGATGGTGGAATGTTGGCTGTGTAGTGCTGGAATGGGAACTGGGAAGGGGTTGGATGGATGAGAAAAATGACTAACGAAGGTTGAGGCCAGGAGGGTTATGGAAATGTAGGATATGCTGCAGGGAGAGTTCCCACCTGCGCAATTCAGAAAAGCTGGTGATGGTGGGAAGGATCCATATGACACATGCTTGAAGCATGTCACTGAAAAGAAGGATGGACATGCTGCCCAACACGACATCCTTCATTTCAATGACTGCTTCACAGCCTGTGCCATATGGATCCTTCCCACCAACACCAGCTTTTATGAACTGAGCGGGTGTGGGAACTCTCCCTGCAATATGTTCTGGGTTTCCATAACCCTCTTGGCCTAATTTTCCCCACCCGTCCAACCCCTCAACCCCTTCCCTGTTATCATCTCAGCACTACACAGCCCTCATTCCACCAACACACCCCGTCTTTTTACTTCTCCCCTTTTCTGCTATCCCCCCTCCCCCCAACCACACACACCCCTCTCCCCTGCCCACTGTCCTAACCTCCAGACTGCATCTAGCTGCCCTACCCCCTATCCACCTCGTCCTTGCGCGCTTCCCAGCAGCACTTTGCTGTCTCCCCACACCTACCCTGCTATCCCTCTTCCTCCCCACCCCAGCCTCCTCCTCACCCCCACCCAGTTGCCGTTCCCATCATGCAATGCTGCTATTGATTGCAGTGTGGCTTCAGCTGCTAGAAGCTGCAGTCGTGTGTATGAGGTGCATTTGCATGTATGTGTGTGTGTGTGTGTGTGTGTGTGTGTGTGTGAAAAAGGCCTTGTTGGCCGAAAGCTTATATTGTGACAGTTTTTTGTTGTGCCTACTTGCGACTCAGCATCTCCAGTATATAGTGAATAGCCAACTTTCCTTTTCAAAATCTATATTTTTTCAACACTTCTGTGACACTATCCCATGTGGCAAACAAATCCGTGATCATTAGTGCTGTCCTTCTTTATTTAGGTTCAATAACCACTGTTGGTCGTATCTGATACAGGTCCCAAATACTTGAGAAATATTCTAGGATGGATTGCACAAGTGTATTGTAAGCATCTCCTTTGTACAATGACTGCATTTTTACAGTATTCTGTCAATAAGCCAAAGTCTGCCACTTTCTTCTATTACGACTGAGCTTACAAGAGATAGATATAAAGTTTTAATCACCACCTAAAAAAAAAACTTATGTAATTAATGTTGTTGTTTGTTTGCAAGTACATATCTATCAGTCATGGTATAGACTAAAATTCCTGTTTTACAGTGTTATAGTGTGCACTAGAGAAGCCACAAAAAATATGCAACCCATCTCCATTTTATTGATGAACTGACCCATTTTGTTGTAGCTCCACTATTGGCGCACTACAGTACTGTGGCATGGGTATTCCAACGTGGACCAGGATTTTAAGTGTACTACATCATCAATAGAAAAACCAACTTTTAGTTCTCATAAATTTTTAGTAATGGTATTGTCATTCAAAACCAATCATTCACTAATTTCATTGTGTGTTTATGTAATATAAGGTACATTTTTTTGACTTTTAGGGACTTACACATATTACATGTAACTCATTTTATAGAAAACTGTCCACTATAGTCGTGTATTCTGTAAACTTTGACAGCTATGTCTATTCTGAAAAATGTTTCCCTATCATTGCAGTGTAGGTACTTACATGATTAGTATATAATTTATGATTTTTTTGCTCACTGATCTGTTTGTTTGAAGGCAGAGCTTATAATCATATGATCATGATGTATAATTAGCACTTGTGAATTAAACTGCAATGCTGTAAATTGTGTTTTGTATGTATTATAGCTGTCATTTCATGTTCCATTTGTGATCACCCTTCAATAACAGTGTATACTGCCCAGATTTGTCATACATTCAGTTTTTACTTTGATATTATTACACGAGTCTGTTAACAAGCATAAACTCAACAAAAGTTCAAGAGACAAAGTTATTTTCAACCAATCTGTACCTTTTACCTGTTTTTTTTTCTTTCATTATTTAAAACACCCACTTTCTGGGGTATTTTACTTCATATCTTAATGGAAATTTGCAATTCCTGTAGTGTATTGGTTACAGATATTGAAATAAAACTATATCACCAAGGCTTATTTAAAATTAATTGTTTAGTGTTCTGATAAACAGTGCAGCAGTTATAACATGGACCCACTGTGAATGCTTTTCTACGATATGAGATGATTTAGTTGCTGTTGCTGTTGTGAGCAGTTGGAAACCACTGAGTGCTGTCAAGTGATTGGAAGCCGCTACAAATGAAACATCAATAGCCATGTGACACAGATATCAAATGTACCTCAAAGTATATTATCTTCAATGGATACTATTTCCCCTGCAAGAACTTGAGGATCTATTACCAATTATCCACTTGAATGAGAATGGCATATCAATTGTAAGCCTAAGGACCCCGGAGAGGGGAGGCAGGGACCAGGGAGAATATGCACCCAGCTCTTTAACAACCAAATGTCAACTGCTCTCTTCCGCTGAAACAGTGTAGGGATCTATTAATCATTGGTAGTTAAAACATATGGTGAACAGTGGTATCCCTTAGGAAAATGGCAGCAAGAGAGGGGAAAAATCACCTCGTGCACCCAGTGATGTGGCAGTGTAGTTTATTTTTATACCTTCCTACTAACATAAAAAGTGCTCGACTTAGTGGGTACAGCAGAAACATGGCCTGCACTGAAGCAACATATAGTGTTCCTCAGTGTAAAAAAAAATAAGCTGGACAACACACGTCAACAGAGTGCATAGATATATTTAACTGTGTTATACTGTGAAAGTTAGTTAATTGTATCAGGCCTGGTTACAGCTTCTAAACGAAGAAAAATATTACCATTAAAACGTGTGTCCTGTATTGTCACTTTGTATACACACAACTGTTACCAAGTCCACACGATCAAAGAGTTTGTCAAAAATACACTGTGCTTAATAGTTTTGAATGCTAGCTCAAATACTATGCAGGTCATCACCACTGGACTCTGAAAGTTCATGGTTATCTCTGTACAGCACACCATGCCCTCTATACAGCACACCATACCTTCTGGAAGAACATCAATTTTCATCAAAAATCATATTTCTCCAAAGAATCACAATTACTCAGTTTCAATTAAAATACATAGGTCCAGGCCATATGTCCTCTCATCAAGTGAGGTGGTGACAAACTCCTCTCAACACATGCAGGAAATTCTTCTCTCAGTACCAAAGCATGCAAAAGATCACTTCTCTCATTGGCTGAAAAATTCAACAGCCAATCAGCTTCATATGTCAGGTCACCTAACCTAGTGCTCTCCCCCTTTGTACCAATGCCGTCCCAAAATCAGTTAAGATGAATTTCCATAATAACACATACCCAAAAATCAAATAAAAACAAATTAATCCCATTTTAACCATGTCAAGGACAGAAGTAAGTTTCCTATTTCTGCAATACCAAAAACTGGTTGTTTTACAGTAATGATTTTTCTCCATGTATGTGACTCCCACAAGAAAATCCCCGAGTATTGCCCTAATTTAATTCTCACACTACTGCAAAGATGAATGACAGATATTAAAGACAATAGTGCTAAGGAACTCAAATGTAATGAGGTAAGTCGAACAGAGTTACTTCCTCCATGCCAAACAATATGCAATTTTACTGTACTTCAGAGCAGTCTCCGACATTGTGTATAACTTGTTGCCAGCAGAAAAAGTAGCATCGACAGTTGTGTAGACAGTTCAAGTGAAGTAATTTAGAGTCCAACAAATTTCTAACAGTTCTGAAGCAAATGGCATGAAATTCTTTGTTCAGTTAAGGAATTAAGTTGAAGCCACAAGAGCTTACATCCAGGAGTACGGCAGGTGGTACAGCACTTCACAACCTTATCGATTAAACAAATCAGTCACAATTTGTGCCCCAAGTGCTCAAGCATTGCTGTGCAAAATGATAGGGGCTCCTGAAAAAGTGTTGCCACTTCTTTCTCTGAGCTGTTCATTTTTAAAACACAGCACGCAATCAGCTTGGGAGCCCACCCATTATTTTGCAGGACAATCCTCAGACACATACCATGTAAGTTCTGATGGGCCTTGGAAGTGCTGTACCACCCACCATACTCCGAGGACTTAAGTTCTTGTGACTTCAAATTCAGTCCTAAATTGAAGGAAGCACTTCACAGCATTCGCCTTAGTACTGCTACAGAGAATTGTTGAGCAATAGACCACTCCACTGGAACTAGCAAAACCACTGGCACTGCTCAGGACTCCCTATGATTTCCATATTGCTGGTAATGGATTATACATAATGCTGGTGACTACTGTGAAGAACAGTAAAACTTTGAAACATGTATCTATTTTGTATAAGCTGTAAATAAATAGTTGCCACTATTAAAATTCAAGTCCTCATAGATATAACTGGGTGTAACACTTAGTACGTATATGACATAGTACGATCTTAAAGCAGGTGGCAGACTTAAGTTTAAAGGAAGAATACACAGGAACTGCAACCAGTCTGCAATGGAAATTGTTTCCAAGTCACTCATATGACCTATCCTACAATATTGCTCAAGTGTGTGAGGGCCGTATCGTATATGATTAACAAGGATCCTGAACGTATACACAGAAGGTCACAGGTTTCTTTGACTTGTGAACGACTGTCACAGAGATGATGAAGAAACTGAACTTGCAGATGCTTTAAGACTGATGCAAACTATCTTGAGTAAGCCTACTTACAAAGTGTTAAGAATCAGTTTTAAATGATTAATCTATGAATAATCTGTAACCCGCTACTTATCGTTCATATGGGGATTGGGAGGACAAGATTAGATTAGATTAGTTACAGCACACACAGAGGCACTTTTGAGGATTCATTACTCATTACCTCTTTCAATCACTTTCTTTCAGGCAGGCAGCATAATGGACGAAAATAATATCAGACACACTGAAAAAATAATTACCTTCTGTAAGAAAATAATAATACCATACACATCGAAAAAATAAGTACTTTTTGTAAGCTGATAACATTACACAAATTTTTACTGTTAAACAAAATATTGTTTAAGTAACTATTTTCATGACTAAGTACTGAGTTCATGTCATCATCTGATGTACTTACAGAAACATATTAAAGTGTCTGAATACTGGATGTAAGAGGAAATTATAAACCTGTAAAGTAGTTAAGTACTTTTATTTTGAAGGCTCTGTAAAATTTCATGTTGTTTGGAGTACAGGAAATGTTTGTAGTAATTCCCAGATTGATGATTAATTTAGACGATATGCAAATCATACGCAACAGCCTAGACCTGAAACAGGAAGCACAGAACAACAGATGGTATGCTCCTCAGTGTGGGAATGCGTATGGCAAAGTATCACAACTTTCTATGAGTCAATGCTTATCACTACGACACACAGTGAATGCCTGGAGGCCTTGTTCAGTGTGCTGAGGAGGATGTTCCATCATAAGGTGCAACCAGGAGTAGATTGTGATGCACACTGGAATGAATTATGACTGTTGTTTGACATCCAGCAATGATGATGATTATGTGATATGGTACGGTAATGTGGGCACACAACAGCAAACTCTTTACAACCCAGACAAAAATGTTATGAGATGAGTGGTGATAAAATAGAACTCACAAAATTACAAATCTTCAAATGCAATTGAAAAGTAATAAAAACACAGCAAAACATTAATACACATACAGAAAAATACAAAAATTATTAATGTGTCATATCTCCAACCATATAAAAAAATAGTGGTGGAAAGAATTAAAACAGCATAGCTAAAAACTGTGGCTGGTCGATTTCTGTAACAAAAAGGATGAGCCATCCACTCTGCGAAACATTAAAACTTTCAGCCTAAATGCTTAGGCTGGATTCCAGACAGTTCACAAAACTCTGGAAACTTCACTGCACTCGCCCTTGTCATCAGAGAGCACATCCTCACCAAAACTTGCTTCTGCCCCCTGATCAAAATATAAAAGGCACTCAAGTAAATGTGGCATTTAGCAATTTGCATGCCATACGCATCAGTCTGGAGTGTCCTCTTCCTGGAGTAAAAAGCCATGTGTAAGCGGCAGTGCACAATTTGTAAGTGGGTCAAGACCACATCATACCATACATGTAACCAGTCCAAGGAACATCACAGCTGGATAATTGGTGTCACCAACTGCAACCTATTATAAATCACTATCAATCACTCCACCTCCCACAATTGCATGGACCTCTCACTCACGACTGAAATGCCAGAATGACACATTGTGTAACATTATGTTCCTTGTAGGCCAGACTTGTCTGCATGTTCATTTCTCCAGATTGCAACGTGTTCTGGTACCCAACAGAATAACACCTGTTTCCCCTTGCCACTGCAGAATCTACAGCTGATCGTATTTTAACTGGACCATTTTCTATTGTGGGTACATGTGCTGCAACAATTTTAGAGTGCTAAGAAGGAACTGGAGAAAGTGAGAAACTGTTTGTCCTGAAGATGCCTCATTTGCCCCAGTGCCTTCAGGATTATGTGGGGCTCTGCAGAAAATGCAGTATAGACATGGGGAACACAAATTCTGAAGACACAGTCAGGGAATATTACTTAGTAGCCAAGAGAGTCCCCTTGTTTGGAGCCATCAGTGTACACAACTTTAAACCTGCGATGTGAGTCTAAAATGTTACAAAAAAACTGAGACATAAATGTAAAATTTAGATCACAATATTTCTTAAAATTCATCAAGTCTAAAATAATACAGGGCATCTGCAGGAGCCAAAGTGGAGATCTGCTCCAACCTTGGTGTAAACTGTTAAAAAGCAGTCACAGTCATTCACACGAATCCCACAGGTCTTAGTCAGTTGGTGTTGAGTGTGAAAGAGTCTTTCCATGGTGACTGAGCAAAAATGTGGTATGCAGGAGTGTAAGACACGGACAGTGTTTCATAAGCCCTGTTGCACCATAAGGAAACGTCGACTGGTGTGAAGAGGTGGCTCATTAGCCTCAGCACAAAGACTTTGGATGGAACTGGTTCAAAAGGCTTCAGGGACTGATTGAATTCCTTCTTGATGCACCACATCCAATATTTTTCAATAAAAGGGTCAGGTAAACCCATACAGCACGCATAATCAAGCCAAGATCACAAAGCCCTGCAAATCAGGAACAAATACATTCAAGGTGTGGCAACCACATAAGTTCACAGAGAAATGTGAGACCTAGTAATTTCACAGCATCTTAAAAGTTAAGAACAGTGTCCTCTACTCCCAACTCCTGAAAGTTCAAAACAGAACATGAAAAGTTAAAAAGAGCATACACAGACTTCTCAATTGAGTATTTAAAACCCCTATTCACTAACACAGCTTCTTGGGATGTAAGTCGCACTACTTGTTTCAGGCTGAAAAGACAGTCACTGATGATCGCACTGGAATGTTCTTACAATGATGATGTCCTTGAGGATGAACAAAGTCCATGGGCCGTGGTTAGTGGTGAGCAATAGGGAGTTCGAGGATGGACGAAGTCCATGAGGCTGTGGGTGGCGATGGATGGTAGGGTACTCAAGGCTTGACGCTACAGTGAAATGCTCCTCATGCTCGATGATGTGAACTCCAACTTACGAGCTGCTAGACGTGGTCAACATTAGCTCCAAGTGTGAACTAGGTAACATTAGACATTCTGAGACCACTTTACTCACAGAAGCGAGGTAGTGCTGTGGTGGCAGCACTGTTTGTAGTAATGCGTACACCTCTGGCCACGAGGCTGTTGCCACATGTTACTATGAAGGCTGCTGGATATTCAGCTGAAAAAAACCTGGCATGTTTGTGTGGTTGTCGTACTGTTTCATTGCTGTCTCCAAAAGTAGCGTCACTAGTGGGCAGGAGCTTCTATGACCACAGCACAACTGTATGGTTTGTGGCTGTCTCACAGGGTGGTAGCCTTGGGACACAGTAGAGTAGTTGCAACTCATGAGTTATTGTGCAAGATGTGAGGAGAAACAAAATAAAAGAAGTCATTAACAAACGAAGAACACTGGACATGACATTTAACTAACAATGTGATACTATTAACAACAATGGCAAAGATAATGCAGATCCAGCTCCCACACGGAGAAGCAGCAGTTGTATTCTTCATCAGTGATGGAACTGAAGTCCTGAACAGCCATCTCAGCATGTTCTCTGTAATGCTGGGAAGATGAATTCTAGCTGGCAGTGATGGTAACTGTGGCAATATATGCCACCATAGTCAGAGAAACATCACGTGTTGGTCTAGAGACTTCCACGGGGTGCCTTCCTTCTTTCCTCAAAATCTCCCCCGATGATTTCCCAAATGACTCTCCACTTTGTGGAGTGATTTATGGTGGTCAGGAACTGTTGCCCCAATCTCTACATGCTTTCTCTGATAGTTCAGCAACATTTTGCCCTAGTCGCAAAAAGATTAAAGATTGTGAGGTTCCCTGTCGCTGGCCGGCACTTGAACCTTTGCAGAGCCAAGCCCACCTTGTCATGATTACAGGACAGCATTCGTCATTCCACCAAGGAACAGGGTGCCTTTTCAGCTGGTCTAAAGATTGTGGAATGGATGCTTCCATTCGCTTTGATAATAAGATCCACCCATTCCTGAATGTTATCATGGTGTTCAAAAATAGCAAGTTGGCTGTAAAATGTCCAGTCTGCAATAATGAGCACTCATTGTGACAAATTTCTTTTGGGCACCATTCCGACTGGCAGGTGAATCCAGATAGGAAAATGATCACTTAAGCCATCGATCACTTCCCGTCGAGCAGTCTGTGCAAGAACTGGAGATGATACCGAGACATTGATAGCAGTGAATGACCCCATTGCAGAGCAGACGTGCATGCTCCACCCCGTGTTCAACAAACTCACACATGAGAATTTGAGAGGGCTCTGAACCGCTCTACCCTTGGGAAAGGTGGTTGAATAGGCCCATGCACTTTTTGCGGGTTAAAATAACCACAAGATGCGAAGGTGTTGGTGAAGTGAGTAAACAGATCACAGGCAGCCTCTTCATCTGGTATCTAAGCACAAAAAGTGTGCTATTGACCACTATAAATATCCTCCGAGTTTAGCACAGTTATTCACAGTCTGCCAGGACCCTGTGCAACATCGGGCTCGGCCAGCAGCCAATGACAGCCTGCACAGACCTCACCACCTGACCAGTTCATGGTTCTGAGACTCTACCTGTAGACTTAGAATGACACAACCAAAGAGCCGTCCCCAAGCTCCATGGTAACAGCCGAACTCCTACCTCAGAGGGCAGTGGTATAAAACCAGGGTGGTACTGCCACCATTCTTCCACACCAGGGTGAGCTTGTAACTCAGTAGTGATGGACACCTTAGATAGTTCAGTGGACAATCATATCACTGGCACTGCTCACTCAGAGCCACATAGTGCTAACTCAGGCACACCCTGCTGAGTAGCGCGAACAGTGCCAGCAAAGCAGGATGGGGATGTCAAACGGTTATACTGCTGCCACAGTCCTTCCAACAACATTGCCACCAGTAGACCACACACCTGCAAAGTGCGTGTCCAGAGTGTTACAACGCTCCAACATTGTAGCTCGAGACTAAATAAAAGATGTTATATCTTGCAGCCGAGTTTTCCTCATTACCCCTGGCCAACATCATTGCCTCCACCACCTTTCATTCCATCACCTACACACCACGTCAGCCTCACTCATCCAGGGTCACTATAGAGTGGTGTCAGAAGTATTTTGGTATCAGTGGACACGGCTGGCAGTGGTGCCAGCGCAGTCCACCACCACACAGTACAGCTTTACAACCACAGCTTTGCAACCACAGCACACGGTTCCATCAAACAGTGGGGTGAGTGAGCAGTCTATTAGTTTTTGTGGTTGGTTTGGGGTATAAAGGGACCAAACTATAGTGTCATCAGTCTCTTTTTTCCTGACGCAAGCTAGGCTCAAGATACAAAAAACCCAACGTATGTTTAAACCCAAAGTATGTTTAAACCCAATGTATGTTTAAACCCAAAGTATGTTTAAACCCAAAGTATGTTTGAGAAAGTAGAAGAGCAAAAAGGAATGAGGAACCACATCTAAAAAAAAAAATGAATGGAACGAACAAAAAAACCAGGAAAACACACATCACAAGGAAATGTAGAAGGTATTAAAATCATAGAGCAGATGGTCTGGGCTGGGATGAGCCAGCCACTCTGCAACACATTAAAATGTCCACCCCAAAGAGACAAGGCAAGATGAACACATGTAGAGAAAAGATGACCACCAAGACAAACAAATGCCAAGAAAGTGTGACAGAGATAAAATGGAGGGAAGGTGGTAGCCTCTGAGAGAAGGCTAAAGACCCGCCCTTAGATGGTATGATAAAAAAAAAACTCGCGAATAAAATGTAAAACTAAGCTGTTGAGGCAATGTCGCCCAACACTGAAAGGAGGGCGCTGGGAAGATTAAAAGTCCACCGCAGGGCAGCTAAAAGTGGGCAGTGCAGCAAGATGTGGACGACAGGCATATGGGAGCCACAGTGCCGCTGAGGTGGGTCCTCGCAATGGAGAAGGTAGCCATGTGTTAGCCACGTAAGGCCAATGCAGAGCCGGCAAAGAACCACAGAGTCCCTGCAAGAGGCCTGTATGGAGGTCTTCCACACATTCATAGTCTCCTTAATGGTACACAGAGTGTTGTGCGTACTCAGATTATGCCATTTCGTCTCCCAAAGCTGAAAAACCTAGTGGCACAATAATGGTCACAGGTCAGTTACAGGGATGCCGATCTCCACAGAAGTGGTTTCCGCATAGCCCGTTTGGCCAGTCTGTCAGCAAGTTCATTTCCTGGGATTCCAATGCGGCCTGGGGGTCCACACAAACACCACAGAATGACTAGACCATTCCAGGCCATAGATGGACTCCTGGATGGTCGCTACCAAAGGATGGCAGGGGTAGCACTGGTCGACAACCTGTAGTATGCTCAAGGAGTCAGTACAGAGAAGGAACGACTCGCCAGGGCATGAGCGGATGCACTCAAGAGCATGAGAAATGGCTGCCAGCTCGGCAGTGAAAATACTGCAGCCATCTGGCAAGGAGTGCTGATCAAAATGTCCTCCATGAACATATGCAAAGCCAACGTGACCATCAGCCATCGAGCAGTCAGTGTAAACCACTTCATGGTCCTCATACATGTCAAGAATCGAGAGGAGTTAACAGCAGAGAGTCACGGCGTTAACTGAGTCCTTAGGACCATGTCAAAGGTCCAGACAAAGCTTCGGCCAAGGTGTACACCATGGATGTGCACATGAATGGACCTCCAGTAAATGTGGTAAAGGCAAGGACTCCACTTCAGACAGAAGAGATGGGACGTGAACCGCAATCGTAAGCCCTTATCTCTGACTCCAATGTGGGAGATGAACTGCCATGGATGGGAAAAGGAGACGGTAATTTGAACGCTCAGGAGAACTACGAATGTGCGCGACGTGACTGGCGAGCAGTTGTGCATGCCTAACCTTCAATGGAGGGACTCAGGCCTCCACCAGGACACTGATCACCAGACTGATCCTAAAAGCTCCAGTTTCCAGTCAAATGCAACAGTGGTGCACTTGGTCGAGTAAATTCTACGCTGAGGGCACCGACGAACCATAAACCAGACTCCCCTAGTCAAGGTGGGATTGAACAAGGGCTCTGAAGAGCTGCAGCAGCGTAGAGCGATCTGGACCCCAGTTGGTGTTGCTCTGGCAGCGGAGGGCATTGAAGTGCTGCCAACACTTCTGCTTCAGCTGACAAAGATGAGGAAGCCACATCAATCAGATGTCGAAAACCAGTCCTAAGAATGAATCTATCTTTTTCATCGCCCAATGGACGACAATGACACCCTGAGTAGAGAGGTACATTTGGATTTCTGCCTCGGTCAGAACATTGAGCAGCTTAGTGTAAATAACACCATGGGAATAATTCAGAGTTCTATGGGCCTCAACACGAACAGGATAGCCATGAAGAGTGAAGCAGCAAACAGTTGTTGTTGTGAGAATCAGAAGTAGTCTCCAAAAGCAAAGTGCCATTGCGTAAAAAAAAAGAGCAGGATTTTACAGGGCTGGCAAATATGGGCAACATATAAAATTATCTGAACTTATTGAAACAGCTACTTTTGCTAAAGAAAGGGCCAGAAACCACTATTATTCTCAATTTGTTGTCGATTTGCAGTTGCCAGTAACTGTCAGACATGTATGACAAATTTTGGGGCAGGAAAAAATGTAGAATTAAAGATATGAGACTGCAGAAAGCTGCTCTAACACCCAAACATAAACAGGCTGGATTTGCTGAAGAACATATGTCTTGGACTTCAGAATGGGATAAAGTAGTCTTCAGTGTTTAGAAGAAGTTTAATTTAAATGGGCCAAATGGATTTCAGTATATTGACATGATCTGAGAACAGAGCAGCAGGTAAGAATGAGTAGAAATTTTGATGGTGGAAGAGTTATGATTTTGGCAGCCTTCTGTTCTAAAGCTAAATCACACATTGCTTGGCTGAACACTAGAATAAACTCTCACATGTACACTGAGATGCAAGAGACAGTATTGATTAGAATGTGTGGGGATCAAAGGGATGAAAGTCCAATGTTCACAAGAAAATGCATCTGTGCATGTTTCCGTTACAAACAAAAGTGAATCCCATAGAAAACCTTTGGAAAATACTTGCAAGGCACGTTTATCAGAATGGAAGGCAGCTTCAGGCCGTATGTGAACTGAAAAGAGTGAGACAAGAAGAGCAGGTGACAATTTCACTGCAAGAACTAGAAGCCCAAAGAGAATGAATGCCTAAGAGAATTTTTGGGGTAATTGAGAAGAATGGAGGTTGGACAACATACTAAAAATGCAATAATACAAAAGGACAATGGGTGCCTCTATACCCATTTCCACCCAGGAAATGCAGATACCTTACTTCGTTACTTCTGTTATGAAAGAAACCATGTTATTTCTTTATGACTGTTTACATCTTATATGTACCTTCTACTTTCATGATAAATACGATATGGTAGGCTTCAGACATTGTATCATCACTTTTGTACGAGACCTGCTTTTATACTCATTTCCACCAATCACTGCATGTAAGTTAAGTCTTCTGTTCAAGACTGGTCACGGATTTAGACCCAGAGTTCGGGTCTTCCCAAAGAGGGGAGGTATCTTATGTCGTCATTAATTTTGGTTATCACAGGAATGGAAGCAGATCCATTGCACCCATATATGAGGCAAGCAGGCAGGCAAGGAGGGACTGATATGTAATTTCACAAATGAGTCTGTTTGTGCACTACAGGGTGCACAGGCTGAGCTGCACAATTGTCATAACACTGCAGAAAGGCCACGCAACTATATTCTGGCCTGCAGAGTATTTCCACACCACTGAGACACACAGGTATTGATCTGTATGCATCTGAAATCAATGTATCAGCCCAACAAGTGTGTTATTAATCACTATAAATACCCTCTGATTCTAGCACAGTTGCGCACAGTCTGGCAGCACCTGCAATGTCGAGTTCATGCAAGTCTCCATCAAATTATGGGTCAGACAGCACCCAATGCCGGTCTGGGCAGCCATCTCTACCAAACTAGCTCACTGTTATAAGTCCATGCCTGTGGATTTAAATCAACATAATAAATGTACCACCTCCGGGCTCCACAGTAGAAACTGAACTCCTGGCTCGGAGGGCAGTGGCTCGCAGCCAGGGTTATAGTGCTGTCATCCATCCACTCAAGGGTGAACTTCTAACCCAGCAAGGGTCGAATCCTACGAGAGTTCAGTGGAAGTTTGCGATGCTGGCACTGCTCACTCAGGGCCACATAGTGCTCACTCAGGAACACGCTGCTGAGTGGGGTGTTGGCAAAGCAGGATGTGGACATCAAACGCCATCCTGCAACTGTGACCTTCTAATGTCAATCACACTGCTGGTAGACCATATGCCTACAGAGGGCATATCCAGAGCATCATAGCACTTCAACATTGTAGCCTGAGACTAAATAAAATATGGTTTACATTGCAGTGAAGTTTTCCTTGCAATCCTCATCCAGCACCATCGCCTCCACAACCTGCCACTCCACCACCTTTACACCATACTGGCCCCACTCAACCTCAGTCACTACACATCCATCAGACAACCATGGTCACACAGTCTGATAGCTTTGAGACTGATCATTTTGGACTGTCAGTTTCCACCCAGGTTTGGGTTTTGAGATGATGGCAAAGCCATTTAAACAAACATGTCAGGAGTGCCAAGTGTGGTCGCCAGAGTGGAGCATGGTCGCATGAAGTGAAAATAGCGACTCCACAGCAGCACATGCAAGCAGTGGTGTGGTTTGCAGAAACAAAATCACCGATTACTGTGCAAATAAATTATTGCCGTGTGTATGAATGTGATCCACTTGATGTGAAAACAGTTAAGGAATGGTACAGGTAGTTTCTGGCAATAGGAAGTGTTCTGAAACATTCTGGTCATGCACGTTACGGAGTTTCAGAAAAGACAGTGGAGGACATTGGACAAACGTTTCTGAGTCCCACATAAGTGAATTCGCTAAGCATCTACGTAACTTGACGTACCTCGATCAACATTGCATCGTGTACTTTACCAGCATCTCCAAATTTGTGCTTATAAAGTGCAAATTCTTCAACATCTGACGCCGAACAACAAACCATGCCAACAACAATTTGCTGCTGATATGCTGCAGTGTATTGATATGGATGCCAGCTTCCTGAAAAGATGTTTATTTTCAGATGAGGCAACCTTTCACATGTCAGGAAGGGTTCATAGGCATAATGTTCGGATTTGGGGTTCGCAAAATCCACACACTGTCATTGAACATGTTCATGACAGCGCTAAACTAAACGTCTGGTGCAGGCTAATGCACGACAGAATTGTAGGACCGTTCTTCATTGTGGAACAAACAGTGAATGGGTCAGTGTATCTGGACATGTTGGAGCAGTTTGTGTACCCTCAGATATAAGACTTGCAACCCAACATTATTTTTCAACAAGATGGAGCTCCACCTGCATTGGTCACAGCTGTTCGCAAGTTCCTGGATAGGAAATTTCCCAGTCATTGGATAGGACGTGGAGGACCCATTACCTGGCCCCCACGTTCACCCTACATTATGCTGTTCGATTTCTTCATGTGGGGATTCATGAAGGACCGCGTGTATGCGACCAAAATGGACGATATTCCTACATTGCGACATCGTAGCACTAATGCGATTGCAACAATAACAGAGGAAATGTTACAAAGAACTTGGCAGGAAATTGAATAAAGACTCGATATTCTTTGTGCTACAAATGGTTCACATGTAGAGGTGTATTGATGATAAATAAATAAATTCTTTGAGATGCTCTACAATGTGGCACATTTTTCATTGTCGTAACCACTGTGTTGTTTTTTTCCCTATGTCTTTGAAATCAGGGATGTTTGAACGGGACACCCTGTGCATCAAACACTAATACTACATTCAGTACATTTCCACATAATTATACGTCAACCCAGTTACCAAATTACATAGTTACTGCTTCAAAGTGTGGTGTCACCGCCAGACACCACACTTGCTAGGTCGTAGCCTTTAAATCGGCCGCGGTCCATTAGTATACGTCGGACCCGCGTGTCGCCACTGTCAGTGATCGCAGACCGAGCGCCACCACACGGCAGGTCTAGAGAGACGTACTGGCACTCGCTCCAGCTGTACAGCCGATGTTCATAGCAATGGTTCACTGACAAATACGCTCTCATTTGCCGAGTCGATAGTTAGCATAGCCTTCAGCTACATTTGCTACGACCTAGCAAGGCGCCGTATTCAATTGATAATTAATATTATGAAGCATGTACCGTAACGAGAGATGTTCTACAATTGTGGATTAAAGTTAAGTATTCTACCAGTTACCTCCTGTTTTGCTAGTCTTATTTCTCTGACCTGTTCCAGACCTCACGCCAGTCAGCGTGTAATTAAACGCGTGCATTTCGGCCTCCTCTAGAAAAACAGTGTTGGCTCTTTTGCCAACACTACAAATTTGGCGACTCGGATACAAACGGTCTCCTTTATATATAACTAATTTACTTGTGTCATGGCTTCGCCACAATCTCCAGATGTACTGTCCGAATTTTATCGCTTGCAGAATCAGCAGATGCAGGCGTTATTGGATGCCCTTGGACAGCTTGTCCAGGGTCAACGTGCAATGCAAAACGATGCGGCAGCCACCGCTCCACCGCTACCGCAGCCACAACACGCAGTTGCACCACCTTTTCGTCATTTCGATGCGGCACTGGAAAGCTGGACGGAGTGGTCACGCCAATTTGGATTCCATCTCGCCGCCTACAGAATTCAAAGTAATGAGCGGCAGCCTCACTTATTATCATGTGTCGGCGTCCAGACGTACCGTGTGATAGTGAAATTGTTTCCCCGACACGACGTAGCAACTCTGTCCTACGAAATAATTTTGTCTGCATTAGATGCATATTTCAAAAAATCAGTCAATGTAGTTGCAAAACGGTATACGTTCTTTCGTACAAAACGTACGGCCGGTCAAACTAATCGGGAGTGGGTTGCAACTTTGCAAGGCCTTACTAGGGATTGTGCTTTTGCGTGTGAATGTGGCCTCCCTTATTCAGATACTATGGTACGTGATGCAATTGCACAGAACGTTTCTGATGTTCGTATCCGGGAGCAGATTTTGAAACTAGTCAATCCCTCCCTTCAACAAGTGAAAGAAATAATGGATAGGCAAGACACACTTGCCTTTGCTCAGGAATCATTTGCACCTTCGCCAGCCGTGTGTCACATTGACCGGCCCGCCGGGCGAGCTGCACGGAACTGTAAACAGCCCTCGCGCCCGTCTGCTCAGCTGCCGCCACGATCTCAACCACGTGTCTCGCGGCAGCAGGCAAATGCAGTGCTAAAATCATGCCCGCGGTGTGCTACTCAACATTCGCGTGAACATTGCCCGTCACGCCAAGCTATTTGCTTCTTCTGTAATAAAAAAGGACATGTTCAGAGTGTTTGCCAGAAAAAGATCAGATCGGACACTAACAACCATTCCAGGCCCTTTGCTTCGCACCGGAATCGAACCAAGCATACTCAGGCTCACGAACATTCGCCCATGGAAATTCATGTAGCTAATTCCACTCCACCCAGTGCCGCTCTCTTTAACAGTGACTGTGTTTGTCCCACAAATTGTGTGCGTCGACGTCGCCGGAAATCGCGTCACGTCGCAAGTGCTTCTGTACCAGTGTCTGTTCACGTTGCACGAGACAGTCGCTCTTGTCGTCAGCAGGACAACAAACTTTTTGTAGATTTGGACATTCATGGCAACGTGATCCCATTCCAGCTCAATACCGGAGCTGCAGTTTCACTAATCAATCACGACACGTGCAAACAACTGGGCCCACCTCCGTTGCGTGCCACAAATGTTACGTTAAATAGTTATTCAGGTCAGAATATCCCTGTGTTAGGACAGTGCAGCCTTCTTGCCACACACAAGGGACAAACAAAACTTAAGTCATTTTACGTCCTTCGTTCTTCTTCTGCAGTGAACTTGTTTGGTTTAGATTTATTTCAGTTGTTTAACTTGTCTATAGTCAATCAGGTCCTATAGTGAACCAGACTGTGCCTTCAGCCAGTGTTTCTCGTCTATGTGAAGAATTTGCAGACATTTTTGCACCGGGCCTAGGTTGCGCTAAGAACTATAAAGCACAGTTGGAACTGAAAGTAAACCCGCAACCGAAATTTTTCAGAGTGCGCAATGTTCCTCACGCATTGCGTGATGAGGTCGCAAGAACCTTACACGATTTGGAATCACAAGGTGTGATTGAACGTGTGCAGGCTTCTCTCTGGGCATCACCCTTAGTAATTTTGCCAACACTTTCCGGAAAATTGAGACTTTGTGTGGACTTCAAGGCAACGGTGAATCCACAACTAGTGATTGCAACTTTTCCTTTACCCCGGTTGGAAGATCTTTTTGACAAACTGTGCCCGGGTAAATATTTTTCGAAATTGGACCTCGCAGATGCGTACTTGCAAATACCAGTGAACGACGAATCCCAGCGCGTCTTGGTGGTTAACACGCATCTTCGTTTGTATCGATTCAAAAGACTGCCATTCGGGTGTGCATCCGCCCCTGCCTTGTTTCTGCAATATCTGCAAACTGTTTGTGCGTCGGTCCCTACTGCAGCAAACTATCTGGACGATATTGTGATCTCTGGAAAGACGGAAGAAGAACATTTAGCCAATCTCAGAACACTATTCCAGGTGTTGCGACAA
The DNA here is from genome assembly GCF_021461395.2 of Schistocerca americana. NCBI lineage: Eukaryota > Metazoa > Arthropoda > Insecta > Orthoptera > Acrididae > Schistocerca > Schistocerca americana. Next base: position 191,258,660 of record NC_060119.1, read on the forward strand.
AATGGTCTTCACTTGCGGAAGGACAAATGTGTGTTTTTTGCTCATGATTTACCATATCTGGGACATGTAATAAATGCCCAAGGCATACATCCCAGTCCCGAGTACCTCCGTGCCATACAAGACTTGCCTTCGCCGCAGAATTTGAAGCAGCTACGGAGTGTGCTGGGTAAAATAAATTACTATAATCCATATGTGCGCAAAGCCTCTTCCATTTCAGCTCCGCTTCATCGCTTACGCCGTAAAGGTGTTCCGTTCGTCTGGACGACGGAATGCGAACGCGCCTTTCGCCAGTTGCTTTCAAATACTTGCCTTACGCCATTCGATCCCCGGAAACCCCTTTTGTTGATGGTAGATGCATCGGATTTCGGGATCGGTGCTGTGCTTGCGCACGAAGATGGCTCGCATGATCGCCCTATTGCCTTTGCGTCCAAATTGCTCTCATCTGCGTAAAGAAATTATTCACAGATCGAGAAAGAAGCCTTGGCTCTCGTATTTGGTGTTACTAAGTTTCACGATTTCTTGTATGGTCGTCACTTTATCACCATGACAGACCACAAACCTTTGACATCGCTTTTTCATCCGAACAAGCCTGTACCTCCACGTACAGCGCATAAATTCATTCGCTGGTCTATTTTCCTCTCGCAGTACCGCTACGATATCTTGTATCGGTCCACTGCTAAGCACGGAAACGCCGATGCGTTGTCCCGTTTGCCTGTTGCTGAGGATAGAGCATTCGATTCTTCCGAACTTGCTTGCATGTTCATTGATGAGGAAACCGATGACGTGGTCGAATCGTTTCCGATTGATTTTCGTTGTGTAGCTACAGCCACAGCTGCTGACCCTGTCCTTGCTACCGTTTTGTGTTTTGTTGCTACGCAATGGCCCTTGTCGAAAACACGGATCGAGGATCCGTTGGTTCGCCGATTTTTTGCTCACAAGGAGAGACTTTTTGTTCGCCGTGGTGTTTTGCTGTTGCGTTCTGATAATGATTAGTCCCGGGTCGTGGTCCCACGTTCGTTACAGTCCTCTGTTTTACGGCTTCTCCAGCAAGGACATTGGGGTATAGTGCGAACGAAACAACTTGCTCGTCAGCACTGTACTTGGTTCGGAATCGATGCTGCGATTACGAATATGTGCTCTTCTTGCATGGCGTGTGCCGAACAACAATCCGCACCGCCGCGGAAATTCTTTGCATGGCCGAAAGCCACTTCCCCTTGGCAACACTTACACATCGATTTTGCTGGTTCATTCTGGAATGCTCGATGGTTGGTTGTTGTCGATTCCTTCAGCAATTTTCCTTTTGTTGTCAGCATGTCTTCCACAACGTCTTCAGCCACCATCCAAGTGTTATCCACTATCTTTTGCATTGATGGTCTCCCACAGACTATTGTTTCCGACAATGGCCCACAATTCATGTCCGCAGAATTTCAGTCATTCTGCAAGGCCAATGGTATTCAACATCTGACATCCGCGCCGTTTTCGCCTCAGTCAAACGGTGCCGCTGAACGATTGGTCCGGACTTTCAAGTTACGGATGTTGAAGTTGAAAGAGTTGCATTCTCGGGAGGACGCGTTATTGCTCTTCCTGTCTTCGTATCGCTCTCAGCCCCGAGATGGTCACTCGCCGGCTGAGTTGCTCCATGGTCGTCCTCATCGAACCTTGATGTCTTTGCTACATCCGCCGCATCAGGTTCCTGTGCAGCGGCCGCCACCTGCTTTTGCTCCTGGCGACGTTGTATACTATCGCAACTATCGAGGTTCACGGCGTTGGCTCGCAGGGCGCATTCTTCGCTGTCTCTGCCGCGCTATGTATCTGGTTTTGGGGGCCACTGGTGAGGTGCATCGGCATCTCAATCAGCTGCGCCTCTGTCGTCGCACGGGTTCTGCCGCTCCCCGTCTGCTTTCAGCGACGGTGCCGTCCGGACAGCGCCCTGGGGACCCATCTACTGGCTCGCCTCATCCCCAGGTGTTACCGACGCTGCCTTCCATTTTGCCCCATGGCGACGCACCCCCGCCGCCGCTGCCGCCGCCGCCTCTGCCGCCTGTTCTCCCGCCGGCGACGCCCGCAGTGGATGCTTCGCTGCAACCGCCAGGCGCCTCCCTGGGTCACGCGCTGCCGATCGCTTCCCGTGACCAGCTGTCCTCCGACATGGAACTCTTGCCCGCTCCGGACCAGATGTCGTCTTCGCCCGTCGGGTACCCCGACGCAATGAAGGTCGACCCTTCGGCCCCTCCTGTCTCTCTACGGGCGCATACACCGCATGTTGACGTGCACCCTGGACTAGGTTTTCAGGCGTTTCCTAGCTCCACTCGGACCGAATGGGCGGGTGCGGGTGGCACAGCCTGTTGTTAGGCTCCCCACCTCGTCGCATACGTCAACATGGGGTCCTCCCCACAGCGGGCGGAAGCATTATAACACAACCGATTTGCAGGGGAGGAATGTGGTGTCACTCCCAGACACCACACTTGCTAGGTGGTAGCCTTTAAATCGGCTGCGGTCCATTAGTATACTTCGGACCCGCGTGTCGCCACTGTCAGTGATCGCAGACCGAGCGCCACCACACGGCAGGTCTAGAGAGACATACTGGCACTCGCCCCAGTTGTACAGCCGACGTTCATAGCAATGGTTCACTGACAAATACGCTCTCATTTGCCGAGACGATAGTTAGCATAGCCTTCAGCTACATTTGCTACGACCTAGCAAGGCGCCGTATTCAATTGATAATTAATATTATGAAGCATGTACCGTAACGAGAGATGTTCTACAATTGTGGATTAAAGTTAAGTATTCTACCAGTTACCTCCTGTTTTGCTAGTCTTATTTCTCTGACCTATTCCAGACCTCACGCCAGTCAGCGTGTAATTAAACGCGTGCATTTCGGCCTCCTCTAGAAAAACAGTGTTGGCTCTTCTGCCAACACTACACAAAGACCTATGTGAGATGACAGTTTTACTCTTCACCCTAATATGTGCTGAGATTAACATTAGGAAGGCATGGAGAGAAACTAGTCACAGTTGAACCTTCAACTAGGACTACAAGGCATGTGCAGTAGAACAAATTATGTTAATTAAGGAAACAGATATTAGCTATAAACTTGCTCCCTTACTGCACTTAAAGTTTTTCTTCTAGAGCACATTAGATGCAGTATGGTCAGACTCTTACTTGGAAATGGCTTCCTTTATTAGCACAATAATGTCAAGTAAGATGGAAAATGAGTATTTGAATGCAGCTGTGCTAAAATATAAGGTATTTCCACGAATTAAGTTCCATTTGGCTATATAAAACAAATGTGTACAGATAAAGAAAAAATATTTATTGTACAAAAATCTACAACTGTTAAACTACTTTTCTACATAGCTTCCGAAATTTTGTAGGCACTTGTCATAGCATGGCACAAGTTTTTGTATGCCTTCTTCATAGAAGGTTGCCACTTGTGTATTCAACCATGTGGTAACATGTTCTTTCAGTTCGTCATCATCGTCAAAGTTTTGACCACCAAGGACAAATTTTAGGTGTAAGAAAACCATCGCCTTCTTCACTGTAGCGTGTCAGAAACTGAAGTGCACTGCCCACCCATTGTTTTTTGTGTTGTTCAGTAAGAATTTTAGGTACGCAATGTGAGCAAAGTTTTCAAAATTTCAGGTTTTCAGTAATAATTTGATGAATTAGTGATCATGAGATTTGCGGAACCTCCCTAGCAAGGGCACTAAGTGTAAACCTACTGTTGTGATTGATCTTCTCTTCAACTGTGTGAACCAGTTCATCAGTAACCACAGATGGGCGTCCACTTCGTTCTTCATTACGCCCTTGAGCACGTCCTTTATTGAACAGTCTGACCCATCTTCTAACCACTGAATCACTCATAGCATTTTGTCCATAAACCTAGCAGATTTTCCAATGAATTTCCTTTGGTTTAACTTTCTTTGCATTTAGAAAATGAATCACAGATCTGATTTCACACGTGGCAGCATTTTCAATTACGGGTGACATTATAAAGAAGCACTACAAAGCACACGTTGGCACCAGCAATCTGAAAATGGCGTACATGTCTTCTCCTTGAGTCAGAGTAACTGCCATGTATGCTCGGAACTGCAATTGTAGCACTACCACAGATAGAAATAGAAACAGAACTTACTTTGTAGATGACCCTCATATATTATCAATTAATACCATCCATATGATCTAGACAGGAAACATGTACTTATACAGATGCTAATGCACTGCCTGGTTGATTCCCTGTTGCTTATAATTTTTTACTTTGTGACAAATGTCCATCTCCACATAACCAAAATAGTACAGTATAACTATAGGTCTGAAATTACTATGACAATAAAACTTGGAAAAACGATATATTAATAAGGAAATTTCATTGATATCTTTCAGTAAAGAAAAGAAATCCAAATAGAAGTTACATCCAGTGATGATTTAAATATGCAATATGAGCTTTTCACTTATACATAGTCACTTATCACCACTTGTAATTTTGAGCACCTAGTGAGTGAATACAATAACAACACATTTTAAGTTGCGCATTAAAAACTGCTAAAGTTAGTTTTAATTCTAGAATGTTACTTAAAAAAAAACTAGGCACAGCACACAAATTTAGTTAATTTATTTAAAGTATGACAACAAATTTGTGAAAATTTACCTGAAAGTAAAACATTTTCTCTCTGACGACAGAAACAAATGGGAGAATGATGATGACTTTCTTCTTTCTCTCTAGCACAGTTTTTATTGCTAAAATTTCAGCAACTAATGTTTTACCTGAAATAATAAAAAATACTATTTACCCACTGTTTGTAAAAAATATTACAAAGCATGTTCCGTACTTTAGCTAGATTACCCCACTTGAGAAGCTTACATCAAACTGGACCTCCCCACAAAACGAATTTACTGTTACTGTCTCTCCCCTCCTTGGTTCATTTCCTGTCTCGACTCAGTCCCTCATCCCCCTCCCCCCCTCCCAATCTGTGGCTCCACTCCTCTTAATCAAAAATTCAGACCTGTGATTAATCCTCCCAATTGAAAATCCAGGAACAACTGTAACTAAATTCAAATAATTTGCCACTTATAAAAAACAGCAACTAATGAGACTACATCTCATTTAAGTTCCTCCTGAGCTAAATCTGTTTTAGCCTTAAAATAGTTTCGAACTTCTTAAAACAGATAGCTACGTAAACCTATAAGAACATAGCATACTCAAAATGTGAAAAAAGCAGTTTAACATAAAAAATGACATCTACAGTATTTGTTGAAACAGTTTTATATACTGCTCAATTACAAATATACTGTGGCCAAACAAGAATGAATCTTATCATATTTTTTTCCCCAACACCATTTCATCAAAGAACAAGAAAGCCTGTCACCCTTTCATCGTAAGTGGATTCCTAGAGAATCCACAGTAATATTTTCACTTTCTGCCTGCTGAAAAGGTGGTCTCTCACTGGATCCACAATGGTGTCATTGATCTGAGCAGCATTTTGGGGCAAAACAGGAATAACATGCTCTAGACAGATGCAGTGCTACTTGAAACAAATGGAAATTAAGGAAAAGTTTATAGTGTTCCAATTTGTTTGTTTTCTGCAAGAATCATGTTTTTATTCTTAACGAAGGAGATAATATTCAGTACACATAAGGTTTCCTAAGGTGAACATAGTATCTTTGCAAGCAGAGCACATTATTGAATAATTTTATAAATTGTTGATGTTACTGGGAAATATTCTTAGACACAATTTGCTTTTTTTTTAAATTACTGTGATGTTTAATCCATGAAATCAATAAATACAGATAAAAGCGGCAGTGTGCTGAAAAGAAAAAGATGGGAGCATAACTAGAATCAGCTGTCCAAAAATTGTCAAGCACTATAATAAAAACATGGGATCCGTTGACAAAGCAGGCAGGTTGAAGGCAACGTATGCCATAGACAGTAAAGGTACAAAATGTTGGCACAGAATATTCTGGCACCTCATTGAGGTCAATGTTGTGGACAGTTACATTTTATATAAACTTCCTAAAAAGTTGCCAATGATGCGCTTGCTTCGCCAGGCGACTGCTAGCATTGGATACAAATGCAGCAGTGGCAGATTACATGGGCGCATCATGACATCCTTCCCTTCTTTTGCATAGCCGGCAGCACAGGCTTTGGTAAAAAAAAAGACGACCACGTCAGCCAGATTGCCCAGGTGACCCAACAATGATGGCAGCAGTGGTGGCAATGCAGAAAGGCATCTGAATGCCAATGGCATAGGTTTCCATTGGCTCATCAGCATCCGAAGAGGTGTCGCCCACCCAGGGATTGGCCGTCAGCTGTTCCAACCTGGTGGGTTTTAAGGGCAGAAATAGCCCTGTCAGTGGGCTGGCTGCTTTGATGACTCTGCATGGTAGGGGGGGGGGGGGGGGGGGGGGGGAGGGGGGGGGGTCCTCTGTAGACCAAGCAGTGGCAAGGGACAGAGGCAGCGACAAGCGGGAATGTCTGCCCATTGCTCTGACGACCAGGTGGTGCCCGGGTAGTTGCTGTCAGACACTGATCGAAGGTCCAGGGCGGGCAGTGGCTTTATCTCGACATCATCACTGCCAACTGGCACATCCAGGGAAGGAGCCTTCATGCCACTCGGCCCTTGTGAAAAGTGAGGGGTGGCTGCCAGGAGAGCCCTCTGACTGTGTTCACTGTAGCTGTAGCAGGTCGTTGCCCCACCTAAGGCATAGTTTATTCTGATGGTGGGAGAGTGACATCCCACAGGTGTCTACGGTGAACGTTAACCAGTTGTGCATCTCCCAAACATCGCCAGCACCCATCACGGCCGCCGACCAAAGCTGCGTGCCCAGAATGGATCACCCTTAGCTTTTCACGAAGGGCATGGCCATACCACAGGCTGTGGTACAGGACAGAGCAAGTGTAGCAGGGGCTGGGATTGTCAGCCGTGTAGAGCCTCCACTAGGCTGAGGCTGCTCAGTGAGCTGATCCTGTAGGTGCCGAGGACCAGAGGAAACACCATATCAGCAGGCAAGTCCACCAGGAACTTTGCTAATTGTCGTGTGGGATTTTAGGGCGCAAAACATCTAAGGTCGTAAGCACACTTTGCCAGTTGTGTCTTAAATGTACACACCATATGTTTCATTCAATTGTGGTTGAAATGGTGTGAACCTGAGATTAATACTACCATTTCAGATGCAAAAATCATGGAAACACCACTGAGGCAAATGTGGATCATTATTGGAGAAGATCGTATGTGGCAATCGTTTGATCACAAAAGTCAGTGTTAGAGCCAGCTTCTACTGATGTGGAACACATTCACATGAGAGATGGGTAATTTGACAGTGCATCCACCACTACTAACTACATGGAATGACAGAAAGGATGCACAAAATCAAAGTAGATGTGGTCCCCAGATGATCAGGAGTCGGCCATGGGGCAAAAAGAGCACAGGAGAGTACCTGGTGCTTGGGACACTGTGTGCACCTGCGGAAAAGCTTCTCAATTGCTGATCCAGTGCCAGGCCAGTAGACAGTAGAGACGGGGGATGCACTCTTGAACTAATTCATAGAGTTGAATCTTTCAAAGGAGTGAACAATCAGTGATTCAGAAAAAAAGAACGGTAGCTCCAAACGTTTCCGACGGCAGAGAGAGAGAGAAAGAGAGAGAGAGAGAGAGAGAGAGAGACGGAGCATATCAGCGGCGCCTCTGCTGGTCACAGCACAGTGCACGCCACACAACACAGCCAGCGCCGGCCTCTGCCCTGCTTCTACCTTGGCTGCCTGCATTGTGCAGTGCCCCATTGGATTTTGTGTTTCACATATGCCATGCCGTCTCTGTGCGTCGTCGGCCGCGCGCAGTGTCTGGCGCAGCTTGACTTCGCATCGCACTCTGTCGGCGATCGTTTCAGTCGCACGTCCTGCCCTCTGGGCAGTTGATGCGAGCAACAGGACAGAGAGCCACCTAGCGGATAACATAGGAACTACTTGTAACAACCTGCTCGCAAGAGAACAGACGATTTGTCTCGGAGCGGGTGAGTTCACCGCTCCCCCCACCCTCGGAACTCGCCCGCTCAACGCTCACCCCACCGTCTCGACTCTAGCCAGAGCATTGAGCAAAGCGACTCAGGTGTCACTCTGCTCTCTGCGGTCTCGGCTCACGCAGTAATACAGCTCGCGGCTCGACCTGCTCGACTCAGCGGCTCTGCATCGGAGTTCGTCTCTACTGGATATTGTTCTTCGTAGTAATACCGCTACGCATATTACATTATTATGTTATGTATACATCATTTGTTTTTATTTTATTTTTATTTGTTTAAACTGATTAGATTAGGTTCCTGACGACTCCTCTTACTATAGGATTTTTATTATGGACACTCGAATTTACGCTTTAATTACGAGCGAACCGATAAACATATCGCAAAATGTGATACACCAATATTTTCCTTGTTTTATTCTGCGTAAGGCTATATGCAGCACTTTCGTTTTACAGTCAAATTTATAGTTTTTTTCTTATTCTGGTACGGATTTTGCGATTTTAGGCGTCTTCGGAAGGAAACGTTCACTTTAAAAATATATGGTTTGCGATGTATTTGTATGAGGTTAATGAAATTTTAATACATTGTAGCCAAATATATTGTTAATGTAAATCTGAAGTTACAACATTTTCCGATCACCCAAAAAACCACGATAGTGCAAAATAAATCAATAATCAAAAACTTTGTCATATCATGGAAATTTCAATAAACAATACAAAATTCTTACTCATTATCTGTGTTACTTCAAAATAGGATCAAATAAGATCAAAATACAGGTATAGTAGTGGAATAAACCAAGTTTAAAGGGCAATGTGCCTTCCATTTATTTTCTATTGTAAATGAGTGGTGAGTCATGAAAAAGAGCTAATTCATTTCAGGGAGTGAACAGTTCTGATCCGATCTCTGAAAAGAACAGTTTTGCCCATCTCTAGTAGACAGAATGCCTCGCTACCATTTTCAAGTGGGTTTAGCCCCAGTGGCCATAGTGGAGAAGCACAAGAATCCAGGATCACAGGACTGGCAGGATGACAATGCGGACTTTGTCTGAATTCGTACTGAGGAGGAATATTCCTACTGCCATTGCCAGAAAGAAAAACTTGCAGAGCAGGCCCGACTCCTTAGTGGGCAGCTATGTGGGCCAACCTTATGACACAAAATGAGACCCCTGACAGAATACTGGATCCTGCCAAGTGGCTTTCTTTATGTACTTTTCTGTGATTGGGAAACTATCCAACACCTGCTGTACACAATCATTGACTTGGAAACACACAACTTCCGTTTTGTCAAGTTCGGGGTCAGTACCAATGGGTAAGCAAGCACAACAACATGTCTGCACTGGCAAGATGAACAGTGGGATGATAATGAATCTCATACTGATATGCCCTCAAAAGTGAGGTCCACCGCTGAAGTCTTTTGTGGTTCTGACACAAAGCTGTGAATGGATACCGAAAAGCACCACAATTAGATTATGGTCGGTGATGAGATGGAATTTGTTTCCATAAAGGAAAATGCAGAACTTACAGCCCACATAGATGATTTCCAATTCTTCCTTTTCTATTTGCAAATAATTGCCTTGAGCAGATGTCAATGTCCTTGAGGCATATGCCAGAAGTTATTCAGATCCATCAGCTTTCCTGTGAGACAAAATCACCCCACGTGCGTACTGGGATCCATCTACAGCAAGAACCAGCTGTTTACCCACGTCAAAGTACCAAGACATTGGAAAGACATTAGCAACGACTTGATGGGGATGAAAGCCTTGTTGCAGTCCACTGACAAAAGGAAAGGAACACCTTTCTTCTGAAAGTTGTTTAGGACATGAATGACATCTGCCACATTGAGGATAAATTTTGTATAGTAACTGGCTTTCCCAAAAATGCTTAGAGTTCTTTCAGGTTTCGCAGTTTAGGAAGGTTGGCAATAGCCACTAAGTGATGCTTCGTAGAATGGGTGCCATCCTTCGAAAGAAGATGGCCCACGTATTCGACTTCTGCCTGAAAAACTTTGACTTCTGCAAGTTGCACTTAAGGCCTGCCTCTTGCAGTCTAGTGGAAATAGTCCAAAGGTTGTCAAGATGTTCCTGTCATGAGGACCATGTGATGATAATGTTATACAGATAGTTTGCACAACAGGGGATGTCGTGTATTAACCGTTCAATGGACTGCCAAAAAACAGTGGAGTCACTCGCAGTGCCACACCAAAGCGCATGTAACAGTATAATCCGAAAAGGGTGTTGATAACCATAGTCTGTTGGGAAACAGAATCCAGATGAATCTGTAGACATGTCTCCACCAAATCAATTTTTGAAAAACATTTACCACCAGCCAGTTACACAAGGATTTCATCAGTCTGCTGAATCAGATAAGAATCCACTACCGATCAAGAATATATAGTGGATTTTAAATCTCCACACAAATGAAATGCCCCTGAAACTTTGCGAATGACAACCAATGGCATAGTCCATGGGATATAGGTGTCTGGTTCGATGACACACAGGCCCTGCTACCTATCAAGTTCCTCCTTGACTCTGACATGAGGGTGAATGAGAGGGACCAAGTATGACACAATTTAGGAATGGTCATCCAAAACCTGGCAAAAACAGGGGACCAAACTCCTTGAATTTGAAACCCAAAGACCATGAACGCATCAAGACCAAAAATGTTCTCCAACATTGCACTGTCTACTGACAAAAACACGATCATTCTCATGATGAGTTATATGTGTGGATTTGGGTCTTCTGTGCCCTCAACAACGAGGTCATCAACACCCTTACACTTATCAAAACAAACAAATGTGGAATTAAACACAAAAATTTTTGCACATTCATGCACTCGAAATGACCACATGGCCACTCAGTCTCACATCCGCTAAAGCAAATCAGAAAGAGGGAAAGTAGCTATACACGAAATTAAAACACAAAGAATAAAAAGACAGAAGAACTAAAAGAAAAGCACAAGGAAATGTGACTGGCTGACCACTTATAAAAAAAATGGGTGAGCCAGGCACCCTTTTAATACATTAAAAATATCTCCCAAAAATCTTGGACAATTTACAAAACTTTAAAAATCAAACCACATTTGTTTGAACATCGCTTAAAATAGTGGGCAGGTCCTTCAACAAATCTGCCGTGGCCCACAGGTCAGAAAATAATGCACAGTCCAAAAAATGTGGCACACAGTTATCTGTACGCCAGAAGCACCACACATTGGATGGTCCTCTCGCCGGGGTAAGAAGTCTTGTATCATAAGGCTGTGGCCTATGTGAAGATAGGTAAGAAGGACTTTGTACTTCCTATGTGGCTGGAAAGAAGTACGACATGGCCAAGTTGTAGGCTTTACTACACGGAGCTTATTGTCAGTCACTTCCAGCCACTCATCTTCCCACTGATGCATGACTTTGTATCTCAACAGTGAGGTCATACATAGTGCGCAGGGGGATGGCACACTGAAAGCGCTGAGGATTGCGACATGCCTCCTTGGCTGCTAGAACTGCCCTTTTGTTCCCCGCAATACCCATGTGCCATGGCACCCAGCAGAAAGTCACCTCCTTCCCCAGTCGTCGTAGTTGGAGGAGGGCATTCTGGATATTCTGGATGAATTTATCTGCTGGGCACAAATACTGGAGAGAGTAAAGGACGCTTAGAGAATCTGAACCAGCAAAATATTTAGCACTGAAAGAATGTCTCACCTGCTCCAGTGCCTGCAAGATCACATATAATTCTCCCTCGAACACAGAAAATTCTTCGGGCAGTCAGATCTTGCAGACATGATCTGGGAAATCAACAGAGCAACCAACACAGAACCCCCACTTAGACCCGTTCATAAAGACAACTACATAGTTGTGGTGTTCATATAATATGTTAGAAAATATCGTCTTAAAAACAGACGCAGAACCCAGGGCGGCAGATGGTTAAAACCCTGGACTGGGTTTCCACTTCTTGTGCTTGGACTGACTCCAGCACACACTGCACACGAATCCTAAATGGCATTGTGGCTCATGGATGGTTGGAGAAAGTGCATTCTGAAGGCAGATGAGCAACAGTATGGTATGACGGTGAAGTCAGAGGTGCAAGGAACTTAAATGTCTAATGCACCATGAGAAGCTGCTCCCAGATGGTGAGAGGCAGTTCCCTGGCCTCAGCACAGAGGCTGGGTATGAGACTGGTCCTATAAGCACCTGTAGCCAGCTGAATCCCCTCAGGGTGGACAGTGTCTATGATCTTCCATACACCATGCACCCATAGTCCAGCCATGAATGCACAAAAGCCCTATAAAACTGGAGCAGATGCACCCGCTCTGCTCCCGAAGACCTGTGGCTATGGCACTTGATGTTGTTCAATGACTTCAGGGTTCTGGCTTTTAGGTATCTCAGGTGTGGCAACCATGACAATCTGGAGTCAAAATGAAGTCCACAAACCTCACTAAGTCCCTAGAATGTAGGACAATGTCCCTCTTATGCACGACGGGTAAATTAAAAATCTGATGACGAGAGTGGTTAAAGTGTGCGCGCCCACACACACACACACACACACACACACACACACACAAACTTATCTGCAACAAACTTAACCTTGTCTTTACGGCACCCTCCTCTAACTTGTGCAATGTAAGATGCAACTGATGGATCACTCTTGCAACACTAGAGGAGGAACAGAAAACAGCAAAATCGTCCACAAAAAAGGAGCACTGTACAGAACTCCTTACCACGTAATACTATTTATGGCTATGGTAAAGAGGGTAACACTTAAAACATTGCCCTAAGGGACACCATTCTTCTGCTCAAATTGATCTGACAGCTTGTCACCAAGTCAGGTCCTAAAAGCTGCTGAGACAGGAAAGATAATACGAAGATGGAAATCTGGCCATAATAACCTCATTGATGTGGTTGTGTGAACATATAATGTCTGAAAATAGTATTGTACACCTTACTGATATCGAAGAATATATTGATAGAGTGATGCTTACATAGGAAAGCCTGCTGTTGTTGACAGCACTGAAAGTGGCTAAGAAGTTGCCTGGTCTCTAACAACCAGACCAGACAACAGTTAAACATTCGCTCCACAGTCTTTCCTAAACAGCTTGTTAAGGTGATACTCCAATAACTACTGGGACATGTGTGGTCATTTCCTGGTTTGAGGAGAGGTATCAGAATTGCTTCCTTCCATGAGATGCAGAATTTGCCTGTCTGCATACAAGATTAAAACATTTGAGGAAGATGTTCTTTGATTCTGCTGGAAAATGTCGAAACATAAACTATCGGATTTGGTTGTGACCTAGTGCAATGTCACGAGCCTCAGTCAATGCCGATTTGAGCTCCCACATGAAGAAAAGTGAGTTGTAGACCTCAAAACTGTTGAATCTGAAGTCCACCTTTCTACAGTTGCATGGTACTAATGAAACATCGGATCCTGGCTTGCTTTGGCAGTAGTTTTTGGAAAGTGCTTTGCTAGTGTCTGAGCAATGTCTCTGGGTGTTGTTTGGAGACACACCTGTTTCAGCACCGCTGCTATCGGTAAACAAGTGGTTTAACGGAAATCCTCCAGATGGCTTCCCATATTTTTGTAGAAGAGGTGGAACGATCGATGGAGTCCAGGAACGCTTGCCATGACCTTTTCTTATGCTCCCTAATGATGCACTGAGCCTTGGCCCTTGCAACTCAAACGGCCCTGAACTTGTCTGCTGTCAGTCGACATTTAAAATGTCAAAGAGTCACACACCTGTCCTGGATTGCTGATCAGCACTCATCTGTCCACCTATGTACAAGTTGACTCCTAAGACAACCTGAGGACTTTCGGATGGATAAGTCAGCAGCATGGCAGACCACTCGTGTGATGTGGTCCACCTATCCTTGAATGCTGTCGCAGTGTCTGAACGCAGCCAGTTGGGTGAAGAGCATCCCAATAGCCCTGGTGAACATCCATTTTGGTGGCTTCTCTTCAGGTATTGCTCCACATGGTACATGAATACAGAGTGGGAAGTGGCCACTGTAATGAAGACTGTCAATGACCTCCCATTGAATAGAGTCTGTGAGGGTGGGAGAGCAGAATGAGAGGTCGACAGCTGAGAATGCCCCAGTAGCACAGAAATGAGGGTGACAGCTCATGAGACATCATGAGGCTCTCCAAACCTCTACCCCGAGGGCAAGTAGAAGTTAAGCCCCACAAGACATAATAGGCACTGAAGTCCCCCAGGAGGAATGGTCGTGGGAGTTGTTCTGCAAGATCTGCAAGAGCCTCCGAGTCTATTGCATCTCGCGGAGGTAAATGCAGTGAGCAAACAGTGAACCTCTGACACACGTGAATTTCAACTGCAGCTGCTTGCAGGTCAGTACCCAGAGCAAGAGCAGAAGAGTGGTGTGCGTTGGTGACAAATAAAAGCCCTCCCTTGTCTCTTTCGCTGATTGGTCAACCTTGTGGTATAGTGTACAGGGACGTTTGTACCTTTAAAATATGTTTCTCATAAAGTACAAGTACAAGGTGCTAGGAGTTTGAGTTTCTTCACATGAGTCCTGAATCCAGTCAAGTTCCACTCTAGTATAGGAGCCATGTCACTGGTGTGGTTTTAATTTACCCCTATCTTTGCACCAGGGAGGTGAAGTACTTGTAGAACAAGGGGGAGTGGAGGATCTGTCTGTATCCGAGGCCTCTAACTCCATGATGTCCTCCTCATCAGTCAGACACACTAGAATGACTTCTGACGGTGCCCAGGACAGCTTTTGACCTGAACACTGGGATCCTTTCCCTGCACTCTGTCCCGTTGAGGAGCTGAGACGCACTCTGCCTTTCGTGTGCCTTCTAGATGCTCATTGCGGAACTGTTATCGGTCTTTCCTGTTGCAACTGCTTCAATAGTTTTGTCCTTAATCGTTTTACCTTGGCATGTACATGTGCAAGTACAGGCTCTTGTGGTGAATAGTGGCACATCGTCTGCATCAAAATGTCCAAATGTACAGTGGCAAACACAGTGGGTTTCGTCACCTTATATTCTTTTTTGGATTTGGTATAGAGGATCCACTTCATCATTTCTGTTTCCTGTATTTTACATTCCTCGAAAAAAAAAAAAAAAAAAAAAAAAAAAAAAGGTCACTCTCAGCTCCAGACTGAGTGGTTCCACAACATTTGATGCAGGTCACTGTAGACAGGCAGTCAGGCCTAGTGTCAAGAGCTGCTTATCCACATTTCCCACAGGTCACTTTACCTCCACAACTCATGGTAGCATGGCCAAAATGCTGGCATTTATAGCACCACATAGCAGATCCATTCACTCGCAAAAGATGTGCAGAACAAACTATCTCCTTGTCAAACTGCTGTATCTACACTTTTTATTGACAACTACTACATACACAAAACTTACTTCAGATGATAACTGCAAGCCAAGTAATAATAAATAATATAATAATAAATAATATAATAATAAATAATAATATAATGAGTGGAGTTGATAGTCTCCCATCGGGCGCCTCCCCAGGTGGCGGATAGGGGAATGCTCTCCAGGTATGGAGGGTACCGGGGAAATAAAATACCCGGGGTGGACCAAAACTATCAACCGAAATCCACTAACGTCTGCCTGGTATCCAGCGGTTAGGGGTCAGCGTCTGTTCGCCTAGATGGTGCGGCTGCAGCAACCTTCTTGATCTCAACAATCAAGTCGTATTCCTCGTGATCTTTCCTCGGAAGGACCACCACCAAGTTAGTTTTCAACTTGAAAACCAAACATGATGATAACACAAGGAATGAATCCACTACCCCGGGCACCAGTCGCAAGGCTGGCTTTACCTGGTCATCGGATTCCGGGGGACCAGGAGCATCATGTTACGCCTAAGGTTGAGAACCAGACGACGTCCAAATTATTACACACAAAACAAAGACACTTCATCGGTACACTAAATACTAATACTCTTTTCAAACTGGGCAAGATCAAACAACTTACAGACGTGCTGCAAAAATTCCAGATCAAAATCCTTGCAATCCAGGAAACACGATTTACGGACGAAACCCATTTTGATACAGACAACTACAGGATCTACAAAGGAAAACCAGCAGTTAAAACTAATGAGAAAGGACTCAAACAGTTTGGCACAGCATTTGCAGTCCACAAATCTATCAGTGACTCTGTCATTGACTTCCAGTCTGCCTCAGAACGTATATCAACGCTCTCCGTCAAATCGGCCAACAAAGCATATACCTTGATCAACGCACACGCACCCACAAATAACTATAACAAGAAGAACTGCCAGAAAGTGGATGACTTCTGGAATGACCTTGAAGAGACGACAAACAAAATTGCCAAACACCATGTAATAATCTTGTTAGGCGACTTTAACGCACAATTAGGTAAAGAGAAAAAATACAGGAAAATCACCGGAATCCATACAGCTCACAAGAGAACTAACAAGAATGGGGAAAGATTGATAAGCTTTTGCGAAAATTTCGGCCTCGTAATTATGTCAACACAATTCAAAAAACCCAACAAGAAACTGTATACTTGGAAGTCGCCCAACACAATGTTGGGTGAATTCCAGATAGACCATGTGGCCATCTCCAAGAGTAACACAGCAGAAATTCTGAATGTGAAAACGAGAAGAGGATTTTTTGACTCAGACCACCATCTTCTACAGATAAAGACCAGATTACAACCCAATAGAAAAATACCAAAACTAAACAAAGTGCTGAGACCAGACCCCGAATACATAAAACTCAACAAGGAAAACATCTTACAGGAAATTAGTCAGACAAACACCACAAACTGGACAGAACTTGTGGACGTCCTCAAATCCACAATGAAATTGGGTCAACCCCCGAGAAGGAGAAAACACAGGTGGTGGAATATAATATGTGACCAAGCAATAGAAGAAAGGACCAATGCCTGGAAAAACTTCAATAGTCACAAAACATCAGAAAAATGGCAACAATTTCTAGTAATCCGAAAACAAACATCGAAAACTATTCGGAGGGAAAAAAGAAATTATGACAAACGGCGACTAGATGAGATAGAACAAGACTTTAAGAAGAACAACACCAGGAATTGTTATAAGACGTTTAAAGAACATATTGCAGGATACCAGCCACCCAATCTTTGCTTCAAGAAACTGGATGGTTCACTAGAAACTAACACGAAGAATAACTGCCAAATCCTCGCAGACTATTTCAACAAACTTCTCAACTGTGAAAGACCTACAGAGGACATTCACTACGAGACGTCTACACCAAATCCTGACGCTAAACTGCCAACCATCAACGAAATTGTAGAAATTATCAAGAAACTGAAAAACAATAGAGCCCCAGGAGAAGATGGAATTATTGCAGAACTATGGAAACTAAATGATGAAAGATTAACAGGAAAAATTCACAAAATCATATTAAACATTTGGGAAACAGAACAGATCCCTTCTGAATGGAAATGCGCACTCATCCATCCACTCCACAAAAAAGGGGACAAAACTGAACCAAATAATTACAGGGGTATCTCACTCGTACCGGTCACATATAAAATCCTATCAAAAGTTCTCATGAATAGATTAGAAGAACAAGCTGACCCACAAATAGGAGAATACCAGGCTGGTTTTCGCAAGGGACGATCATGCATAGAGCAGATCTGGAATCTGAAAATGATTCTCCAGATGAGAAACACCCGAAACACAGTGGTTACTTTTGTAGATTTTAAAAAGGCCTACGACTCAATAGACAGAGTAGTGCTCTGCAAGACGCTGGAAGAATTCAGCATTGACAGAAAGACAAGAGCAATCATTCAGGAAACATTAACTGACACAGTCTCCAAGGTTAAATTTATGGGGGATATCTCGGAACCATTTGTAATCCAAACTGGAGTGCGACAGGGTGACGGACTTTCACCATTACTCTTTAATATCATTCTTGAAAAAATCATCAGGACATGGGAAAAAGAAGTCAAAGGAATCCAAATTGGCATTAGAAAAGATAATAGATTCAATGTGAAGTGTTTAGCTTTTGCAGATGACCTTGCAATCCTCACAAATAATAGAAAAGAAGCCACTAACGCCATAGAGAAGTTACACGAAATTGCACAAAGAACTGGCCTGCAAATCTCATATGAGAAAACCCAGTACATAGAAAGAGTGCCACAAGACAAATTGCCTATTGTGACAACCCATGGGAAAATCATACAAGTACCACATTTTAAATACCTGGGAGAAATCATTCAGCCATCAGGGATCAACCTAAAGGCCAATGAGGAAAGAATAAAAAAATTACAGAAAGCATATAAACTCACGTGGAACTATTATAACAAAAAGTCCATATCCACTAACGCAAAATTGAGGCACTACAACACTGTCGTACTTCCGGAGGCACTGTATGCATCTGAAACAACACAAATAGGTGGGCAAACTAAAATCAAAGAAATAGAGAAACAAGAAAGGAAAATTCTCAGGAAAATTTTTGGCCCGATACAAGAGCAAGGAATCTGGAAGAAGAGACCAACATCAGAATTATATAAATACACAGACAAGATTACAGATACAGTAAGGAAAAGAAGAATGCAGTTCTACGGACACATCCACAGGATGAATGAAAACAGAATTTCAAAGCGAATTCTTAAAGTCATCAACTCAGGCAGGGGAAAAACAAAATGGATAAAAGAAGTTGAAGAGGACCTCAGACAAGCACAAATAACAGTAAACGATGCAGAAAACAGAACTGAATTCAGGAACATCATCAAAAAACATAAATTTGACACCACAACACAGAAGAGACCAGGATGCAAATGGACAGCGGAGCGAAAGAAACAACACAGTGAACACATGAAGAAAATTTGGGCTCAGAAAAAACACAAACAATCATCATAAAGGAATTCAAGTTCAAACGCTCTCTTAAATGGGAATAATCGAAAATAATAATAATAATATAATGATACTCCTGCAACAGAAAAATATCCTGTAAAGCAAGAATTAACCTAGCAATTACACTATATTGATACACAACAACAAAAATAATGAATTTTTGACAATATAATGTAATAGGATAGATAAAAATCTAAAAGCATATTAACAAAACTATTAAATGTGTAAGTACTGAGTCATATTACTGATAACTCAATGCACAATGGCACAGAGCTGGTCTGACTAGAGAACATTTGCGTACTGCTGCAAAGATGGACGTGGACAAGGCCCCACAGGCACTGGCCCATCATTTTCATATTTGCCAGCCTGGGTGCTGACTGCAGGCAATGGTAGCGCACTTATTTCCCCCAGTCACCACTGGTGCCACATACAAATGCTGTGGTGGCGGACTGCGCAGGCACACCGCCGCAAGGATGAAGCCAGATAGTCCCAAAAATCATTTCAGTGCCTATGTCTCAAAGGCATTACATACTGATAAGGCAGTACATTGTGCCTGCTGCAGCAGCAAGCAAAATCCCAAACAAACAAGATGGATGGGTTCCATATGCAAAGTTGGATTATGTATGATGAGCATAAGCAGTGCTTTTGCTTGTGAGGACTAAACGAAAAATGTTCATTCATGATAAATAAGAGAGTGGCAGTTTTTACATGCAGGGTAGTGAAGCTGGTACTTCTGTAGTGGTTTCACACCAAGACCACCAGCTGATGCCCTAATGACACATTAAAATCATAAGAAATGTTTTATTCCATTTTATCTGATGTAATTCTACAAGAAATGTATAAATTAAATTCAGTTCAGTTTTAAGTGATAAAATAATTTCTGGCTCAAAGGCAAAACTGAGCATTATAGTTTCTTCCTACTCTATGACTTTTCTCTGCCAGAACAAATGTATGAATACAATTTATAGTGATTTTATTTTCATTATAGATCATCATACATACAGCATCCACTTATTGGTCTTTTCAGCTCTGAAGGGGACACACAACTGGCCAAGCTAAACAGCATATTGTAATTCATTGGGAAAACAGTAGCCATCCTCTTACAGATTTCCACCGACCTTAGCATACTGTGGTTATAAAAAGAGTACTCATATATTATCATATTCAAATAACAACCACCACAACATTCTTGTACCATGTTTTCTTTTACTGCTTCACCTAATGTTTGACTTTTAATGCTGGCCAAATTTAAACTTGTTGCATGAAGGTGTCTCTCAGAATCTTATATGTGTGCTGTTCATTGTAGTGATTAACTGATACTATTTAAATCCTATTCGATTCAACACATAAGTTTGAATATAAACAGCTTGTGATATACAGCTAATTTATAATAATTTGTTATTTAACTGTCAATCTCTCACCAGCTGATGTTGGAGCTGAATAGACAAGATTCCCTCCATCCAGAACATTTGGACTGCATAAGCACTCTACTTGCCAGGAGAACATTGATTTTACTCCAGCTGAATGGTACTCCTGCAACAGAAAAATATCCTGTAAAGCAAGAATTAACCTAGCAATTACACTATATTGATACACAACAACAAAAATAATGAATTTTTGACAATATAATGTAATAGGATAGATAAAAATCTACTCAGCAAGTGGCAGCAGGAGAACACACATAAAAAAGATTTTACATATGCAAGCTTTCGAAGACAGAGGTGCCTTCTTCAGGCAGAAGTATTGAAAGGGAAGGAAGAGGGGTAAAAGAAAAGGACTGATGAGGTTTAGGAAAATGGGTAGAGTTTGGAAATGTCATCCGGAAACCCGGGTCAAGGGAGACTTATCAGATGGGATGAGAAGAAAAGATTGATTGTTGGGGACTGCAGAGGATGAGATTTGAAAATCTGAGAGTTTAAAGGTGGAAGACAGTGTAATATGTAAGACAGTGATTACTGGTAAAGCATCATGCATCAGTTAATAAGAGTGAAAAGCTACGTGAATTGTATGTAATAGGGGACGGCAAAAAATAGACACGTCAGAAAATTAAAGATGTACAAAACTAAAACAAAGTGATGAAAGAAGTAGTTACTGTGAAGAAATGCTGAGACAGAACAAAAATGGTTCAAATGGCTCTGAGCACTATGGGACTTAACGTCTATGGTCATCAGTCCCCTAGAATTTAGAACTACTTAAACCTAACTAACCTAAGGACATCACGCAACACCCAGTCATCACAAGGCAGAGAAAACCCCTGACCCCACCGGGAATCGAACCCGGGAACCCGGGCGCGGGAAGCGAGAACGCTACTGCACGACCACTAGCTGCGGACTGAGACAGAACAAATTTATGTAAATTACAGCCACGTGGGTAGCGAGAATCGAGGACATGTTGTTGCAGTAGTTCCCACCTGCAGAGTTGTGAAAAATTGGTGTCGGGGGAAGAATTTAGATGGCACTTGTGGTGAAGCAGGCACCGAGGTCATAAGTGGCTTCTTGTAGAGCTTGCTATGCAACAGCATATTGTGTGTTGCTGGTATATATCCTCTGCCTATGCCCATTCATCCTAATTGATAACTTGGTGGAAGTCATGCTGATGTAAAAGGCCAAACAAGGTTTTCATAACAGCTGGTATATGACGTGTTGTTTCACAGGTGGCTCTCCCTTGGACAGTATATGTTTTACCAGTAACAGGCCTGGTGTCGGTGGTGGTAGGAGGGTGCACAGGGCAAGTCTTGCAGCACAGGCAGTCACAGGGCTTGTAGCCATAGGGTAGGGAGATGGGTGCAGAAGGAGCATAGGATCTGACCAATATATTGTGGAGATTGGAGGGGGGGGGGGGGGGCACAGAAACACTATTCTAGGTGTGGTGGGCAAAGTCTCAGATAGAATGGACCTCATTTCAGGGCATGATTTTAGGAAGTCATAGCCTTGTCAAAGTAGCTGATTAATACATTCAAGACCAGGATAACACTGAGTGACATATGATGTACTCCATAGCTGTTTTTTGGAGGGATCAGCAATACCAAGATTGGATGTGATGGCCCAGTAAATATGCTTTTGAACTAGGCTGGTGGGGTAGTTACATCCAGTCAGGGTAGAGGTGAGACTGGTAGTATACTGCCGTAAAGAGTCTGCTTCCGAACAAATATGTTTACCTCAAATGCCAAGACCGTAAGGGAGGAAACATTTGACATGGACAGAATGACAACTGTCACAATATAAGTATGGTTGTTTATTAGTGAGTTTAATGTGGACAGAAGTGGTGAGGATAAGATCAACATCAAGGAAAGTGGATGGGATTTGGAATACGACCATGTGAGATTTAATTGGGAGAATGTAAATAGATATTCCAGGAATTTTAATAAGCCAGCCTCCTTTCTTCACTCTGTTTCAGTGTTCTACATCTTTCATTTTTTGACCTACCTATTTTTCGCCGTGCCCCTCCCACATCTATGGCATAGCTTTTCACTTCTTTTACTTAGCTGTACTTTACTTGTTTACTAAGCTTTTCACTTTTATTAATCTGTGCACGATGTTTTAGGAGCAATTTGTCTTGCATATCACCCTTTCTTCCACTTTATGCTCTCATGTTTTCAAATCTTGTCCAGTGCAGTCCCTAACAATCAGTCTTTCATTCTCATTATTCTCATTCCGTCTGGTAGCTCTCCCATGACTTGGTGTTCTGCATGACCTTTCCAAACTCTGCCCCTTTTCCTAAACCACTCTGGTCCTTTTCCTCCACTGTTCCTCCTTCCCCTTCAACCCCTCTGCCAGAAGGAGCAGCCACTGACTCTGAAAGCTTGCATACATAAAACCTTTGGTTCAAATGGCTCTGAGCACTATGGGACTTAACAGCTGAGGTCATCAGTCCCCTAGAACTTAGAACTACTTAAACCTAACTAATCTAAGGACATCACACACATCCATGCCCAAGGCAGGATTCGAACCTGCAACTGCAGCAGTCGCGCAGTTCCGGACTAAAGCGCCTAGAGCCACTCGGCCACGGAGGCCAGCATAGAACCTTTTTTCATATGTGTGTTCTCCTACCACTGCTTGGTGGATATTTTATATAATGGACGATCAAGAAGTTCCCATTTGAGTGTATTGCTGCAGTGTATATGCAGTGTAACAAGACTCCGATGTGGGTAAATAAGCACCAACATGTAGACAAGGCATTATTGTAGCATTCATGTCTTTCTGACATTTGTCCAGTAAATGCAGAAACATGAACTATGACGACTTCATTACCAAATGCATTCAAACAGGACCAAAATGCTGTTTCCCCCCTCCCCCCCCCCCCCCCCCCTCCTTGGCTGCCAAAGGACAAATACCAGTAAATATCCAATGGGGAAACAAGAATGTTATGGGGCAGCCCTTCTGTCGAAAAACACTGTTTTGGAATGGTGTGCCAAGGTCCGAGCTGCTTGAGACTGTATAAAAAATGGCTGGGCGATCTGGGAGGACACCAACTCAAGTGGAAGACACTTCAGCACTCTCCCTACAGTCCTGATCTCTCCTCATGCAATTATCATGTCTTTGGTCCCTTAAACAATGTCTTGAAGGGTCAGTGATTCCTGTTTAATGAGGATGTGCAGCAGGCAGTTATGGACTACTTCATGCAGCAGGACACAGTGTTTTGCAAAATGGGTATCTTCAACCTGGCATGTCAATGGGATGATTGCCCCAATGCTCATAGTGATTTTGCCTGATTGGCATACCAATTCTGGACTGTAAGGCCTTCAAATGGAAACTTTTCGATTGCCCCTTATGTCTTTTCGAATTCATGATGGAACATAACCAATAATAATATCTTTATCCACTAACCTCAACAATTTAAAACAATTGCAATTCTTGCACAGAATACTTTTATACAAGAACATGAAGAGTAATACTTTCACAAAATATTTGGGCACATCTGTGAGAACCATGCAAACTCACCAATATACTCTACTTGGATGTTCAGAACCTCTGCTTGCAAGATACAGCATTCCTATATTTTTGTCCCTCCATAATGCAGATTCAATCATTGTCAA
This sequence comes from Schistocerca americana, assembly GCF_021461395.2. Taxonomy (NCBI): domain Eukaryota; kingdom Metazoa; phylum Arthropoda; class Insecta; order Orthoptera; family Acrididae; genus Schistocerca; species Schistocerca americana. The sequence continues at coordinate 191,282,518 of NC_060119.1, forward strand.
AAGGTGTCCAATGTCCTCAAATGACATCACATAAAAATTTTTCGAACTATCCATTATTGTCCTCAAGATATTAACTGAAAAGCTTAATTTTGCAAACATTTTCTTCAGCAGTTGTCAACAGAGCAAATATGTTTCACAAAATTCATAACACAAAACTGCATTTAGTTATTTTATTACGCTACCAGTTTCAGTTACAAACCATCATCTGGTATGGATCTCAAACAAAAACACCGTACATATTACATAAATGGAAACAAGAATGCAGCTTTTGACTCAATCATTGACAAAAACATGTCAATCAGGTTTGAGTTGAAAAATAACATTACAGGGTGTTAGAAACCAACAAGAAGAGTTGCACTGGTTATAGGTGAGGTATCAATTTTTCCTTGCATTTCCCTACTTCTTAATACTGTGTTTACCCATTATCAACAATTTCTCCTTTTCTGTTTTACACGATAGCAGTAGTTATTTTGGTCTTCAGTCTGAAGATCGGTTTGGTGCATATCTCCATCCCAAATCACTCTATACAAGCCTTTTCATTTCCAAATAACTGCTGCAACTTACATTCTATGGAATCTGCTTACTATATTCATCTCAGTCTCCCTCTACAATTTTAGCCCACACACTTCCCTCCTTACTAAACTGGTTATTCCTTGATGTCTCAAAATATGTCCTATTAATTGATCTCTTCTGGTAGTTAGCTTGTGCCACAAATTTCTTTTCTCCCCAATTATATTCAGCACCACCTCATTAGGTATGTGATGTACCCACCTAACCTCCAGCTTCCTTCTATAGCACCACATTTCAAAAGCTTATATTCTCTTCTTGTCTAAATTGTTTATTGTCCATGTTTCACTTCCGTATGTGACTACAGCTCCATGCAAATATTTTCAGAACAGACTTCCTAACACCTAACTCTGTATTTGATGTTAACAAATTTCATTTCTTCAGAATCACTTTTCTTGCCATTGCCAAGCTACATTTTATATCATTTCTAGTTCAGCCATCATCTGTTATTTTGCTGCCCAAACAACAAAACTTATCAACTACTTTGAATGACCCTTTCCGTTTTGCTTTTGTTGAAGTTCATCTTATATCCTCCTTTCAGGAGCCTGCTCAACTGCTCTCCATGTCCTCTGGTGTGTCTGACAGAATTACAATATCATTGGCAAACCCCAAAGTTTTTATTCACTGAACTATAATTCCTATTCCCAATATTTCTTTTGTTTCCTTTACTGCTTGCATAACATGTCTCACTCCCCTCTCCATCACTTTCATGCCCCTCAACTCGTACACTCTGTACAAGCTGTAAATAACCTTTCGCTCCCTGTATTTTACCCATGCTACCTTCAGAATTTCAGAGAGAGTATTCCTGTCAACACTGTCATAAGCTTTCTCTATGCCTACAAAAGCTGTAAATGTATGTTTGGCTTTCTTTAACCTATCTTCTACGTTAAGTCGTAAGGTCAGTATTGCCTCACATTCCCGTTTCTCTGATCTTTCCTGAGGTTGCCTTCTACTAGTTTTTTCATTCTTCTGTAAGGAATTTCTGTTCGTATTTTGCAACCACGACTTATTACCCTAATAGTTTGGTAATATTTGCACCTGTTCTCTTCTAAATTTGAGGGTATTTCACCTCTCTCATACATCTTGAACATCATGTCTCCCATCTCCTCTTCATCTACATCCTCTCTCATTTGTATAAACCTGCATGCAAGTTCATCTTGTATAGACCCTCTATATAATCCTTCCACCTCTCCCTTCTTTGCTTGCACTTGGTTTTCTACTTGAGCTTTTAATATCCATACAACTGCTTCCCTTTTCTCCAAAGGCTCTTTAATTTTCCTGATGGTCTTATCTACCTTTCTCCTAGTGAATTATGCTTCTAAATCCTTACATTTGTCCACTCCCTGCTTGGTCATTTTGCACTTCATGTCAGTTTCATTTTTTAGATGTTTGTATTCCCTTTCACCTGCCCCATTTGTAGCATTTTTATGTGTTCTCTTTTCATCAGTCAAATTCAATACCTCCTGTGTTATCCAAGGATTTCTGCTAGGCCTTGTCGTTTTACCTATTTGATCCTCTGCTGCCTTCACTATCTCATCTCTCAAAGCTAACCATAGTCATCTTCCATATATCTTTGCCCTGTTCTAATCAATTGTTGCTCAATGCTCGAAACTCTCAACAACCCCTGGTTCTTTCAATGCATCTAGGTCCCATCTCCTTATTTTCCTATCTTTCTGCAATTTCTTCAGTTTTAATCTACAGCTCATAATTAATGAATTGTGGTCAGAGTCTACGTCTGCCCCTGGAAATGCCTTACAATTTAAAATCTGAAAGACCTCTGTCTTACCATAATATAATCAATCTGAAACCTTCCAGTGTCTCCAGGTCTCTTCCACATGCACAACCTTCTTTCATGATTCTTAAACCAAATGCTTGCGATGATTAAATTCTTCTCTGTGCAAAATTCTAACACACGGCTTCCTCTTTCTTCCTTTCCCCCAGTCCATATCCACCTATTATTTTTCCTCCTCTTCCTTTACCTGCTATCAAACTCCAGAATGTACAAAATTAAACTTTCATTTTCTTTGACTACATGAATAATTCATTTTATCTCATCACACATTTCTTCAATCTCTTCATCATCTGCGGAGCTAGTTGGCATATAAACTTGTACTACTGTAGGGGGTGTTGACTCATTGTTTATCTTGGCTGCAGTAATGCATTCACTACGCTATCCATAGTAAGTTCCTTACATTCCTATTTTCTTATTCATTATTAAACCTACTCCTGCATTACCCCTATTTGATTTTGTATTTATAAAACAGTATTCACCTGACCAGAAGTCCTGTTCTCCTGCCACCAAACTCCATTAATTCCCACTATATCTAACTTCAATCTATCCCTTTCCCTTTTTAAATTTACTAACCAACCTGCGCAATTAAGGGATCCACCATTCAAATGCAACGGTCTGTAGAACGCCAGTTTTGTTTCTCCTGATGATGACATTCTTCTGAATAGTCTCCAGCCAGAGATCCGAATGGGGACTATTTTACCTCCAGAATATTTTACCCAAGTGGATGCTATCATCATTTAATCATGTAGTAGAGCTGCATACACTTGGGAAAACTTACAACTGTAATTTTCCCTTGCTTTCAGCTGTTCACAGTACCAGCACAGCAAGGCTGTTTTGGTTGATGTTACAAGGTCAGTTTAGTCAGAATAGCCCGGATCACTGCTCCTGCAACTACTGCAAAGGCTGCTGGCCCTCTTCAGGAACCACACATTCGTCTGGACCCTCAATAGATATCCCTCGGCTGTGGTCACCCATGTGGTGAGGCTATATGTATTGCCGAGTTCCGCAAGGCATGTCATCAATGGCAAGGCCTATCAATCATGGAGGATAGTACATGATAGTGCAGCATAGTAAATGCTACATTCACCAGCTTGGTTTGCTCCGTCTTTGACCATATGTTCCTGCCAACTGGAACCAGCTGTGCATCCATGTACACCTTGCACCAGTGCATGGAGTTTTATGCGATTCTGAAAATGTTTGGTGTGGGTGCACTAGACTTCCATAAAAGTTTATCAGGGAAATGAACTAGATACTGGAAGCAAGTGAGAAATGCTTTTGCCACTACATGCCATAAGGTTAGCAACATATAGTCATTTTCTCATTCTGATTACTACTGAAATATCATATCCAAACACACACACACACACACACACACACACACACACACACACACACACACACACACACCTCAGACATCTATGATGTATATTTGCATACTTAAGTGATGAATGAAAATCTATACAGAGGCCAGCATTCGAACCTGAGTCTCCTACTCACTAGGCACTAGGCAGAGGCATGAACGACTACACCACATCGGCACAAAGACTTTGCACAATTGCACTGATTACCGTAAAACACCTCCCTCCCCAATCCAAATTCCCATTCGAACCTCAGCCCACTGGGTATTCATTTGATTAAAGCACCTATGCCTGGGTTTCATTTGATGCTAAGGTGGTATTCCAATACAGCTGGAGATCCTCTGCAATGCTATCAGTTAGGGGCTGAGGCATGAATGGGAATTTGGATTGTGGAGGGAGGTGTAATAGTGTAGCCTGTGCAATTGTTTAAAGCCAGTGTACCATGGTGAAGTAAGAGTTGGCAGATCTGCCTAGTGAACAGGAGACCTAGATTCAAATTCCAGCTTTGGTACAAGTTTCTCATTTGTTGCTTCACTCTCCATATATACATCAGAGAATGAGGCTAATTGAGCCTAAATTTTGTTTTTAATTGTTTTCATTTTCCTGCTACTTGCTTAAACAAAGCAAACTGTCATGAGAAACCTCAAATTTTTGCCATTAAATTATGAGTTTAAAAACATGAATTGGGAAACATGTAACCACAAAGCAATTGTTACAAAAATGCTTTACACTATGGCTCAATGATCCCCATGGTGGGGATACTTGATCCAGGTAGTGGGGATACTTGAGCAGGAAAACAACACACTTAAGCCAACATTTGGTAATCAAAACATTTTTGTTTCGCGCTTAAAATCCCATATCAATAACATGATAATGTTAAAACTCTAGGAAGCACAAAGTCCTACAAAAAGAGTTACAAAAGTGAAACTAGTCACACACCATTTACTATATTGATGATGAAAGGTTGATGAATCATTTCTATTTGATCTTCATCAGTAACAGTTGTATTTTCAATTGGAGGCCATTTAAACTTAGTCTGCACTTCTTTCTGCAAATTTGAATTTCAGTCCTTCCTCTCCTATATTAATACCTTTTCCAGCAAATCACCTAACACATATTTCGTCCCTAATATTGCCACTAATCGGTCATTGATGCTTCGCTTTCTAGTTCCTGTCTAGAATTACATCTTCGCTGTCACTCTGATTACTCTGTGCAACGGATGTACTTGTGCTTTTTTTTCAGATTCTATAGCAGATGATTCTGATGAACTCTTCATTTTGGAGACGCTGTGCTTTGACTTTTTTCTATATAGACCAAAGTTTTTTTCTGCTCTTACCGAAAGAGACTTCTGAATTTGTAGCTTTTATGAAGCAGAAGTTATACATGATTTAGCTCTTTTCCTACTGCCTTTCAACAAACGAGGCAAGGCTTTAGAGTACGGTCTAAGTTTTTGGCAAAACAATGGCTTCCACTTGTTGAGAACTCTGGCCAGACGATCAGTGTAGGACCTAAGGTGACAGTTGGTGTCAGCCCATCCACACCAGTTTCAATTTCTCAGGATCTTTATGATTATTTGAAGAAGCCCCACTACTTTCCACAGGGACATGTGCTTGTCAGTGTCCTGTCAGTGGCATATGAACTCAGAAATTCATCATCAGTGAAAATATTTTCATTTAGTACAGGAAGACCACTAACTTGAAAGCCTTTTCAAATATTCATGTTTGTGAAAGCTGATGGAAAAGCCTCACCTACCAACAAATTATGTTATTAAATTATTTTGTAATTGCCTAAATTATTTTACAAACATGCTTTTGTAATAAAAGTATTATAAAACTGTTTATGAAAAAAATGTCTTGTCTACAAAACTTACCCACAAATGTAATTTTAGCTTAGGGACAATTGAGCTATGGCTCAATTTTCCACAACCCAAGGGCCACAAGCATCTCTACCTTTACCATTTTCAGTCATGTGGCTATTTCTAATTTATGTATGCAACTACTCAAATTGTTATAGAACAAAAATAAGGTTCAAACTGCAATGATTCCAGTCACTATGTTTGATGTACCTTCACTAATGACGCACGTTATTTCAGAGAACATGCGTTGATACAGTTCCCAGGTCCGCTTATAGAGGCACTTGTGTCGGCCCCCTGGCATGCTCTGGTGAGCCACCAAAGAAACAGAAATATTTAAGCAATCACAAACTAGCGCTCAGCCTTTTCTTTACGCGTGTTACTGTTGTCCAGTCAATGTGTTCAATGCTATGCACAACCTGTATCTTACGTGTTGCTCTACAAAGTACTATGTTCCATAAATCATGCTTGCTCTTGTTACAACAAATTTGGCAACGAGTGATGGTTACATTTCCTTCACCATGTCAGTGTCAGATGTAAGTCCCCTGACAAATGTCTCAATCAAAAAATACTCCAATGTCTCATAGCCCAGCAGCAAGCTTTCACGGAACAACGTCAGGCTCCCATAATCGCTCTCAATCAAATGGTGTCCGAGTGTTCGCAGCATGTTACTCCCCCATCAGTGCAACTGTCGCCCTTTCCTGCATATGATGAATCAGCTGAAGATTAGACTCCTATGAGACACAGTTGCACCAACATTTCCGTGGGCGATGCAAACCTGTGTAGGGCTTTCTTTCTTTCCTGGCTTTTGCTGCGCATGTATCAGTTGTTGTGCCAATTTGCGCCTTCGCAAGAACCAGCCAGCTCATCATTTGATGAAATGTGCAAGATTGTGACAATCTATTCCTGTGACAGAACACATGCCATTGTGGTGCATGTAGAATTTTACTGTTGTCAGAACTGCCCAGAATTACCTGACAAATTCTGGGCTGCAAAATTACATGGGTTGAGCTACTGTCACTAGTACCCATTATGAATTGTACACTGATCATGTGGTGTGTGATGATATTATTCGTCCAGCCGCAGGTAGAGAAGTCTCCGAAAAAGCACTTCAGTGTGAAAATCTGATGCATATGGATGTGCTCAATATAGCACAGTCCTTTGAAGTGTCACTGGCCGCAGGCAATCAGACTGCTGCATGGGGGGAGGGATAGGAAATTGTCCAGTCAACCCCTCTTAAGCACACCGCAAGTGTTCAGGATGATAGGCAAACTGTTGCAGCAGTACAACCTCGAACTGAGTGTCACATGGGGCAGCATCAATTACGGCCACAGCAGCAACAGGCCATGTCACAGCAGTAACTGAAAGCCCCACTCCTCATTCCGTCTTGCCCGTACTGCTTCGTCCAACACGAGTGTTCTGTGTGCCTTAAGTGTTGGGTGGTTTGCAACAAGTGTCAAAAGAAAGGCCACATTGCTTCAGTGTGTAACTCCTCTTCAAACGTGGCAGACATAGTAGAACCAGTGGACATAAACTCTATCTCTACAATTACTGTCTCCCTGAACAAATTATTTATTGACTTATGTCTGTTTAATAAACTGATAAAAATGCAATTGTAAACAGGAGCAGCAGTGGCTTTAGTAAACTTGCAAACGTACATGGCCTTGGGCTCCCCTCTCCTCACGTGGATTTCACGGAAGTTGGTTAGTTGCAATAAACAGCACAGTCTTATCCTACGTCACTTTTCCGCTTCTCCCTCCTACAAATATGTTATTCACCCTTTCACCTTCCTTGTTGTCAATCATTTCCAGGTTAGATGGATTTAATGCTTTCAGTATCTACACTGCCAATTAGGTACAATCAGTGTCACTCAAGTTCCGTATCAGCAACTGGTGTCGTCCTGCTCAGAGTTTTCATCTCTGTTTTCCCCTGGGCTAGGTTGTGCTACATGTTTTCAGGCCCCATATTACTATGAAAGAGTCCACCCACCCTCTTTTTCTCTATTGTTCTTCTTCTTCTTCTTCTTCTTTTTCTTTTGGCACAATAGGTGCATGTCGCGTTGTGCGACTCTATCAAGGCCGATTTAGACCATTTGACATGACTCTATGCCATTCGACCTATTTCTTAATTTTTTTTATTATTATTGAGGTTTTAGGGCACAAAACTGCTACAGTCAAAAGCGCACATTCTGTAGTTTACTGAAGGGTAAAAATAGGAATTTAAATCAGCAGCAATGGGAGTTAAATTCAAGAAAGAGGGAAACTAAAAACAGAGGGATATCTTAGAAAAGTGCTATTGAAGGAGGAATGTTTTCCCTGAAATGAGCTTCAAATGACCAATATCGTCTCATTAGCACTTATAAACTCAAGGACGTGATCGACTGAGCACGCGTCATCAGCTAAAAGTGAAGATATATCAGGCGACGGATGTAAACGAGCGCATAGAAGATTAAAATAGGGGCACTGAAGAAAAAGGCATCTCAAATGACTGGAAGCAGTAGGGAGAAAGCGGGGGAGGATCGGCACTTAAAAGATGTTGATGGCTAAAAAGACAGTGCCCAACCGGAGCCTAGCTAAAATTACCTCCTCCCGACGATGAGGCCGGGAGGAAGAGGTCCAAATACAGGGAAGAGGTTTTATGTCCCGCAATTTATTATCCTGAAGTGCAGACCAGTGTGTGTGCATCCTAAAGGAGCAACACGTCGACATAAAACACTCTGTAGATCGGCAAAGCGAACCATGTGAACAGCAGGCCGAGGAAGAGAGACAGCAGCCTTTGGCGCTATATCGGCTGCCTCATTTCTGTGTATACCAACATGCCTTGGGATCCAGGGGAATGCCAGAGATTCTCCGAAGTGGAGCATGTGGAATCAGTTCCGAATCTGGTAGATCAGAGGGTAGACGGGATAAAGAGTTTGGAGGTTTTGCGAAGAGAGCTGAGTGACGGATGTATTGGACAGTCTGGAGAACAGCGTAAAGCTCTGCAGTAAAAAGCAAAATCTGGCAGGGAAGCCGAAACGTAATAGGGGTGTTGTCAATAATACAGGGACTGCCGACATCAAAGATGGTCTCGGAACCGTCAGTGTAGATAAACGTGACATCCTTCATTTGTGCACAGAGAGCAGCAAATGCATGATGATAAACCATAGTGGGGCATACTATCCTTGGGAAGCTGACAAAGGTCATGGAGAAGGCAGGTCCGGGGGCAAAGCCAAGGTGGCATCGTACCCCCATTTGTTAAGGAAGTATTAGGAAATTGGAAGAAAATGAATGTAGCAGTTGACAGAAGCGGACCCCCGGTGGTAGTAGAGAGGAAGGGCTGCCTGCATATCCTAAATCCAAGGAGGTATCAAAAGAAAGGGCATAGGTCAGATGAGCAGGCATGGAAGACAGATGACTAGCACGACGACTCAGAAGAACAGTTCGCCAAATGGATAGCGGACTTCAGCAGTCTCGAGGTAAAGGCTCTCCACGGGGCTAGTGTAAAAAGCTCCAGACGCTAAATGCAATCCATGGCGGTGGTCAGAATCTAGACACCAAAGAATAGATGGTATGCAGAGGAGTAAACTATACTTCCATAGTCCAATTTTGAGTGCACTAACGCACAATATAGATGGAGGAGGACCACTCAGTCCATTCCCCAGGAGGTAACGCTCAGAACACGGAGGGTGTTGTGGAATCACAGACAGCGAGCCGAGAGATATGAAGCATGGGAAAACCAGCACAGTTTTCTGTCAAACGTAAGTCCCAAGAATTTGGCAATGTCAGCAAAGGGAAGGTCAATAGGGCCTAGATGTATAGAAGGTGGATAAAACTCCGTATGATGCCAAAATTTACACAGACTGTCTTACTGGGAGAAAATCGGAAGCTGGGTTCGATGCTCGATGAGTGGAGGCGATTGAGACATCCTTGAAGACGCCGCTCAAGAAGGCTGGTACGTTGACAGCTGTAGTACACACATAAAAAAAGTTTGCATCACCTCGGTTCCGAGAGTTCCGGAACCTGTACAGAAAATTGGAATAGAGATCAACACAAATATCATTTGTGTCCTTTTCATTGCCCATGAAAACCACACATTGCATATTGTACCACCATACAGCAAGACCTTCAGAGGTGGTGGTCCAGATTGCTGTACACACTAGTACCTCTTGCACTGATTCATGCCTGTATTTGTCGTGGCACACCTTCCACAAGTTCATCAAGGCATTGTTGGTCCAGATTGTCCCACTCCTCAACAGTGATTCGGCATAGATCCCTCAGAATGGTTGGTGGGTCACATCATCCATAAACAGCCCTTCTCAATACATCCCAGGCATGTTCAATACGGTTCATGTCTGTAGAACATGCTGGCCACTCTAGTTGGGCGATGCCGTTATCCTGAAGGAAGTCATTCACAAGATGTGCACGATGGGGCCGTGAATTGTCGTCCACGAAGACAAATGTCATGCCAATATGCTGCCGATATGACTGCAGTATCAGCTGGAGGATGGCATTCACGTATCGTACTGCCATTACGGAGTCTTCCATGAACAGCAGCAGCGTACGACAGCCCCATATAATGCCACCCCAAAACAGCAGGGAATATCCACCTTGCTGCAATTGTTGGACAGTGTGTCTAAGGCGTTCAGCCTGACCGGGTTGCCTACAAACATGCCTCCGACAATTGTCTGGTTGGAGGCATATGTGACACTCATCGGTGAAGAGAACGTGATGCCAATCCTGAGCGGCCCATTCAGCATGTTCTTGGGCCCATCTGTACTGTGCTGCATGGTGTCATGGTTGCAAAGAAGGACCTCACCATGGATGTCGGAAGTGAAGTCGTGCATCATGCAGCCTATTGTGCACAGCTTGAGTCATAGTACGATGTCCTGTGGCTGTACAAAAAGCATTATTCAACATGGTGGCGTTGCTGCCAGGGTTTCTTCGAGCCATAATCCATAGGTAGCGGTCATCCACTGCAGTAGTAACCGTTGGGCGGAGCGAGGCATGTCAATGACAGTTCTTGTCTCTCTGTACCTCCTCTGTGTCCGAACATCGCTTAGGTTCACTCCGAGATGTCTGGAAACTTCAGTTGTTGAGGGCTCTTCCTGGCACAAAGTAACAATGCAGACATGATCGAACCGTGGTATTGATCGTCTAGGCATGGTTGAACTACAGATAACATGAGCCACGTACATCCTTCCTGGTGGAATGACTCGAACTGATCGGCTGTCCAACCCCCTCCGTCTAATAGGTGCTGCTCCTGCATGGTTGTTTACATCTTTCGACCGGTTTAGTGACATCTCTGAATAGTCAAAGGGACTGTGTCTGTGATACAATATCCACAGTCAACGTCTAGCTCCAGGAGTTCTGGGAACCGGGATGATGCAAAACTTTTTTTGATGTGTGTAGATTGTAAAATCGTTGATAAAGAGGGAGCCCGAGACATCAGGAAGGGGACAATCCATAACTGGATTTATGATGGTAGCAAACAGTGCAACACTTACAAGGGGAGGCCGCCAATTGTGAAATTCAGATTCGATTCATACTGCGCATAATGAAAGCTCATGGCCAGAGGTGTAATGTGGCAAAGCACCAAGATGCACTTCTCAGTCGTTGTCGAGAAAATCGACAGTTGAAAGAAACCGTTGACGTGAAATACTCTCTACCATTAATAATTTTCTACAGCGTCGTGGCGCAGCGGTAAGCGCTCGGGTTCGTAATCCGAAGGTCGCCGGATAGAATCTAGCGCCATGCGACCTTTTATTTTTTTTTTGTATTTGTTTTTTGTAATTCAAACACATATATATATATATAAAATTCCCGGCAATCAGTTGCAACAATTATGCATATAATAAGCTGTTGAAAGTCGTTTGTCGTGGAAAAACTGGCGACTTCGGACATAATTATGTTTTCCGCAAACAAAGTTGTATTTCACTAATGTTATTAATTGTCATCATAATGTTAACCACGTATAGTTAACGGAAGGTCCAAATGAGAATAGGTTGACGTGGAGGCAAACAAAATTGTATATTCCCCAGTGTTGAGGCAAACAAGATTCACGTGATGGAAGAGGTCAATCAACAGGGAGCCTCTCAGACAAGGATGCGGAGGTCCCTAAAGCAGGTGGTGGGCGTTGAAGTCCCCAAGTGGCAAATAGGGGGATGAGAGCTATCCAAGGAGATGAAGGGGATTGGCTCTTGCCATTGGTGTGGATGATGGAAAGTATATGGTACAAAGAGAGATTGTGAATCCAGAAAGGGAAAGGTGTACAGTGACAGCTTGGAAGGAAATGTGTAAGTGGATTGGGTGATAATGGATAGTATCATGGAAAAGAATCATAAGTCCCCCGTGCACCAGAACGCCAGCAGCAGACGGGAGATCAAACCAGACTGATTGGAAATGGGGGAAGACAAAGCAATTATGGGCATGTAGTTTTGTTTCCTAAGGACCAGGGAGTAGGATCGTAAGACGATCTACAGTTCATCCCGATTGGAGCAGATTCCATGGATATTACAATGGATAATTGACATAGGGTGGCCGAAAAATGGAAAAAAACTCACCACGGTTGCCATCAACTCAGTGACTGCTGGAAGCTGGTGGCCAATGGCGTGGAATGGCATTCAGTCAGAGGCAGAAGATCCTGATCCAAAGGTTGTTTGGGGAAGATGGGGGAGGGGGCGCTCCTGGCACCAGTGATTGGCTGGTTGATTAGCCACCAGGGATTTATCATGCGACACGGAAGACGGCCAAGGGTAGTTACTGCTGGGTGGTGCTGTAGAACAGACATGCCGTGGCGGAGATGAAGAAGAACTTTGTTTCTTAAGAGCCTTCTTCGATGCAGGGTGTTGAGATGAAGGAGGTGTTGATAGTTATGAGGTCTGGGTACATAAAAAATCTTCATGACTAGGCTCTTTTTTGGAAGTCTGGGCTTCCGATTTTGGGGCCTGTGATTTAGCAGGAGCCAATGAAGGTTGAGCCTTAGAGTGAGTGGGTGATAGTGGGGAGGTTGAACGGGCAATCTTTGGGATGGTCGATCTCACAACCGTGTCAATAAAGGTGAGATCACAAGCCTACATGGCCACCTCCTCAGCTGGTCAAGGAGAGGCGAGGACAGTGCTACATTTGCCCGCTAGGAGCACAGTGGGCTTCCTACTGGCAAATAACTTACAAGCATCAAAGATAGACGCCTTTTCCTTCTCTCAGATTTCCTGAATAACTTGTTCATCTTTAAAAATAGGGCAATCTCTAGTGGAAGCAATGTGGTTGCCCATACAGTTGGTGCAATGAGGGGATGGAGGAGGACAATCACCCTCATGAGCATCCCTGCCACTGTCTTCAACACAAATTAAATGAAATCGTGGAAAGAGTTTCAGCCCCCAAAACTAGCACAATAGAAGTTTAGGGTGAAATCAGTAACAACTTCAACATGTTGAGCACTTTTGGTGTGACATAAATGGTACACACTGGTACTCAGGTATCAAAAACTTCAAAATTATCTTAGACCAAGTACTTATAATTTTCGACAGGGAAATTTGTAAAATATTTAGATGAGATCTTGGCCTTTTTGATCATTACTGTCAGATAATAAAGCTAAGGACAGAACTGGTAAGACCTACACAACTGCAAACTTACGAAAGGATTTCCTTGGAAAGTAAAATACATTCTTTTCCTGCAACATTGACAAATCAAAGCTGGAATGAAGTTCATATGGACAATAATGTACCTATTAATTTCTCTAAATTCTCCACACTGTTTAAATTAATTTTTGAGGATACATTTCCCAAAGTAGGCACTTCCACAGCAGTAACCAAGGATAGTGGAAGGATGAAGTGTGTATTGTGATGTGGTCCTTGGCACTTAAATTTCTCACTTCTTTACAAAAGCACTACACTAGAAGACAGTTCCTACATTACTATCAGAGGTACAAAAAAATATAAATCAGTACAGGAGTGTTCTGCTTATTGCAAAAAAAAAAAAAAATCATTCAATGACAAAATAACATACACAATATTAGGGGTATAGGTGCAGAAATTGTGATAATTGGTAAATTACTATGTAATCACTTCAGTGTTTTAGATGTTTTTCTCTGTCTAAATCTCTCAACAAACACATTATATAATTTACTAGCTAATGATTTCTGCAGTCCTAAATGCACCACAAAGTAGACTGCACCTGTCGGAATGGACTATCATTTTGTGGCCACATGTCCACACTTCAAAACTTGATCCACCGCCCAGGGAAAAATAAACATTAATGGCTTGTTTATGCCATGTGTACTTGGAGATCATAACCAACATAAAAAATGTTACTCATAATAGATATAATTATTACTTGGTAAAGTAAGTAAATACTTATGTGACATTTTCCTGTCATCAATAAAAATATCTGCACTTACATCACTAACAACCTATATAATGGAGCAAACTAATGTGGAATGTCCTAAAACAAGAAACTGGAAAAGCAGACACAAGTTTAATAACATATAAATTAAAGATGGGGATAGAAAAACAGAAAATCCTCAAGAATTGGCAAGTTTCGCTGGTACTGCACATAAGATGGAGCAAAATGTTCCTAAAACACATCTAGCACCCAGAATGACTTTCACAGCAAGCACAACAATGATGCTTATCACAACAGAGTTTGAAATCAGGGTCAGTTGGTGTAGATGAGGTTCCTCTCTCTTTTTTTCAATGCGTGAACAGAGCACATACAACACACAACAAATGCATCCTTTAATTGAAGTATTTTTCCATAGCAACTACAGCACCCACAAGTTTATGCCCTTATTAAAGAAAAGTAAAACTACAAGACAATTTCACCACTGCCAACATTCTCAAAAAATCATAAAAGATACACTACTGTGTTACATGAATAAACACAAATGTTTAACAAAAGTTCTGTTTTTAAAGTGTAAGAAATACAATATTGGCATTTACAGACCACACAAAAGTGGTGCTAGAAGCTCCTGACAAGGATGAGTGTGTTAAAGACATTCTTATACTTGCCAAAGCTTTTGACACAGCTGACCACAAAATATTACTAAAAAAGCTAAAAGCACTGGCTGTAAGACATAAAGTAAAAAAAATGTTTCAGTTTTAGTTGGAAAACAGGTTGCAGAAGGCAGAGAGAGTTCACATGTTTTTAGTAAAACAGTTGTGCAGAAATATACAAACACAGGTGTTCCTCGGGATAGTGTATTGGGTCTGGTTGTTCTTTATATGTATTAGTGACAAACCAGATTGTATAAGACATGGGATAAAGTTCACATTGCTGATGACAGCATCATCATAGTTACTGATAAAACACCAGAATTGCTATTACAGAAGGCATATGAAACTCTCAAGGACATTTACAAAGGGGGCAATATGTACTACATACAGAACAGAAAGAAAACAAACAGTATGCACTTCAGCATACAGAGGGACTACAACTCTGTTGCATTAAACACTGATGACCTCGCTATAGAATTGTGTAACGATTAACACTGAATGAACACACACAGATACTGCAGGAAGTAAGCCATTGATACGTTATTCTCTTAGGGTTCATTTATCAGTTCATAATAGCCAATCTTTTGTGGTTATACACTATTCCTATGTGCACGCTGTTCTTAGCTATGGGCCACTTTTTTGGGGATCAAATGCATAAAAAAAGTGTAGAAAAGATCTATAAGGGTAATATCTAGAAGTAGTAGTTGGGCACACTGTAGGTAAAGAATTGTTTAAAAACCTGAGTATCCCTACTGCACCAACTGAGTACGTCTACCAATCTGCTGCACATATCAGGAAAATCATTACTAAGTATTTCAATGATAGTTCTATACATAATCACGGAACAAGCGCCAGATTTGACTTAAAAAATATCAAAGGAAAACAAACAAAAAATTTTCCATCAGAGATTAGAATTGTATATTAAATCGCTCAAGGTGATGAGGATTACTAAAATACATGTCTAAAAAGGCATCAAAAACATCCTTCGTGAGTAATGTATCTATACAACTAAAGATTACTTAGAGGGCTCACGGAAGTTGTTAACAATGAAAGGAGATAACTACAACGCCTTGTCACTTTACAATACTGCAATGTTTTTATAAGAAAATAGTGCTGATATTTACAGTACATGATACTAATATCTTGTCATTCTCCTGAGTTCAACATCTCTGTTATCAGGTGGGAGCGCTGACTCAGTTTTTTAGACAGTCTGAGGGGAAGACGTGGGTGGGGAATGGTGACGTGTTTAACAAGTTAGCTCTGCTGCGCCGCCACCCGTCCCTTGGCAGTCAACATGTTCAGGGACTAGCGTCAGTTTTCCGCAGGGAAAAGGTGCGTAATAGCAAGTTCTTGGTTCCTGGGTCACAACTGGGTGTCCTTGATGTGTACCCCGAGAAGAGTAAAACGGTGGTTACTGGGCAGTGTACACATGGGACCAGCCGTCTGTGACATTGCAGTCGTTAAGACGTTGACCTCACATTCGGGAGGAATCCAATATCGCTGTAATCCTCGGGCTACAGAAAACGTAACAACACTCGTTTTGAATATGGGAGCATAACAGAGGATTAAGTGAAATAGCATATGTCATATGAACGCCCCATATTTTCCCACAGAAATAGTATTAAAGTACTGTAATTACTATCCACCTTCAATACAGCTTCCGGGAGGCCCCAAGACTTCAGATCCTGTTTTTCTTGGGTACTGAGAAATGTTATGTTGCTCTGGGTAGTCTTATTGTGAGGGGATGTATACTTCGACGCATTTACATCTTGATGTTCTGAAACATTCGTCAATGTTTGCGACGACTGGTCACTGGCATTATTATTCACGCCTTTGCTGCTACATGGTTGCAAGTCGCTTTCAAGTTGACATAATGCCGCTAAGGTGTCATTTCCAAACGAAGCACTTTCCAAACCGTTTATGGCACATGGACTCTCCATTTACACAAAAAACCACTAGATAAAAATCACGATCAATATCTCATAAAAGATTTCTGTAAAAATGTTCTACAAACTCGCAAAATATTAAGAGCTAAAACACGTAACTGTCATCGCGATGACATGCCAACGGCATTGTTTGTTCAAATTTCAGCGCCTCCATGACACACAAATATCTTTGAAAAACAAAGGTTCAGACATGCAGTAAACCTCCTTGGTTTCCTTATAGTGTCAAAGATTTAGTAAAGCGTGGAGCCAAATAGCACGGGATGCGCTGTCTCGTAACGCAAATCCTACCTTTAGTTCCATCTTTGTTTGTAACAGCTTTGGAGAAGTTTACTGTGTTGTTTATACTTTATAGTACTAGTCTATACGTGGGGATTGGGGAGAGTGAGCACAGAACATTGTGTTTTAGTTTTGACTTATAGCGAACAGAAGACATGGAGAGCGATAACAAACAAAAGGATGAAGACGATAAAATTTTCATAGCTAAGACACCCTTAGAAATTCAAAGATTGAAGTTAGAAAAATTGATGAAAAATCCGGTATGTAAAGAGGTTACTTCTTAGAGAACTGAATATTCTAATATTGTACAAAAGCTTAAAGCTTACCGATTATGACATTCATTTTTGTCTTGTATTGATTATGATAGTCATACCGTGGGAAAAATGATACATAAGATATTCTAGTGAAGACGGCTTAGTGCAGTGCAAGTGGAATGAAACATTACTTTTTGTTTAGTACTTAGTTCTGAATTTCATGGATGTCTCATTTTTATGTACGCGCACACTCCCCCGCCCCACCCCACCCTATTTAATGCGCCGACACTTCCTCAGAGTGCAGATATAAATATATGAATAATCGTGGTGCAGAGCTGTGACTCGAAACAGAATCCTTGCTTTCATATACACTACTTTTCCAATTGAACCAAGAAAAACATCAACCTGTTGTAGCTTCTCGTATCCATGAAAGACATCCTCTGCATCATACTTGAGCAGCTTCACAACAAAAATTCATGTAAGACAATACCTTCGCCCTCACATAGAGTGCGAGTCAAAAACAATATTTATTGTGTGTGAAAGTCACACATCGTTATGTAAGCAGTTGTGTGGCCCACTGTTCAAATTCCTTGTGAACTTGAAATTTCATTCATAGTTTGATGCAAATTCAGCTGATTTTTCTCTTGCATTCTTGTAATTTACCAGCTTCGTTCGTGTCAACTATATTCGTAGACTTGAACTAAGATATATCCATTAAGATCAAAATCATCTTAAAAGTTATAGACCAGCTGAATCTACAGATAGATGATGCTAGCTTCGTCAAGTAATGTGATGATTGTGTCATTCATATGTAAGCAAACAGAAAGAGGGGAGAGAACACTGTCTATATCTGTTTTCATGTCTATATTTTGCAGTGAAAGTACAAACAGCATAGCCCAAAGTGTAGGTAGATTGGAATGTGGCCTTCCAGTTGTCAATGTCAACAAATGCATCTATGAAATCTCAGATGGTAGGATGTACTGTAATGCTTTGGCCCCTGTCATCATCAAGAAGGTGAGCACCACCACATTTTGGCCCTATACTATATAGCAGCATAAAATCACACATTAAAGACATGTACAAACAAAATAATATCAAATATATTTAATTGGAAAAGTAAAATTAAACTAAAGGGACAGCTCCGGAAATCAGGGGGTTCGGCAGAGGACTAACAAAATATATCTGATTTCTAATTAAGACATACCAAAACAAAAACTTTAGCAAAAATCAAGCACTCAAAATCCTAAGCAACAAACAGTACCTCAATAAGTGCAAAAAGAGAAAATTAATTCATATTACAGCAACCACAAATGAATCTCCAAAAACTGGTATCATAAATTTCACTTAACCTGTGTAGCTAGAACTAAGTTCGCAAAACTACCCACTGCTCCCCCAGTCCCGTATCAAAACCTTCACTTGTCCAATTTAACTACATGAAGTCTCCAATAGTAAGAAACCAAAACTCGCTCATGTAGCTATTATCGAAAACCAAACCTTTCAAATGCAGGAGGGACAAAACCCAACAATCACAATCAAACAAAATTACCTTCAACTAACAAACCCAAAAACTGATAAAAATTACATTTTCATCAATTTCACAACTATGCAGATGAATGTAAATACCATACATACTGTGATAAAGAGCAAATAAAACCATAAAACATGCTTACCAACAAGTCAGCTGGTAGATAAGTCTAACCTGGTGCACACTCCATCCAAACCCCCCCCCCTCCCCGCCCTACCTAAATACAATACCCAAATAAAAATATTGTTAACAAAAATTACATAGTCATTCATACCTTACACAATCATAAACCCACACCTCCCTACCAACTTTCCTCACAGAGATGGTATGATCATAGATCCACTACACTCAAACTCAAAATTAACTTTATCAATATACCAATCCTAAATTAAATACTGCCCGCCTCCCTGCCATACGTTCAACATACAGTCTTCAGAAACTCCACACTAAACTAAGTCTTGAAACCAGAAACAATATGGACCCCTCCTCAATGTATTCCTCAATTAATAGAACTAATATCAGTTTTGTCCGTCAAACCATCGCCCTAAAAACTAACTCAGAACACTGAGCCACTGAAACAACAACCCTCTCACACCAATGTTCCCACAAAACCACTACCTGCCCCTCACTTCACCTTCTCACAAGCAGGCTCATCAATTTCCACCCTTCTCAACCTCTCCCCCTCCCCCCTCCTTAATAAACTCTGAATAAACATCTGTACAAAAAGAAAGCCAATCTAACATAAGACAATCACAAAAACCCATCTCATGAGCACAAAACTGAATTGACGAGCAATAGCAAAAATAATATGTTAGCAACTCTATCTTGCATGGCCAGCCTAGACTCCTGAAACCATGCAGCCCTCTCTAAACGAATGCCGAACATTTTCCCGCCAACAATACTTGTCCCTTGTCTGAGACTCTGGAACTTTGGTTCTGGTTTCATCCAAAGAATGAGCACCCAGGTTACAGTTGCTACCTCACGACGGCATCACAAGCTAGAGACAATCGTTGCCACGAATGAGAGGCATCTACGAAGACATTCCCTCAAGAAATTCCATACGCTGCTCCTTCTGGATGTCTGCTTACAAGACAGCAGCATCAACATAATTCAGATATGGCACCAATAGTGTTATTACTCAGAACTGTGTACCAAAGCTTTTAAGTTAAATGTAGATTGGTCTGTGACTGTCCTTCAATACTAATCAAATGTACAGTTCTTCTTGTACTCAAAGACAGTAATGAATATAGATTGTCATTGAAGTTGACATGGAATGCATCTAAGTTAAGTATTCTGTATTAAAGAATAATATAAAATGAACTAATACATTGTGTGTGTTGTACTACCCACTCAACCTCCTCCTGCTGTAAATCTAAACTTGCTTTGATACCGAATTCGTTAAAATCATTACAAATGTGATGCACTGCATATTTGACAGTGAAACCAAACAACTGCAAAAATTTATGTAGGTGGTGTCTGTTCTTTCAGACATGTCCAAAAGGAAAGACACCACATAGAGGGTCCGGCATAAAAAACTCCCCGATTACAAAGTAACGTGCAGCGGACAGTAGAAGGAGCAGAGTGGTGGGGGGCGCGTCGTTAAGTAGCTGCCTACGTGCCGTTTTCAGTGTACGCCAGGGCGTGGTCTGGTGAACATCGTGCCTTCGTAGTGGAAGATTTTATTCAAAATGGCGAATCGCCTATTAATACTCAACGTGCTTTTCGCGTTCGCTTTGCGCTCGGACGACGGGACCCTGTTCCCGATAAGAAAACAATTTATTCTTGGGTTGCTAACTTTCGTGAGACAGGTTCCGCATTAGAAAGGAAACAACCTGGACGACCACGGACTGCAACAGGCCCCGGAAATGTTGTTGCAGTTAGAGCTTCAGTTCAACAATCTCCTCGACGATCCGCGGCAGCATTACGGATATCTGATCGAAGTGTGAGAAGAATCTTGCATCAAGATCTTAAAATGCATCCTTACAAAATTGTAACTACGCAGGAACTGAGTGAACGAGACTGTGGTGTCCGTGTAAGTTTGTGCCAAGACCTTCTTCGGAACATTCGTCCCAACGATATTGTGATTTTTTCTGATGAAGCACACTTTCACCTTGCCGGAACAGTGAACAGCCAAAATTGCAGGTACTGGTGTGAACACAATCCCCAAGAACTTCATCAACGACCACTTCATAGCCCTAAAGTAACAGTATGGTGTGCTGTTTACAATTCCGGAGTGATCGGTCCTTACTTTTTAGAAGAAAATGACAGGAATTTAACCGTCAACAGTGAACGCTATTGTGCCATGCTCCGCGACTTTCTCCAACCGCAACTAAGGGAGCTTTTTGGTGAAATAGAGAACGTGTGGTTCAAGCAAGATGGTGCTACAGCCCACACAGCGCGACAGTCACTGGCATTGGTGAAGGAAATGTTTCCTGGACATGTGATCTCGTTGCGTGGAGACATTGGCTGGCCCCCACGATCGCCGGACTTAACGCCCTGTGATTTCTTTCTTTAGGGCTATTTAAAAGCAAAAGTTTATGAACAACGTCCACAATCTTTACGAGCCCTGAAAGAAGCAATTACACAAGAGGTTGAAGCTATTCCACCTGAAATGACTCAAAGAGTAATGAATAACTTCAGGGAAAGACTCAAACAGTGTGTCGACAGTGCAGGAAGCCATTTAAGGGATGTTTTATTTAAAAAGTAAGACCGTAAGAGTATTTTCTAAAATGGCATAATATGTACTTTTATTTAGTATAAATAAAATTGTTATACCTTATTTGGTTTTGTTTTTATTAGCTTTCCTTAAAGGGGAGGTTTTTCTGCCGGACCTTGTATATACTTATGGCGAGGCTAGCCAATGACGCTTTCAGTGCAGATGCACACCATGCTCAAACTCTTACAGGAAACAGCAAAATGCCACAAGTAAAAAGAATAATGGCAGGGGTAGCACATCATTAGTATGCAGATAAGTTGATGTAAATCAATGCCCAATAGCTGCTAAGTGTAAATTCCTTTGTGTCTTGAATTTAACAGTAGTCTTTGTATGAGCACACTTTGCAGTGTAGAATGACATGTTGGTAAACTTCATAGTCATTTCCATAACTAATAACAAATAAAAAAAATTAAATTAAATCTCCAAGCCTAAATAATGCACTGAAACAATAAATCCAAAGCTAAAAACAAATCTATAGCCAGCTGACTTTAAAATAGTGCACAAACAAAAGACACTACCCCACACACTTGCAATACAATTCCTAGCAAACGTCAGTCAAGCAGTCCAGTGACTCACTAACATAACTCTAAAATAATATCAAAACAACTACTTTCAATGCTACAGAGCACCACCACATACTCCAACAAGCCCTCATCAAACACAATCCATTTCAAAATGCTCCACCACCCATATGACACAACACTGTCACATTACTGGTCAAAGCCTATATTCAACAATACATGTTTCGGTTGACCCATGGAGTAACATGTTAATCTATATTGTAGTCCAAGGACCAGTTAATGTTGAAAGTTTACAGTTTAGCTTTAAGTAAATTAAGGGATACTGAATGCTTCAGTTAATCCACTTCTTGTGCCACTTTGGAAATTGTTCTTGACATGCAATTGCAGTCTATTTCATCGGCATGTTTTGGTGATGCAATGGTATTCTCTTTTAATGCTGCCATAGTTTCATGTCTATTTGATAAACCCCCCCTTCCTTCCTCCCTCCCTCCCTCCCTCCCTCCCTCCCTCCCTCCCTCCCTCCCTCCCCACTGCCCCTTCTCTATCCTTGCAGACAAATTAATAATAATACAAACATATTATTTCCAGAGTATTTTCTGCAGAATTTAGGTTGTGTACTTCTCATTGTTAGCCACATTTATACTGATGTCTCTTAAATTGCAGGACAAGCCTGTCACAATTCCTGAAAGGCCAAAGGACAAGAGCATGCCCCATGTGCCCGATTTTGTGCGGAATGTTATGGGCTCCAGTGCAGGTGCAGGGAGTGGAGAGTTTCATGTCTACAGACATCTACGCAGGAAGGAGTATGCTAGGCAGAAATTCATCCAAGAAAGAGCTGAGAAGGTATTTCTCTTACACCTTATTAAAGTATAATGTAATTGGAGAGAGAAAAAATCTGCTCACTAAGCGGCGGCAGAACACACACGTAAAGGGGGTTATACTTAACACAAGCTTTCAGAGCCAGTGGCTCCTTCTTCAGACATAAGCGGAAGAAAGAGGGGTGAAGAAAAAGGACTAGTGAGGTTTAGGGAGAGGAGTAGATTTTGGAAAAGTCACTCAGAATCTTGGGACAAGGGAGATTTACCTGACGGGATGAGGAGTGTCTTTCCTTCTCATCCCATCCAGTAAGTCCCCCCTGACCCACAGTTCTGGGTGACTTTTCCAAAATCTACCCCTTTTCCTAAACCTCTCCAGTCCTTTTCCTTCACCCCTCTTCCCCCACCTGATGCCGGAAGGAGGAGCCACTGGTTCTGAAAGCTTGCTTAAGTATAACATTCTTTTATGTGCCTGTTCTGCCACTGCCTGATGATTAAATTTTTTTATCTATCCAATTATATTGTATTATCAAAAATTGATTATTTTTATTGTCGCATTATGACGGTAGTCATATTTACCGTCACTGTGGCACACAAATACACACTTAAAATATTTTAATGTCATTTCTCATAGTGTGTGTTTCAAGTGGAAGATGGCTTCTTGTCTTTCACATGGGCACTTACGTTCTGTATTTGTTTTTGATCACTGAGTGCTTCGCATTCAGGTGGGTGACGGTTCAATCCCGCGTCCGGCCATCCTGATTTAGGTTTTCCATGATTTCCCTAAATCGCTCCAGGCAAATGTCGGGATGGTTCCTTTGAAAGGGCACGGCCGACTTCCTTCCCTGATTCGATGTGACCGATGACCTCGCTGTCTGGTCTCCTTCCCCAAACAACCCAACCCCCAACCCACTGAGTGTTTACTGTAGTGTATTAAAGAATATACTGGGTGATCAAAAAGTCAGTATAAATTTGAAAACTTAATAAACCACGGAATAATGTAGATAGAGAGGTAAAAATTGACACACATGCTTTGAATGACATGGGGGTTTTATTAGAACAACAAAAAAAAAAAAAAAAAAAAACAAAGTTCACAAAATGTCCGACAGATGGCGCTGGACAGCAAAACGTCAGTGACTGCACATGACAATCGTGTATAAAAGGAGCTGTAAAATGAGAGAGAATCAGATGCACCAGCAGTCGCAGCATGTTGACGTTACCTGAAATGGCACTTTTAGTGAAGCTGTATTATCAGAATGGGGAATGTGCTAGTTCAGCGTTACGATCCTATCGCCATAGGAAGGGGATTCGAACGGGTAAAGGTCCGTTGACAAATGCAGCTGTGGCGAGAATGATTTCGAAGTTCGAAGCCACGGGTTGTTTAGACGATAGACCCCATAGTGGCCGACCAAGCACAAGGCGTAATGCTGCTGAGACAGTTCAGGAAGAAATGGAGACTGTAGCGGGTTCGTCCATGCACGGGGAAGTCAGCGCTCGTGCAGTCGCACCGGCATTCCATACACTACTGTTTGGTTGGCACTTAGGCGTACCCTCCGATGCTATCCATACAAAATCCATCGGTATCATGAACTGTTACCTGGCGATTTAGTGAAGCGGAGGGCATTTGCACTGTGAGCATTTCAAAAGATGGTGGAAGATGACGATTGGTTGAGTAACGTGTTGTGGACCGACAAAGCTCATTTTACGCTCCGAGGGTCTGTCAACACCCACAACTGCAGAATTTGGGCTACCGAAAATCCTAGAACTGTCGTGAAAACTCCATTTACATGACGAGAAAGTCACGGTATGGGTTGGATTTACCACATCTACCGTTGTCTGGCCTTTTTTCTTCGAGGAAATGCGTGATTCTGGTTTTGTAACTGCTACCGTGACGGGTGAGAGGTACGCCGATATGTTACAGAATCGCATCATCCCAATCCCGGCTGATAAAACACCTGCTGGAACATACAATATTTATGCAGGATGGCGCTCCACCCCATATCGCTAGACGCATGAAAGATCTCCTGCGCGTGTCGTTTGGTGATGATGGTGTGCTCAGCCACCACTTTTGTCATGCTTGGCCTCCCAGACCTCAGTCCGTGTGATTATTGGCTTTGGGGTTACCTGAAGTTGCAAGTGTATCGTGATCGACCGACATCTCTAGGGATGCTGAAAGACATCATCAGACGCCAATGCCTCACCATAACTCCGGACATGCTTTACAGTGCTGTTCACAACATTATTCCTCGACTACAGCTATTGTCGAGGAATGATGGTGGACATATTGAGCATTTCCTGTAAAGAACATCATCTTTACTTTGTCTTACTTTGTTATGCTAATTATTGCTATTCTGATCAGATGAAGCGCCATCTGTCGGACATTTTTTGAACTTTTGTATTTTTTTTGTTCTAATAAAAACCCATGTCATTCCAAGCATGTGTGTCAATTCGTACCTCTCTATCTACATTATTCCGTGATTTATTCACTTTTCAAATTTATACTGACGTTTTGATCACCCGGTACTTTTGTATATACAGTCTGTTTCAGATTTATAATATCAGATGTTTTAATGTGTTCAGTGGCAGAGAAACTTTGGTAATCTGATGTATGCTGTTCCTTATAATCAGATGAATCTCTAATGTCCTTCAGCAATTGTTAGGTGTACTTTAGCAAGTTATCCATACTGTCCTGTGTGTGTGTGTGTGTGTTTTTACCTGCTAAGTGTTTTTGCTTATACAGTATTAAAATTTAGAAGAAAACTTGACATTTGGTTGTGCCCCATAAGACAAAGGACAGTCAAAATTTCCACTCCCCTGCCTACAGCTGCCTGCCTACTTACTGCAACACTCATTGCAAAAATTACCAGTATTTCCCAAAATTGCCATGAGCAATTACTTTTAGCTTATTGCTTCCTGAATAGGGCAGATCTATTTATTTATTCACTCTTTGACCATTCTATGCAACTGTACCGGACAAATCAGATATATTACAGATATAACTTACACATATACAGACTTGAATCAGATTAGGCAAGGATGAGGCAGAAGTCAGCCATGGCCTTTACAGTGGAACAAACCCTGCATTCACCCCAGCAACTTGGAGAAACTATGGAAAGCCCAAGTCAGGATGGCCAGGTACAGGTTCAAATCCCTCTCTTATCAAGTGCAAATCCATTACCTTAATACTATGCTGCCTTGCTTGGTATACTAATTATATATATACACTCCTGGAAATTGAAATAAGAACACCGTGAATTCATTGTCCCAGGAAGGGGAAACTTTATTGACACATTCCTGGAGTCAGATACATCACATGATCACACTGACAGAACCAGAGGCACATAGACACAGGCAACAGAGCATGCACAATGTCGGCACTAGTACAGTGTATATCCACCTTTCGCAGCAATGCAGGCTGCTATTCTCCCATGGAGACGATCGTAGAGATGCTGGATGTAGTCCTGTGGAACGGCTTGCCATGCCATTTCCACCTGGCGCCTCAGTTGGACCAGCGTTCGTGCTGGACGTGCAGACCGCGTGAGACGACGCTTCATCCAGTCCCAAACATGCTCAATGGGGGACAGATCCGGAGATCTTGCTGGCCAGGGTAGTTGACTTACACCTTCTAGAGCACGTTGGGTGGCACGGGATACATGCGGACGTGCATTGTCCTGTTGGAACAGCAAGTTCCCTTGCCGGTCTAGGAATGGTAGAACGATGGGTTCGATGACGGTTTGGATGTACCGTGCACTATTCAGTGTCCCCTTGACGATCACCAGTGGTGTACGGCCAGTGTAGGAGATCGCTCCCCACACCATGATGCCGGGTGTTGGCCCTGTGTGCCTCGGTCGTATGCAGTCCTGATTGTGGCGCTCACCTGCACAGCGCCAAACACGCATACGACCATCATTGGCACCAAGGCAGAAGCTGAAGACGACACGTCTCCATTCGTTCCTCCATTCATGCCTGTCGCGACACCACTGGAGGCGGGCTGCACGATGTTGGGGCGTGAGCGGAAAATGGCCTAACGGTGTGCGGGACCGTAGCCCAGCTTCATGGAGACAGTTGCGAATGGTCCTCGCCGATACCCCAGGAGCAACAGTGTCCCTAATTTGCTGGGAAGTGGCGGTGCGGTCCCCTACGGCACTGCGTAGGATCCTACGGTCTTGGCGTGCATCCGTGCGTCGCTGCGGTCCGGTCCCAGGTCGACGGGCACGTGCACCTTCCGCCGACCACTGGCGACAACATCGATGTACTGTGGAGACCTCACGCCCCACGTGTTGAGCAATTCGGCGGTACGTCCACCCGGCCTCCCGCGTGCCCACTATACGCCCTCGCTCAAAGTCCGTCAACTGCACATACGGTTCACGTCCACGCTGTCGCGGCATGCGACCAGTGTTAAAGACTGCGATGGAGCTCCGTATGCCACGGCAAACTGGCTGACACTGACGGCGGCGGTGCACAAATGCTGCGCAGCTAGCGCCATTCGACGGCCAACACCGCGGTTCCTGGTGTGTTCGCTGTGCCGTGCGTGTGATCATTGCTTGTACAGCCCTCTCGCAGTGTCCGGAGCAAGTATGGTGGGTCTGACACACCGGTGTCAATGTGTTCTTTTTTCCATTTCCAGGAGTGTATATAAAAAAAACTATCAATGAAAGCAAACGTATCTGTAGTCTACAATTAGCTTAAATTGTGCACAAGAAGTATGGACAGTAACATTGCTAAATCATGAAACTTAGCTATGCAGGTTGGTCAGAAACAGTCTGCAAATCCTATAAGAGCATTACAAGGTAGGCTGTGCTGAGAAATAATTGTTAAGAAAAAAATTCTATATGTTGCATTGTTTCCAAGATAATCAGCATCGGAGTTGCCATTCAAGCCATTGCGTGTCCAAATTCAAGATGCCCGCCAGAGGTGGTGTCTCCAAATGTGTGCTTTGTTTCATTTCCTAAAAACAAAAGAGAGAGTGATACAAAAATTTGACATGTGATGGTAGTAAGAACCGAACCAAGCTAAAGGCGGACCAGTGCAGTGCACTGCCATCTATACTATGAGAATACATAAACAACTGCTAACACTCCTTCCTTGAAAACTATTCATGTAACTGATTTCCGCCCATGAAGTGATGCATTGCAACTGCATCTGAAACAGAGAAAACAGGAAAGAAACAGCAGAAACATTCTTGTGAAGACATACACAGCAAAAATAATGTACATGTTATAAATACAGGTGTATTATTTTATACAATAAACAAGGTTCAAGTATTTCTGTAAGTTAACATAGTCACTTACATTGTAGAAACACTTTTCATTAGATGTTTTTTCTTGAACCCCTTGTATGTTGCCAATGCATTATAATAGTGCAGTTTTACTCCTTTGCATTGAATAGTTTTCTCTTTTCCTTGTTTATAACATTTTTATCCCTCGTGTTAATCTTCCTCATTTTGTGGTAAAGCTTGTCCGCACCATTTGGTTCATCTACTTCTTCTTGCAAAGTCCAGAAATGTTTTGATGTATGACTTAAAACAATCATAAGTGATGAGTATTTTCTGCTAGGTCTCCGAAAGCGATATTTCATCATTATTAGTTGTGGGCTGTAATCATAACAAGCCATTTATTATTGTTATTTTCTTTAAATCTTAATCACTAAATACTTTGGCAGTAACTGTTATACTGCATCCTACTCTCTTTACTTGGAATCTTATTGTGTAGAAAAAGCCAACGAAGTGTTTTAACACACAGTGCAATAATTACATTACGTGAATTGTTGTGATGCACATGTCGCTGAGTCTCTTTAATGTGAAAAGAAGTCAAAGGTGTACATTTTATTTAAATGCGGTACAATAGAATGTCTTACAGATATGAAACAATATATATTATGTTTAGAATGACTCATCTGGTTTCATAAGACTGTATCTTGTACATGAATGAAAATAGAAACTTGGGGTGAATTTAAACTTTTATATCAGGACTAGAAGTTTACCTTGCTGCTAGTTGCAAGTTGCTGGTTCGTGTGCCTGCTGGTAGTGGTCTCCCTGGTGCAGCTAACTAGCTCGTTCACAGACAGTTACGGTAATCATATCCAGGTATATGTTGCAGATCTGGCTTTCCCACAATTGTGATAAGATTCTGAAATTTCATTTTTCGTGAAGATGTAGCACCCCCACATTGATACCTGCTTGTAACAGCATTTCGATAACTATGAGCTGTCTCAACAATGGGTAAACCATAAGGGGTGAACAGATCTCACATTGGCACACCTGATCTCATGGCATGTAATTTGTTTTTGCTGGCATTTGTGAGAAACTCCATTTACGTGCCTCCCCTTAAATTAGTTTTGGATGCAATGCTGCATAGCAACAGCAGGGACAGTAGTTTCATATAAGTTTGTTATACAGTCAATAGTGGTCTCATGGGACATTTGTGAAAGATAAATCAACCTTTTGATCCTGAACTTAGTTGTAAAACACACCCCAAGGCTGTACGTGCATGCATTTAATAAGATCTAGAGGGGCGGGCGGCAAACCATGGTATCTGAGCCGGGCGGCAATTTTGGGGGGAGGGGGAAAATTCATATTCTTGAGGGAAAAAAACCTTGATTCACAAAGCACCTAGCATCCAGCACATGTCGGTCTATCGATTATTCATATGATTTTGAAACGCACCCCTGCCGGTTTTTGGACATTTTTTAACACATTCTAAGTTTATTTCTGAATGAATTATAAGTTAATTTTTGAATGTGTGCATAGTGTATGTGATGTCACTGCCAGGGGAATCCTCGTCACATCTAGAAGTGAACTTTCCTGCAGACAAAACGGGACGGGGTTATACGAACTGAGCGGAATAAAGCCAAACCGGTGAATGTCAACGGCTACTTGTTCATGTGGTTGATTTGGTTTGCAAATGTACAGTGTTGTCATAATTACTAGTGAAATCCATAGATTCAGACTACCAAAGTGGAAATAAATTACTGACAGGAATAACAGGTAAGAAAGATTATGTATGATCTTCTTGGTGTATCCAAGAAAGTGAAATTTTAACAGAAAATTTTTGGCCAGATCGCTACACTAGACAGGGCCACTTGTAGTCCCTGGCTAGCAGCCCCGTAAGTTCCATTCTGTGAGTAACGCAGAAAACCCATTGTACGAACACATAATAACATCTAACCAGAGAATAATCCTGCATAACTAAACCGGTGGTTGTGGCAGGGTTAGTAAAGGTAATTGTAGAATGAGTTTTGACAGTGATAGGAATAGTTACAAAATTAGTGATGACAAGATTGTGTGTTAGAACGAGGAAGGAGAAGAAACGGGGACATCGCACAAATTATAGATGAATATGACTATTCCAAATTTATACAAAAATTTCATTCTACCACTTTTCCGTCTCATGCATGAGAAACTGAAGTGTATGAATGAAATGTGAAATTATTTCCTAACATAAAGCTTATTGATTGTTGTAGGCAGATAGGTATTTCGTATTGGTACTTTATGAATTATATTGTCGTACTATAAAAGTGATCATTATTGCCAAAACAGTCTCGCTTATTTGGTGTGTGTAACACTTTTGCAATTGTTGCAATATTAGAAAGGCCTATTTTCTTTTACCCAGCACACAGTGACAAAATTGACATAATCAGATCGAGAAACCACACCAGTCTGGGTACTATTTGTGTTAACAGCTTTTTCAATATTAGACAACGACATTTCGATTTTTCATGTAGCAAAACGTTTGACAAACTTTGATGAAGTGATAGTTCTTTCACAGAAAGGAAAGTGCGCCATGTAAAGCTATAGCAAGATTAGAGAGAGAAATCGCTAGGACCTAAGGATTCAAGAAATGTGTACTGTCTTGCATGTCTCTTGGCTTTACTAGTTTTTGGTATCCTATATTTAATTTTGTGTCACACAGAAAGCCGGTTATTAGCTAATAGGCAATAAAGAGTTCAGTTTTTCTGAAGCATTCTTGTTCTCCCGGTTACAAATAATCCCATCCAGTATTAATTGCAATCTTTTATTTATTTTTTTTAAAGGGGGGAGGGGGGGGGGGGGGGGAGGATGTCAAACTGGCCGACTGGGAGCAAGAGAGGCACTACATGCTACATGACATTTTAATTTTCACTGCCCTGAAATAGTTTGATGGCATCCGTTACAAAATATACACATTTGAGTTCCACAGAGCAAAATACAGTGACATGTGGTGTAAGAATGTTGTTTGAAGAGGCGTAGCACTGCACTTCAGCACACTTAAGACCAAATAACATGTCTTACATTTCCTCGAAGATTTGTGTTTTGTGTATCAGACTCTTCAGAAAGATGTGCACTACAAAATGAGCTTATTTTTGAAAAGTCCCCCCCCCCCCCCTTTTTTTTTTTTGCGCAGAGCAGTCTGAGTTATAGTGGAGCGGGGGTTAGTCTCCACATGACATGTGTTTACATTTCGTGATTTTTCTGTTTCCTCTTTGGTTACTGCTCTCACGTCAAATGAAAACAAGACAGATGTCTGTGGCAGGGAGCTATCAAGTGAATTAAAATACATTCACATAATTAAGGAAGGCTTAAATATGTTACTAGTTTTCAGATTTTATTTTATTTCCATCTTTCTGACAGTCAAGCATTAATCACCTTGCAGAATAATGAAGTGTTTTTTGTCGGTTTGCTAAATAAATTTGGCCTTTATTAAGCTTTCCTGCTGAAGCAGTTAATTTATTTGAAACAAAGTGTTTAATTCCACACTATTGTCTAGTTTCATCTGTTCACTGCATTTCAGGTGCATGTTTTCATCTTATAGCAATATGGCGTTATGCCATAAAAAGGACCAAACATGAGGTAATACAGAACTGGTGCTCCAAGAAAATTTATGTCCCGAAAACTACACCGAAAAGCTTAATATCAGGTCGAGGCCTACTTCATTGGGAATCTGGACATATGAACCTGCGCTTTAAGGCGAATTATGCATTTTAGTATGGTTCACGAAATTCCAATGCTTTTGGAGTATCCTCTGATGTCTTGTTTTTTTTTAATGACATAATGTAAGTAAGATCTTTTAATGTTTTACATGTACGAACATACTGGCTTCCTACGTCACCGTAGCTGCGCAAGCGCGGTGACGCCTCT